>NW_028318656.1:3287500-3600000 GCF_062004578.1 Staurois parvus | reverse complement strand
CAATCCCTCCACTGGCTTCCCATTGCCCAACGGATACATTTCAAAACATTAACAATAACATATAAAACCATTTATAACTCTGCCCCAAATTACATCACCAATCTTGTCTCCAAATATCACCCAAACTGTACTATCCGCTCCTCCCACGACCTCCTGCTCTCTAGCTCCCTTGTCTCCTCCTCCCATGCTCGTCTCCAGGACTTCTCCAGAGCCTCCCCTATCCTCTGGAACTCTCTACCCCAATCTATCGCCTACTCTGCCCACTTTTAGGCGATCTCAGAAAAAATATCTCTTCAGGGATAAAGAAGGGAAGGGATATAATACACAGAGTGCCAACATCCCTAAAGGATACAAAGGGGGGAGTCCTCTTCTGGATGGGACGTTAACGGCACAATTCTCTTATATAATCAATTTGAACAGTTCAAAAGGGATTTTTTTTTACAACAATATGCAGTTTTATTTTCCCAACCATCCAAGAACAGATTGGTGAGGAACGATGCCTTTTCCAACATGATGAAGCACCTTGCCATAAGGCAAAAGTGATAACTAAGTGGCTTGGGGAACAAAACATCGACATTTCGGGTCCATAGCTAGGAGAACTTGTGGTCAATCCTCAAGAGGCGGGTGAACAATAAAAACTCCCACAAATTCTGACAAACTCCAAGCATTGATTATGCAAGAACGGGCTGCCATCAGTCAGGATGTGGCCCAATGTTGATTGGCAGCAGAGTGAACTGCAGAGGTCTTGAAAAAGAAGGGCCAACACTGCAAATATTGACTCTTTGTACTGTAATTGTCAATAAAAGCCTTTGACACTCATGAGATGCCTGTAACTCTACTTCAGTATACCATAGTAACATCTGTAATGTTCTGGACTGCACATTGTGATCTTGCATGGAGACCCTTTTTCATCATTTACCAAGCTGCATGCCCTGGGGTATTCGATCCCCTGAGATTGATCCATCTAGACAAGTCCAATTGGCCAAGTGAAACATCCAAACCTATCAAATCGGACATGCCGAAGTGGTTAATGACTGTACAACTTAACATTTACACACAAGACATATGGCATCAAAAAGCTCTCTAAGGGCTTGTTCACACTTGACGTCTTCTCGAACACCCCTATAGCATTAGACAGGCTTTTTACAAGAGTTAAAAACTCTCCCCAAACTCCCTATGCGCGGTTTTGAGGCGTTTTAGAAGCGTTAAACCCGCACCACAAACGCCTGTAGTGAACTTAATGGTATTAACGCCCCACAAACACCTTCATTGGCGCCTCCCGGCCCTTTAAGAGTTTCAGAAGCCGGGAGGCGGGACGGGCAGGGCGGGGTTTAGGGATCATGTGACCGCCATGCCGCGTCGTCACGGCGGTCACATGATCCCTAAACCCCGCCCTGCCCATCCCGCCTCCCGGCTTCTGAAACTCTTAAAGGGCTGGGAGGCGCCAATGAAGGTGTTTGTGGGGCGCTTAGAGCGCGCGCCCTGCGTGCTCCCAGCAGACATGTCCGGTGAACACGGAAAGGTCCCGGTCTCCTCTTTCGATTGGGACCTTTCCCGATCATGTGACCACCGTGACGACGCGGCACGGCGGTCACATAATCGGGAAAGGTCCCGATCGAAAGAGGAGGCCGGGACCTTTCCGTGATCACCGGACATGTCTGCTGGGAGCACGCAGGGCGCGCGCTCTAAGCACATATGTTTTTTTTAATAGAACGCAAATGTGCGGCCACTTGGCGTCTAGGCCCAGACCCCGGGAGGCCGCACATTTGTGTGCGGCTGGCGTGAAGAGGTTAAGAAAAAGTCCAAATGAGGAACAGCCATGTAAGGCGAGTAGGGACCTCTTAGCATAAAAGGTTAAACCAACTGCCTACACAAGGGCAACATTTTCCATCAATTTCAAATATTTTCAAACCACCAGGAACCACACATACAATTGCAATGAATTGCCAGGAAAAAAAAAAAATCCACAAGTTTTATCAACCACAAGAATTTGGTCAGCAGTGAAATCCAAGCTGACCAGTGATATGACAGCTTTAACCCTTGGTCCACACTCGTGGGGGTGGAAGCTGCACTTCGGCAGGCAGCTGCAACCACTCGTACACGAAACCCGAGAGCAGCGGGTGGGTGGCATTATTCTTAATGGCACACCTCCCACACTGGAAATTGCACCCGCACTGGTATCCACAGTGTAGTGCGGTTCCCGGGGCGGGCTGCGATTTCTGGATAAGTGCAGGGACCTTTTCTCTACGTTTTGCAAGGCACGGCAGCCCATTCAAATGTATTGGCTGCCATGCCACGGCCTGCAGAACGACATTAATGTGAACCGAGGGTTATAAAGGATTGCCCTGAAATGGCAAGTAAAGAGGAAATAATTACAGCAATTTACTTGAAGGCAATCTGATTTTTCAGTAGAGTTCAACTGGGGAGTTTTCATTTCAGGCAGCACAAAGGCTAAGTGGTTAGCACTTCCACCGGGCAGTACTAGGGTCATTGGTTCGAATCACAACCATGGCACCACCTGCCTGGAGTTTGCATGTTCTTCCTGGGCCTGCGTGGGCTTCCTCTGGGTACTCCAGTTTCCTACCACACTCCAAAGACATGCTGGTAGGTTAATTGTCCCTAGTATGTGTATGTACAGTCAGGTCCATAAATATTGGGACATGGACACACTTCTAACATTTTTGGCTCTATACACCACCACAATGGATTTGAAATGAAACTAACAAGATGTGCTTTAACTGCAGACTGTCAGCTTTAATTTGAGGGTATTTACATCCAAATCAGGTGAACGGTGTAGGAATTACAACAGTTTGCCTATGTGCCTCCCACTTGTTAAGGGACCAAAAGTAATGGGACAGAATAATAATCATAAATCAAACTTTCACTTTTTAATACTTGGTTGCAAATCCTTTGCAGTCAATTACAGCCTGAAGTCTGGAACGCATAGACATCACCAGACGCTGGGTTTCATCCCTGGTGATGCTCTGCCAGGCCTCTACTGCAACTGTCTTCAGTTCCTGCTTGTTCTTGGGGCATTTTCCCTTCAGTTTTGTCTTCAGCAAGTGAAATGCATGCTCAATCGGATTCAGGTCAGGTGATGGACTTGGCCATTGCAGAACATTCCACTACTTTCCCTTAAAAAACTCTTTGGTTGCTTTTGCAGTCTGCTTTGGGTCATTGTCCATCTGCACTGTGAAGCGTCCAATGAGTTGTGAAGCATTTGGCTGAATATGAGCAGATAATATTCCCGAAACACTTCAGAATTCATCCTGCTGCTTTTGTCAGCAGTCACATCATCAATAAATACAAGAGAAGCAGTTCCATTGGCAGCCATACATGCCCACGCCATGACACTACCACCACCATGCTTCACTGATGAGGTGGTATGCTTAGGATCATGAGCAGTTCCTTCTCCATACTCTTCTCTTCCCATCACTCTGGTACAAGTTGATCTTGGTCTCATCTGTCCATAGGATGTTGTTCCAGAACTGTGAAGGCTTTTTTACATGTTGTTTGGCAAACTCTAATCTGGCCTTCCTGTTTTTGAGGCTCACCAATGGTTTCCATCTTGTGGTGAACCCTCTGTATTCACTCTGGTGAAGTCTTCTCTTGATTGTTGACTTTGACACACATACACCTACCTCCTGGAGAGTGTTCTTGATCTGGCCAACTGTTGTGAAGGGTGTTTTCTTCACCAGGGAAAGAATTCTTCGGTCATGCACCACAGTTGTTTTCCGTGGTCTTCCGGGTCTTTTGGTGTTGCTGAGCTCACCGGTGTGTTCCTTCTTTTCAAGAATGTTCCAAACAGTTGTTTTGGCCACGCCTAATGTTTTTGCTATCTCTCTGATGGGTTTGTTTTGTTTTTTCAGCCTAATGATGGCTTTACTGATAGTGACAGCTCTTTGGATCTCATCTTTGGAGTTGACAGCAACAGATTCCAAATGCAAATAGCACACTTGAAATGAACTCTGGACCTTTTATCTGCTCATTGTAATTGGGATAATGAGGGAATAACACACACCTGGCCATGGAACAGCTGAGAAGCCAATTGTCCCATTACTTTTGGTCCCTTAACAAGTGGGAGGCACATATGCAAACTGTTGTAATTCCTACACCGTTCACCTGATTTGGATGTAAATACCCTCAAATTAAAGCTGACAGTCTGCAGTTAAAGCACATCTTTTCGTTTCATTTCAAATCCATTGTGGTGGTGTATAGAGCCAAAAATGTTAGAATTGTGTCCATGTCCCAATATTTATGGACTTGACTGTATGAATGTAAGTTAGGGACCTTAGATTGTACACCCCTTGAGGGTTAGGGACTGATGTGAATGTACAATATATATGTAAAGCGCTGATTAAATTGATGGTGCTATATAAGTACCTGAAATAAATAAATTTGTATGGCCAGCTTAACCCCTTGTCGCTGGCGCCTCCCAGCCCTTTGAGGGTTTCAGAATCTGGGAGGTGGGCGGGGTTTTAGGGTCATGTGACCGCCGTGATTCGCTGTCACGGCGGTCACATGATCTGGAAAGGTCCTGATCGCAAGAGGAGATCAGGACCTTTCCGTGAGTACCCGACACGTGCGCTGGGAACGCGCAGGGCACGCACTCTCAACACATACGTTTTCTTCGTCTAGGCCCAGCCCCGAGAGGCCGCACATTTGCGTGTGGCCGGCGCCAAGAGGTTAAAGTGGTATTAAATTCAAAATAAAAAATTTAACATCAGATGATGCGGTGGCTGAATTAGTTTTCTTTGTTTAAGCTTTTTTCCCCTCTGTTTTCACCTGGTGATCTGGCCAGTAACACACCTCTTGTATTAGGGTTCATGTACACTGCAGCTGATAAACTGACATTCAGGAGATTTTCTGCGTTTTTTTCAGCAGCCCCTGAACTCCCCCTAATGTTCTCCTATGTGTCCATGTACACATCGTCATTTACAGGCAGTTGAGTTTACAGTCATTTTTTTGAACGTACCAAACTTGCGTTCAGGAGCAGATTTTACCGGAGTTTCAAACGCCAAATGCTGGTTAACCTCATTTATAAGCGTTTGTGTTTAGAAGCGTTTTTTAACTGTTCTATGCCCAGATGCTGTCCGGAGCCTTTTTTCATCATCAGAAATGCATGCAAAGTGTTTTCCATGTATTCAAATGGACCCGGTACACCAGCGCAGTCAGTTCCAGGTATTTAAATGGACCCGGTACACCAGCGCAGTCAGTTCCAGGTATTTAAATGGACCCGGTACACCAGCGCAGTCAGTTCCAGGTTTCGCGTGAAGGAAACAATGGTAGAACGCGCCGCTTTATGCTCATGATGGGATCCATAGTGAATACAACCAGAAAAGACAGATCATCTCAACACATACTGCTCTCTCTGCTTCTGCTCTCTCTATTTCTCTCAAAATGTCTGAAATAGTTAATTTTTTACTGTGCAGTGCATTCTGGGCATTTGTGAAGTTCTCCTGAGGTTATCTTTTAAAAACGCTTCTAAATGCCAACGCGCATAATTGCGGTATGCAAATGAGGCGAAACAGACCTTTTCTAACCTACGTTTTCCAGCAGTCAGTTTCCATCGTTTAGAATTGTTTTCCAAACGCCCCGTGTACATGAACCCTTAGAGGGCCCCCACTGAAGGAAGGAGCACAGGGGGCACCTTTGGACAGCAGCATTGCCAGCCTGGGCGGGGGGTGGTTAGATATACTAACAGATTTAGATACACTAACAAACTGAAGCCGAACTCCAGTTCACACTTTCTAAGTCATTACAGAGAACGTTTTTTTTCCTTTTGGGATATAGGTTTTACATAAAAAAATTTAAGCTGATCTTTGTAAGCACCCCATCAGTGGTAAATGGTTTGTCTCAACACTCAAACTGCTACATCTGAAGAACAGCTTTGTTCTCTGCAAAATCAACAGAATTACTGGCCAGATAACCGGGTGAAAATAAGGGAAAGAAAGCCTAAAAGAGAAAACAAATGCAGCCATCACATCTAAGAATTGGTAAGCTGCAATATAATGTAAAAGAAATGTTTGCTTTTGGATTTAACACCGCTTTATCCTCTTCACGCTGGCCGCACGCAAATGTGTGGCTTCCCGGCGTCTGATCCTTTACGCAGAGCGGCCGCACATTTGCGTGCAATTAAGACGTATGTGCTGAGAGCGCGCGCCCTACGCGCTCTCAGCACAGATGCCGGTACTCACGGAAAAGTCCCGATCTCCTCTTTCGATTGGGATCTTTCCCGATCATTTGACCACCGTGACGGCGAATCACGGCGGTCACATGACCTTAAAAGCCCACCGGCGCCAAGGGGTTAAAATGGAGACTGAGCCTGGGTTCACACTGATGCAATGTGGAATTTGCGCATCAGAATTGCACCCTGTTCATGCGAACCGCTATGGGTGTGTATGTTAACAACACCTCGAGATCAGTATACAAAACGTGGTGCGATGTGCAGAATCGGATCGCATAGGTGTCAGTACCCAATGCGATCCGATTCCAGTGTGGACCAAAAAAAGGGTCCTGCACCTTTTTGGCATGGATGCGGTGCGATTGGAGCCATACAAAATGTATGGCTCCAATCGCACCGCACACAAATCGCATGTGATTTGCACAGTTCATGCGAACCGCTATGGGTGTGTATGTTAACAACACCCTGAAATCAGTATACAAAACGTGGTGCGATGTGCAGAATTGGATCGCATAGGTGTGAATACCTAATGCGATCCAATTCCAGTGCGGACCACAAAAAGGGTCCTGCACCTTTTTGGTGCGGAGGCGGTGCGATTGGAGCCATACAAAATGTATGGCTCCGATTGTTCCGCACACAAATCGCATGTGATTTGCACAGTTCATGTGAACCGCTATGGGTGTGCATGTTAACAACACTGCAAAATCAGTCTACAAAACGCGGTGCAATGTGCAGAATCGGATCGCATAGATGTGAATACCCAATGCGATCCGATTCCAGTGTGGACCTAAAAAAGGGTCCTGCACCTTTTTGGCGCGGATGCGGTGCGATTGGAGCCATACAAAATGTATGGCTCTGATCGCTCTGCACACAAATCGCATGTGATTTGCACAGTTCATGCGAACCGCTATGGGTGTGCATGTTAACAACATCCCGAAATCCGTCTACAAAACGCGGTGTGATGTGCAGAATCGGATCGCATAGGTGTGAATACCCAATGCGATCCGATTCCAGTGCGGACCAAAAAAAGGGTCCTGCACCTTTTTGGTGAGGATGCGGTGCGATTGGAGCCATACAAAATGTACGCCTCCAATCGCACCGCACACAATTCGCATGTGATTTGCACAGTTCATGCGAACCGCTATGTGTGTGCATGTTAACAACATCCCGAAATCCTCAACAAAACGCGGTGTGATGTGCAGAAACGGATCGCATTGGTGTGAATACCCATGCAATCCGATTCCAGCGTGGACCAAAAAAAGGGTCCTGCACCTTTTTGGTGCGGATGCGGTGCGATTGGAGCATGTGATTTGCACAGGACGTGGTGCGGTTCGTGTGCGAATCACATGCGGTGCGGTTCGTGTGCGAATCACATGCGGTGCGGTTCGTGTGCGAATCACATGCGATGTACCGTACCGCACCGCATATATGTGAACCCAGGCTAACAAGGCCTGAAACTATATCTTTCAGACACTTTGATAAATGAGGTCCAAACTATGCAAATGTATTATTTCAGAAGAAATCCCGCACTGCCATACTCTGTGTATACACAGTATATATAAATCCTGTCTTACTGTATCCAGGCATCTAGTAGGGATTGCAGAGAATCTGTACTTAGCAGCTCTTCTGGGCTTCAAAGGTTTTCTATGGTCCCTAAGTGCAGAAAACTGCAGGATAATTGGCTCTATCCAGAAATCTCCGGACCTTCGGGGCTGTTCTGCATAGAGAGAGCCTCACCATTCTACCTCAGAGGGTACAGATAACAGACCCCTGATGGCTACAACAAGGTTCTCTACAGATTGTTTATGAAGGAAAAGGCCGCAGCACATGCAGGAGGGAGAAAAAAATAAAAGACAGAGGTTAGTCATAATCAGCGGGGAACATGTAACAGAATTATTAACCACTTCCATACCGGGAACTTTTACCCCCTTCCTGCCCAGGCCAATTTGCAGCTTTCACTTTGACAATTACACGGTCATGCAACACTGTACCCATATGAAATTTTTATCATTTTGTTTCACACAAATAGAGCTTTCTTTTGGTAGTATGTACTCGTCACTGGGTGTTTTATTTTTTGCACTATAAACAAAAAAAAGAGCAAACAATTTGAAAAAAAAAAGTTTCTTTGTTTCTATTATAACATTTTGCAACCAGGTAATTTTTCTCCTTCACTGATGTGCGTTGATGAGGCTGCACTGATGGGCACTGACAGGCTGCACTGGTGGGCACTGATAGACAGCACTGATGGGCACTAATAGGCAGCACTAATAGACAGCACTGATGGGCACTGACAGGCTGCACTGATGGGCACTGACAGGCTGCACTGATGGGCACTGAAGAGGCGGCACTGATAGCAGTGATGGGCACTGACAGGCTGCACTGATGAGGCGGTACTGATAGGCAGGATTGATGGACACTGATGAGGCGACACTGATAGACAACACTGATGGGCACTAACAGGCTGCACTGATGGGCACTAATGAGGCGGCACTGATAGGCAGCATTGATGGGCACTGACAGGCTGCACTGATAGGCAGCATTGATGGACACTGATAGGCAGCATTAATGGGCAATGATAAGGCTGCACTGATAGACAGCACTGATGAGGTGGCACGGATAGGCAGCACTGATAGGCTGCACTGATGAGGTGGAACAGATGGGCACTGATGATCCTGTACTGATGATGCTGCACTGACTAACTTCTGGGCAGCACAGATGGGTAGCACTGCTCATCAGTGCCCTGATGATCAGTGCAGATCTGCTTTGTGACAGCTGCTGGTTATTGGCAGTACTTTCCTCACACTGTCACAACAGCATGAGGAAAGTGCTGCCGATAACCAGCAACTGTATTTACTCCGTGATCTGCTGTGTCATTGGACACAGATGATCACGTGGTAAAAGACTGCTGTGATTGGCCTTTTACCTCACCACGTGATCAGCTGTGTCCATAGGACACAGCAATCACGGAGATAGCAGGGTGCGCACAGGAGGGGGCATTCTGGGAGGTTGTCGTATGAGGCCCTCCTAGAACTGGACAACGGCGCTGTAGCCGTCATTCGGCTATAGCGCGGTAAGGATGTGGGGAAAGTGTATGCTGCTCCAACATTCCATATTCCTGATGTGTCTGCGTTACCATGTACTTGTATGAAGTTGGGGATGCGTTCAGGGCCATGTACCCACACGGATGTCACATGTGGAGCATCGGCTGTGACCGTGCAGCTGCTGCGTCCCAATTGACAGCAATGGGACTTCCTTTACAGGGATACACGGAACACCTGAGCCATCCCCGTTTAGGTAGACACAGCCTTCCATGTGCATAGAGTTATGTATGCCCCACGTGACTGAGGCTTTTATGTTCTACCTGCATTCTAGTGGTCTGACATCTACTGACATCCCCCCCCCAAGCACAACTGTTCTATGAGAAGATCAGTGTGCTGCTGTTTCTCTGCCTCCTGCTGACACACCCCCTGCAGGCTCCACCCCACCTCTCCAAGCCTCTTTGCAATTGGGAACAGAGCTTATGTGATTAACTATATAAAAAAAACAGACTTCAATGGGAAAACATATCCCATAGACTTCAATGAGAAAACACCTCCCATAGACTTCAATGTGAAAATGCCTCCCATAGACTTCAATTTGAAAATGCCTCCCATAGACTTCAATGTGAAAATGCCTCCCATAGACTTCAATGAGAAAACGCCTTCCATAGACTTCAACGGGAAAACGCCTCCCACAGACTTCAATGCGAAAACGCCTCCCATAGACTTCAACGTGAAAACGCCTGCTATAGACTTCAATGTGAAAACGCCTCCTATAGACTTCAACGTGAAAACGCCTGCCATAGACTTCAACGTAAAAACGCCTCTCATAGACTTCAACGTGAAAGCACCTTCCATAGACTTCAACGTAAAAACGCCTCTCATAGACTTCAACGTGAAAGCACCTTCCATAGACTTCAACGTGAAAATGCCTCCCATAGATTTCAACGTGAAAACGCCTTCCATAGACTTCAACGTAAAAAAGGCCTGCCATAGACTTCAACGTGAAAACGCCTGCCATAGACTTTAACGTTAAAATGCCTGCCATAGACTTCAATGCAAATACGCCTCCTATAGACTTCAATGCAAATACGCCTCCCATAGACTTCAATGCGAAACACCTCCAATAAACGTCAATGAGAAAACTCTTGTCAATAGCAATCCTATGTGAACACTTACTGTATCTCCGCATGTAACTCTACTCTATCACTTTTGAGTCTGGAACGCACCGTTACAAAATCGCACAGGACCTTTTCCATAATGGCACTCAAAACACAATGCATGTGGATCGCATCTGTGTGAACCACCTCAATAGGAACACATATCTAGACTGTCCTGCGAATCTCGTATGTGTGAACAAGGGTGGCTCCATTCACACCTGGGCGTTTTTGGATTGCAGCAGAATCAATGAGATTGCAAAATGCAGGTTCAGGTGCCATTGTTTTCAAAAGTGCCTAAAACATGGTGCGGTTTTGCTGTGGTTGTCATGTGGCAAATCGCATCGCGTGAAGTCCCAGGTGCTGACAACCCACGCTATGCTAAAAAAAAGAAGGCTCCTAGATTCAAATTTGTGAAGCCGTGTGTGTGTGTACAGCCAGTGGATATAAAAAGTCTTCACACCCCTGTTACAATGTCAGCTTTCTGTGATGTAAAAAAATTAGACAAAGATAAATAATTTCAGAACTTTTCCCACCTTTAATGTTACCTTTAAACTGCACAACTCAGTTCAACAACAAACTGAAATCTTTTATGGGGGGGATTAAACATAAAAAACTAAAATAAAATAATATAGTTGCATAAGTGTGCACACCCTCTTATACCTGGGGATGTAGCTGTGTTCACAGTTAAGCAATTACATTCACAATCATGTTAAATAGGAGTCAGTACACACCCGCCATCATTTCAAGGGCCTCTGATTAACCCCAAATAAAGTTCAGCTGTTCTAGTAGGTCTTTCCTGACATTTTCTTAGTCGCATCCTACAGCAAAAGCCATGGTCCGCAGAGAGCTTCCAAAGCATCAGAGGGATCTCATTATTAAAAGGTATCAGTCAGGAGAAGGGTAAAAAAGAATTTCCAAGGCATTAGATATACCATAGAACACAGAGAAGACAGTCATCATCAAGTGGAGGAAATATGGCACAACAGTGACATCACCAAGAACTGGACGTCCCTCCAAAATGGATGAAAAGACGAGAAGAAAACTGGTCTGGGAGGCGGCCAAGAGGCCTACAGCAACATGAAAGGAGCTGCAGGAATATCTGGCAAGTACTGGCTGTGTGGTCCATGTGACAACAATCTCCCGTATTCCTCATATATCTGGGCTATGGGGTAGAGTGGCAAGATGGAAGCCTTCTCTTACGAAGAAAAACATCGAAGTCTGTCTAAATTTTGCAAAAACTCATCTGAAGTCTCACAAAAGCATGTGGGAAAATGTGTTCTGGTCTGATGAAACCAAGGTTGGACTTTTTGGCCATAATTTCAAAAGATATGTTTGGCGCAAAAATAACATTGCTCATCACCAAAAGAACACCATACCCACCGTGAAGCATGGTGGTGGCAGCATCATGCTTTGGGGCTGTTTTTCTTCAGCTGGAACTGGGGCCTTAGTCAAGGTAGAGGGAATTATGAACAGGTCCAAATACCAGTCAATATTGGCACAAAACCTTCAGGCTTCTGATAGAAAGCTGAACATGAAGAGGAACTTCACCTTTCAGCATGACAACGACCCAAAGCATACATCCAAATCAACAAAGGAATGGCTTCACCAGAAGATGAAAGTTTTGGAATGGCCAAACCAGAGCCCAGACCTGAATCCGATCGAACATCTGTGGGGTGATCGGAAGAGGGCTGTGCACAGGAGATGTCTTCACAATCTCACAGATTTGGAGTGTTTCTGCAAGGAAGAGCGGGCAAATATTGTCAAGTTGTGCCATGCTGATAGACTCCTCCCCAAAAAGACTGAGTGCTGGAATCACATAAAAAGGGGCTTCAACAAAGGATTAGTGTAAGGGTGTGCACACTTATGCAACCAGATTATTGTAGTTTTTTTATTTTTACTTCCTTCCACCGAAAAGATTTCATTTTGTTGTTCATCTGAGTTGTACAGTTTATAGGTCACATTAAAGGTGGAAAAAGTTCTGAAATGATTTATCTTTGTCTTATTGTTTTACATCACAGAAACCTGACATTGTAACAGGGGTGTGAAGACTTTTTATGTTCAATATGTATATATATATATATATATATATATATATAATTACTCAGGATTTATATAGCGCAACAGTTTGCTCAGCGCTTTACAATAGAACGGGAGACAATACAGCAACAATACAGGTCAATACAAGAGGGATAGGAGGGCCTGCTCCTCGGAGCTTACAATCTAGGATATATATATATATATATATACACACACACACACAATATACACACACACTTCTATGAAAAATTGAATGGGTTGTTTTACAAGGTGAGGGTTCACAAATACTTTAAAGGAAACTTTTCAATGGGAAATACATTCTTCAAGGATAAATGACTCCGCTCCAGCATCTACGTCCATCCGGTGATTCCTGCAATGAGTGCTGGCTGGCCAGAAGTCTGTCTACGCTCCTCATATACTGTGGATATACGTAGAGAAAGGTCCCAATCACTGCACACCTAGAAAAAGCCATTAGTAAACAGGTGAAAGCAGCCTTAGCCAACTTCATCCATAATCGCGTCGCCAACGCGTTTCACCCCACCAATGGAGCTTAATCATGGCCTCATCACACCTTACTGCACCAAAATGTAGCCACACTCAATGAGTTAGACTCCATTCACACCTATGCAGTTTGCTTTTGGTCCGATTTGCAGTTCGTTTTTCAGGGCCAACCGTTGGCTCTGAGGAAGAGGCAAGTCCTCGAAACGCGTTAGCCTGTTGGGGGTCCAGGGTTCCCATTGCGGACATCACTAAGTGTGGACTGGACAGTGCTGTTCTTTTGACGTCCCTTTGACATTATTGTCACCTGTGAGTATAATACTTATCATTTTTATATCAGTAAATGGTTTTTAACCCCTTCACGCCGGCGCCTCCCGGCCCTTTAAGAGTTTCAGAAGCCGGGAGGCGGGGCGGGGTTTAGGGTCATGTGACCACTGTGACGCATCACATGATCGGGAAAGGTCCCGATCGAAACAGGAGATCGGGACCTTTCCGTGAGTACCAGACATGTGTGCTGGGAGCGCACAGGGCGCGTGCTCTTGGCACATATGTCCATTTTTAATAGAACGCAAATGTTCGGCCGCTCGGCCTCTAGGCCCAGACGCCAGGAGGCCGCACATTTGCATTCGGCCGGCGTGAAAGGGGTTAAGGTAATGCACTAGGCCTGTCCATAACATCAGCGTGCACAGCGAGCTTTTGCAGAGCTTTCAATCTGTGTCCAACATTTAGAAGCTGGAGCCCTCGCAAATATTGAACACAGATCTCAATGGGAGCGCTGATTACCACTTTAACCCCTTCCCGTCTAAGGGTAAAACAAATGTTAATGCCTAAGCACAATTTTGCAACGTTGACCTGTGTTAGCACCACCTGCCTGGAGTTTGCATGTTCTCCCTGTGCCTGCGTGAGTTTCCTCCAGGTACTCTGGTTTCCGCTCACACACCAAAGACATGCTGGTAGGTTAACTGGATCCTGTCTAAATTGGCCCTTGTATATGAATGTGAGTTAGGGACCTTAGATTGTGTGCCCCTTGAGGGTTAGGGACTGATGTGAATGTACAATATATATGTAAAGTGCTGCATAAATTGACGGCGCTATATAGGTACCTAAAAAAAAAAAAATTTCTCCTGCTCCTGATGATCGCAGCAATACCACACATGTATGTTAGTAGTTTGTACCCGTGGTACGGCCCGAGTCTCTCTCCCACAATGACATGCCGCAGCCTCCGTGACCTCAACAGCTGTTCACAATAACCGCCAAGAAGCAATAAGTGTAGTTCCTGGTCATGTGAGCTCTGTGACATCTGCTAATCAACAAACACCTTCCCGTAAGCTCGGTTATATCTGTACACACAAGTACTCACACATCATCCCACAAGCATGAACATACACGTGGCCCAATATACATGCTCTGCAGTCACGGTGAAGGATCTGAACACACCGACTCGGCCGATTAGTAGAATCTGACAGCGACCTCCAGACAAGAATACTGATTTTGTCATAATCCATCTCCCAACAAACTGCTTCATCAGGGGTGGTCAACTTTTCTGATATGGAGGGCCTCAACTGTGCCGCCCCCCACAGGACTGCACGTAAATATTCAGAGACACCAGACAAATAACATGACATAGTCAAGGTCTATGAGCATGGCACAAGAGATGGTCAAAGACTTTAGACATACTACAAGAGATAATCAGAAATTGCAGACATAATACAGGAGATGGTCAGAGACTGTGGACATGATACAAAAGGTGGTCAGAGACTACAGACAAGACACAAGAGATGCTCAGAGACTGTACACATGATACAAGAGATAGGCAGAGACTACAGACATGATGTAAGAGATGGTCAGAGACTACTGAAATGATAAGAGATGGTCAGAGACTATTGACATGATACAAGAGGTGATAAGAGACTGTGCACATGACACAAGAGGTGATCAGAGACTGTGCACATGACACAAGAGGTGATCAGAGACTGTGCACATGATACAGGAGATGGTCAGAGACTGTGCACATGATACAGGAGATGGTCAGAGACTGTGCACATGATACAAGAGGTGATCAGAGACTGTGCACATGATACAAGAGGTGATCAGAGACTGTGCACATGATACAGGAGATGGTCAGAGACTGTGCACATGATACAGGAGATGGTCAGAGACTGTGCACATGATACAGGAGATAGTCAGAGACTATGGACATGATACAAGAGGTGATCAGAGACTGTGCACATGATACAAGAGGTGATCAGAGACTGTGCACATGATACAGGAGATAGTCAGAGACTGTGCACATGATACAGGAGATAGTCAGAGACTATGGACATGATACAAGAGGTGATCAGAGACTGTGCACATGATACAAGAGGTGATCAGAGACTGTGCACATGATACAGGAGATAGTCAGAGACTGTGCACATGATACAGGAGATAGTCAGAGACTATGGACATGATACAAGAGGTGATCAGAGACTGTGAACATGATACAGGAGATGGTCAGAGACTACAGACAAGATACAGAGGCAGGCGTTGGTGCGGTGGCAGTGACTGCAGAGGCAGGCGTTGGTGCGGTGGCAGTGACTGCAGAGGCAGGCGTTGGTGCGGTGGCAGTGACCGCAGAGGCCGACGTTGGTGCGGTGGCAGTGACCGCAGAGGCAGGCGTTGGTGCGGTGGCAGTGACCGCAGAGGCAGGCGTTGGTGTGGAGGCAGTGACCGCAGAGGCAGGCGTTGGTGCGGTGGCAGTGACCGCAGAGGCAGGCGTTGGTGCGGTGGCAGTGACCGCAGAGGCAGGCGTTGGTGCGGTGGCAGTGACCGCAGAGGCAGGCGTTGGTGTGGAGGCAGTGACCGCAGAGGCAGGCGTTGGTGCGGTGGCAGTGACCGCAGAGGCAGGCGTTGGTGCGGTGGCAGTGACCGCAGAGGCAGGCGTTGGTGCGGTGGCAGTGACCGCAGAGGCAGGCGTTGGTGCGGTCGCAGTGACCGCAGAGGCAGGCGTTGGTGCGGTGGCAGTGACCGCAGAGGCAGGCGTTGGTGCGGTGGCAGTGACCGCAGAGGCAGGCGTTGGTGCGGTGGCAGTGACCGCAGAGGCAGGCGTTGGTGCGGTGGCAGTGACCGCAGAGGCAGGCGTTGGTGCGGTGGCAGTGACCGCAGAGGCAGGCGTTGGTGCGGTGGCAGTGACCGCAGAGGCAGGCGTTGGTGCGGTGGCAGTGACCGCAGAGGCAGGCGTTGGTGTGGAGGCAGTGACCGCAGAGGCAGGCGTTGGTGCGGTGGCAGTGACCGCAGAGGCAGGCGTTGGTGCGGTGGCAGTGACCGCAGAGGCAGGCGTTGGTGCGGTGGCAGTGACTGCAGAGGCAGGCGTTGGTGTGGAGGCAGTGACTGCAGAGGCAGGCGTTGTTGCGGTGGCAGTGACCGCAGAGGCAGGCGTTGGTGTGGAGGCAGTGACCGCAGAGGCAGGCGTTGGTGCGGTGGCAGTGACTGCAGAGGCAGGCGTTGTTGCGGTGGCAGTGACCGCAGAGGCAGGCGTTGGTGTGGAGGCAGTGACTGCAGAGGCAGGCGTTGTTGCGGTGGCAGTGACTGCAGAGGCAGGCGTTGTTGCGGTGGCAGTGACTGCAGAGGCAGGCGTTGTTGCGGTGGCAGTGACCGCAGAGGCAGGCGTTGGTGTGGAGGCAGTGACCGCAGAGGCAGGCGTTGGTGCGGTGGCAGTGACTGCAGAGGCAGGCGTTGGTGCGGTGGCAGTGACCGCAGAGGCAGGCGTTGGTGTGGAGGCAGTGACTGCAGAGGCAGGCGTTGTTGCGGTGGCAGTGACCGCAGAGGCTGGTGTTGCTGCAGTGACTAGTGAAGTGGGGGCATGTGGGAAAGATGGCAGGAGCAGGGAAGAAGAGTGGTGCCCAGGCGCAGTGGTGAGAGTGGGGGTTGCTGTTCAGGTGTAGTGCTGGGGAACTGGGTTGGGGTGAGTCCTCCAAGCCAGCAGCAGCGGTCAGGTAATGGATTTGGTGCCAGGCAGGGATTACAGTACCTGTAGGAGTAGGGATGAGCTCAGTCATGTTGAAACAGAAGTCTGAACCCGCCTGAGCTATCCCACCAGGGAGCTGTCAAAGCGGCCAGACAATCAAATGTGGCCAAGCCATACAATTACAAACATGCCCAGAAAAGACTACAATGGGCATGTCAGGAGACCTCCGGCCAGGGAAGGAGTCGTGGTGACCACTGGATTAATAAACAGGAAATAAGGGACGAGGGATAATAGGCCCTCATTATACAGAATGCACCGAGTGACCACAGTATTTGTGAAGGTAAGCCATGCCATTCATAATGCTGCTCAAAAATCAGTGGAAGGAGCATTCAGCCCTCTGGCCGCTGATGTAAGGGACCTTCTTCTCTCTGAGCATCAATGTAAGGGACCTTCTTCTCTCTGAGCACCAGTGTAAGGGACCTTCTTCTCTCTGAGCATCAACGTAAGGGACCTTCTTCTCTCTGAGCACCAACGTAAGGGACATTCTTCTCTCTGAGCATCAATGTAAGGGACCTTCTTCTCTCTGAGCATCAATGTAAGGGACCTTCTTCTCTCTGAGCATCAATGTAAGGGACCTTCTTCTCTCTGAGCATCAATGTAAGGGACATTCTTCTCTCTGAGCATCAATGTAAGGGACATTCTTCTCTCTGAGCATCAATGTAAGGGACCTTCTTCTCTCTGAGCATAAATGTAAGGGACCTTCTTCTCTCTGAGCATCAATGTAAGGGACCTTCTCCTCTCTGAGCATCAATGTAAGGGACCTTCTCCTCTCTGAGCATCAATGTAAGGGACCTTCTTCTCTCTGAGCACCAATGTAAGGGACCTTCTCCTCTCTGAGCATCAATGTAAGGGACCTCCTTCTCTCTGAGCATCAATGTAAGGGACATTCTTCTCTCTGAGCATCAATGTAAGGGACCTTCTTCTCTCTGAGCATCAATGTAAGGGACCTTCTTCTCTCTGAGCACCAATGTAAGGGACCTTCTTCTCTCTCAAGCACCAATGTAAGGGACATTCTTCTCTCTGAGCACCAATGTAAGGGACATTCTTCTCTCTGAGCACCAATGTACGGGACCTTCTTCCCACTGACCCCCAATGTAAGAGACCTTCTTCCCTCTGAGCACCAATGTAAGGGACATTCTTCTCTCTGAGCTTTAATGTACGGGACCTTCTTCCCACTGACCCCCAATGTAAGAGACCTTCTACTCTCTGAGCAGCAATGTACAGTTGCAAGAAAAAGTATGTGAACCCCTTGGGATTACATGGAGTTTTGCATGAATTGGGCATAAAATGTGCTCTGAACGTCATCTAAGTCACAACAATAGAAGAACACAGTCTGCTGAACATAATACTACACAAACATTAGATGTTGCCATGGTTTAATTGCACATAACATGTAAACATTCACAGTGCAGGGAGGAAAAAGTATGTGAGGCCCTAGCTTAATGACTTCTCCCAGAGCTAATTGGAGCCAGGAGTGAGCCAACCTTGACTCCAATCAGTGTGATGATATTGGATGTGTTGCTGACAGCTGTCCTGCCCTTAAAAAACACACACCTGTTTTGGGTTTACTGGTTCAAGAAGCACTGTCTTATGTGAACCAATGCCTCGCAGAAAAGAGCTCTCAGAAGACCTACAATCAAGAATTGTTGACTTGCATGAAGCTGGAAAGGGTTACAAAAGTATCTCCAAAAGCCTTGATGTTCATGTGTCCACGGTAAGACAGACTGTCTACAAATGGAGAAAGTTTAGCACTGTTGCTACTCTCCCTAGGCGTGGTCGTCCTGTAAAAATGACTGCAAGAGCGCAGAATGCTGCATGAGGTAAAGAAGAATCCCAGAGTGTCAGCTAAATACCTACAGAAATCTCTGGCACATGCTAACATTTTTGTTGACACATCTACAATAAGGAAAACATTAAACAAGAATGGAGTACATGGGAGGACACCACGGAGGAAGCCATTGCTGTCCAAAAAGAATATTGCAGCACGTTTGAAGTTTGCAAAAGAGCACCTGGATGTTCCACAGCACTACTGGCAAAATATACTGTGGATAGATGAAACCAAGATTGAGTTGTTTGGGAAGAACACACAACACTATGTGTGGAGAAAAAAAGGCACAGCACACCAACATCAAAACCTCATCCCCACTGTGAAACATGGTGGAGGGAGCATCATGGTTTGGGGCTGCTTTGCTGCCTCAGGGCCTGGACGGATTGTTGTCATTGATGGGAAAATGAATTCAAGAGTTTATCAAGACATTTTGCAGGAAAACGTACGACCATCTGTCCGCCAACTGAAGCTCCGCAGAGGATGGGTGATGCAACAGGACAATGACCCAAAGCATACAAGTAATTCAACAAAACAATGGCTGCAACAGCACAGAATACGCCTTCTGGAGTGGCCCAGTCAGAGTCCTGACCTCAACCCGATTGAAATGCTGTGGCATGACCTTAAGAGAGCGATTCACACCAGACATCCCAAGAATATTTCTACACTGAAACAGTTTTGTGAAGAGGAGTGGTCCAAAATTACTCCAGATTGTTGTGCAGGTCTGATCTGCAACTACAGGAAACGTTTGGTTGAGGTTATTGCTGCCAAAGGAGGGTCAACCAGTTATTAAGTCCAAAGGTTCACATACTTTTTCCTCCCTGCACTGTGAATGTTTACATGTTATGTGCAATTACACCATGGCAACGTCTAATGTTTGTGTAGTATTATGTTCAGCAGACTGTGTTCTTCTATTGTTGTGACTTAGATGACGTTCAGAGCAAATTTTACGCCCAATTCATGCAAAACTCCACGTAATCCCAAGGGGTTCACATACTTTTCTTGCAACTGTAAGGGACCTTCTTCTTACTGAGCACCAATGTAAGGGACCTTCTTCTCTCTGAGCACCAATGTAAGGGACCTTCTTCTTACTGAGCACCAATGTAAGGGACCTTCTTCTCTCTGAGCACCAATGTAAGGGACCTTCTTCTTACTGAGCACCAATGTAAGGGACCTTCTTCTCTCTGAGGACCAATGTAAGGGACCTTCTTCTTACTGAGCACCAATGTAAGGGACCTTCTTCTCTCTGAGCACCAATGTAAGGGACCTTCTTCTCTCTGAGCACCAATGTAAGGGACCTTCTTCTCTCTGAGGACCAATGTAAGGGACCTTCTTCTTACTGAGCACCAATGTAAGGGACCTTCTTCTCTCTGAGCACCAATGTAAGGGACCTTCTTCTCTCTGAGCACCAATGTAAGGGACCTTCTTCTCTCTGAGTACCAATGTAAGGGACCCTCTTCTCTCTGAGCACCAATGTTAGGGACATTCTTCTCTCTGAGCATCAGTGTAAGGGACCTTCTTCTCTCTGAGCATCAATGTAAGGGACCTTCTTCTCTCTGAGCACCAGTGTAAGGGACCTTCTTCTCTCTCAGCACCAATGTAAGGGATCATCTTCTCTCTCAGCAACAATGTAAGGGTCATTCTTCTCTCTGAGCACCAGTGTAAGGGACCGTCTTCTCTCTGAGCACCAGTGTAAGGGACCTTCTTCTCTCTGAGCACCAATGTAAGGGACCTTCTTCTCTCTGAGCACCAATGTAAGGGACCCTCTTCTCTCTGAGCACCAATGTTAGGGACATTCTTCTCTCTGAGCATCAATGTAAGGGACCTTCTTCTCTCTGAGCACCAATGTAAGGGACCTTCTTCTCTCTGAGCACCAATGTAAGGGACCTTCTTCTCTCTGAGCAGCAATGTAAGGGACCTTCTTCTCTCTCAGCACCAATGTAAGGGACCTTCTTCTCTCTGAGCACCAATGTAAGGGACCTTCTTCTCTCTGAGCACCAATGTAAGGGACCTTCTTCTCTCTGAGCATCAATGTAAGGGACCTTCTTCTCTCTGAGCACCAGTGTAAGGGACCTTCTTCTCTCTCAGCACCAATGTAAGGGATCTTCTTCTCTCTCAGCAACAATGTAAGGGTCATTCTTCTCTCTGAGCACCAGTGTAAGGGACCGTCTTCTCTCTGAGCACCAGTGTAAGGGACCTTCTTCTCTCTGAGCATCAATGTAAGGGACCTTCTTCTCTCTGAGCACCAATGTAAGGGACATTCTTCTCTCTGAGCACCAATGTAAGGGACCTTCTTCTCTCTGAGCATCAATGTAAGGGACCTTCTTCTCTCTCAGCACCAATGTAAGGGACCTTCTTCTCTCTGAGCACCAATGTAAGGGACCTTCTTCTCTCTGAGCAGCAATGTAAGGGACCTTCTTCTCTCTCAGCACCAATGTAAGGGACCTTCTTCTCTCTGAGCACCAATGTAAGGGACCTTCTTCTCTCTGAGCACCAATGTAAGGGACCTTCTTCTCTCTGAGCATCAATGTAAGGGACCTTCTTCTCTCTGAGCACCAGTGTAAGGGACCTTCTTCTCTCTCAGCACCAATGTAAGGGATCTTCTTCTCTCTCAGCAACAATGTAAGGGTCATTCTTCTCTCTGAGCACCAGTGTAAGGGACCGTCTTCTCTCTGAGCACCAGTGTAAGGGACCTTCTTCTCTCTGAGCACCAATGTAAGGGACCTTCTTCTCTCTGAGCACCAATGTAAGGGACCTTCTTCTCTCTGAGCACCAATGTAAGGGACCTTCTTCTCTCTGAGCATCAATGTAAGGGACCTTCTTCTCTCTCAGCACCAATGTAAGGGACCTTCTTCTCTCTGAGCACCAATGTAAGGGACCTTCTTCTCTCTGAGCAGCAATGTAAGGGACCTTCTTCTCTCTCAGCACCAATGTAAGGGACCTTCTTCTCTCTGAGCACCAATGTAAGGGACCTTCTTCTCTCTGAGCACCAATGTAAGGGACCCTCTTCTCTCTGAGCACCAATGTTAGGGACATTCTTCTCTCTGAGCATCAGTGTAAGGGACCTTCTTCTCTCTGAGCATCAATGTAAGGGACCTTCTTCTCTCTGAGCACCAGTGTAAGGGACCTTCTTCTCTCTCAGCACCAATGTAAGGGATCATCTTCTCTCTCAGCAACAATGTAAGGGTCATTCTTCTCTCTGAGCACCAGTGTAAGGGACCGTCTTCTCTCTGAGCACCAGTGTAAGGGACCTTCTTCTCTCTGAGCACCAATGTAAGGGACCTTCTTCTCTCTGAGCACCAATGTAAGGGACATTCTTCTCTCTGAGCACCAATGTAAGGGACCTTCTTCTCTCTGAGCATCAATGTAAGGGACCTTCTTCTCTCTCAGCACCAATGTAAGGGACCTTCTTCTCTCTGAGCACCAATGTAAGGGACCTTCTTCTCTCTGAGCAGCAATGTAAGGGACCTTCTTCTCTCTCAGCACCAATGTAAGGGACCTTCTTCTCTCTGAGCACCAATGTAAGGGACCTTCTTCTCTCTGAGCACCAATGTAAGGGACCTTCTTCTCTCTCAGCACCAATGTAAGGGACCTTCTTCTCTCTCAGCACCAATTTAAGGGTCATTCTTCTCTCTGCCGGGGTGTTCAGCTTTAAGATCCCCAATGACTGTGTAATTAATGGGCACTTCAATATCTTCTCCGATCAAAA
This sequence comes from Staurois parvus, assembly GCF_062004578.1. NCBI lineage: Eukaryota > Metazoa > Chordata > Amphibia > Anura > Ranidae > Staurois > Staurois parvus. The sequence continues at coordinate 3,577,543 of NW_028318656.1, read as the reverse complement.
ACCAGACAAAGCCGGATGTTTTGGTCTCCCCACGTCACCGGCATATACGACAGACGAGGAGACATTTGGCTGAACCCTGTGTTAAATCTCAGCTCTCAGCCTCCTCCATCCGTTTCCTGCAGGATTAACCCAGCCGACTGATCCTTTCCACATTAAACCGTCTAATCCCACCAGACCGATCTGTCTTCACCAGGAGACCCCCCATCCTTCGTATTTCTGACCCAGGGTGCACTCCCATTTGTTTTTACATTTCCATCACCCTGATTGGGCAGCTGGAGTAGTGATTACACCGTAAATCAATGAGAGAGACAGTATAGGGGAGTTCAGGAGCCAACAAGCAGCATGTTCTAGCACACGGGTGTCAAACTGGAGGCCCTCCAGCTGTTGCCAACTACAAGTCCCATGAGGCATTGTAAAATTGACAGTTACAAGCATGACTCCCAAAGGCAGAGGCATGATGGGATTTGTAGTTTGGCAACAGCTGGAAGACCGCCAGTTTGACACCCCCGCTCTAGTAGATATCAGGTTTAAAGAAAAATACTAGTCAATGTAGAAATGTATATCTTATAATTACATAAGTGCAATTAAAATGATCGACCTCCAATGAAGCGAACTGCATTAGCCTTGATGCCATCTATGACTTTCAATGGGACCTCTATACATGAATGGTTGGGGGACGGCAAACAGGTGTAGTGTGGGGGTCCCCCCTTCCCCCTTTCCCCATTGACTACATAAGATAAGGAATAGATGAGGTTTTGAGACAAAGAGGAATAATCGGCACCTTGTAATGTCTGTATGGCTTTCAAAGCTGAAATCTGATCTGCTTATATTTTGCCTTTACTCCCCTCCTCATGAACATATCAATGAAATCTTTCAGTAAAACCTTTCCGTTTTCATTACATATCTTATTTTAGACCTGGTGACACAACCACTGGGTCTCTGTGCCTCTTTTTGCAATGCAGGCAGTTCATGGATGTGGGGAGGGGTCAACAGGGTGCTGTACATACACTACCTTGCCAAAAGTATTGGGCCGCCTGCCTTTCCACACACATGAACTTTAATGTCCTCCCAGTCTTAGTCTGTAGGGTTCAATATTGAGTTGGCCCCGCTCTTTGCAGCTATAACAGCTTCAAGTCTTCTGGGAAGGCCATCCACAAGGTTTAGGAGGGTGTCTATGGGAAGGTTTGAGTTGGCCCCGCCCTTTGCAGCTATAACAGCTTCAACTCTTCTGGGAAGGCCATCCACAAGGTTTAGGAGGGTGTCTATGGGAAGGTTTGAGTTGGCCCCACCCTTTGCAGCTATAACAGCTTCAAGTCTTCTGGGAAGGCCGTCCACAAGGTTTAGGAGGGTGTCTATGGGAAGGTTTGGGTTGGCCCCGCCCTTTGCAGCTATAACAGCTTCAACTCTTCTGGGAAGGCCGTCCACAAGGTTTAGGAGGGTGTCTATGGGAAGGTTTGGGTTGGCCCCGCCCTTTGCAGCTATAACAGCTTCAACTCTTCTGGGAAGGCCGTCCACAAGGTTTAGGAGGGTGTCTATGGGAAGGTTGGACCATTCTTCCAAAAGTACATTTGTGAGGTCAGGCACTGATGTCGGACGAGAAGGCCTGGCTCACAGTCTCCGCTCTAATTCATCCCAAAGGTGTTCTGTGGGGTTGAGGTCAGGACTCTGTGCAGGCCAGTCAAGTTTCTCCACCCCAAACTGGCTCCTCCATGTCTTTATGGACCTTGCTTTGTGTACTGGTGTGCAGTCATGTTGGAACAGGAAGGGGTCATCCCAAAAATTTGGGACATTAAATTGTCCAAAATGTCTTAGTATGCTGACGCCTTACGTGTTCACTGGAACTAGGGGGCCAAGCCCAACCCCTGAAAAACAACCCCACACCATAATCCCCCCTCCACCAAACTTTACACTTGGCACAATGCGGTCAGGCAAGTACCGTTCTCCTGCCAACTGCCAAACCCAGACACGTCCATCAGATTGCCAGACAGAGAAGCATGATTGGTCACTCCAGAAATGTGTCTTTAGATGGGTTTGACTTTAACTCCTTCACGCAGGTGCTTCCTGGCCCTTTAAGGGGTTTCTGACGCTGGGAGGTGGGGTTTAGGATCATGTGACCGCCGTGATTGGCTGTCATGGCAGTCACATGATCGTACAGGCCACAATCGCAAGGAGAGATCAGGACCTTTCCGTCAGACGCCAACACATGTGCTGGGAGCACGCAGGGCACACGCTCTTAGCACATGCCCGTTTACAAGTGGCACGCAAATATGCAGCCGAGAGGCCACATATTTGCGTGCTGTCTGCGTGAAGGTTAAAGAGACTTTGATCCTGCCTGAGTACCAGACATTGTAACCCCGGCTTCACACCAATGCTTTTTTTAATGCTTTTTGAAGAAACACACAACACAGTCCATTTGACATGGTTTCCTATTGGACATGTTCACATCTATGCTTTTTTGAGCTGCTGCGTTTTTGGAAAGGGACTTTTTTACAGACAAAAAAGCAGTGTTTTTGCTACAATACAGTTCAATGGAGAAGCTGTTGAAACACATTTAGTGCATTTGCCGTGTTTTAACCGCATTTTGCGTTTTTTTTTTCCGTCCAGCAAAAAAAAAAACTGAAAAAAATGCAAAATGCTGTAAAAACGTGCATGTAAAAATGCAAGGAGCAATGCAGAAAGCATTATAAAATGGATCAAAAGCAAAAAGCATAGGTGTGAACCAAGCCTAATGTCACATCAAAGTTGCACCTATCCAAAGTTGCATCAAAGTCACACCTATCCATGGCAGTCACATGATCACATCCAAAGTTGCATCAAAGTCACACCTATCCATGGCAGTCACAGGATCACATCCAAAGTTGCATCAAAGTCACACCTATCCATGGCAGTCACATGATCACATCCAAAGTTGCATCAAAGTCACACCTATCCATGGCAGTCACATGATCATATCCAAAGTTGCATCAAAGTCACACCTATCCATGGCAGTCACATGATCACATCCAAAGTTGCATCAAAGTCACACCTATCCATGGCAGTCACATGATCACATTCAAAGTTGCATCAAAGTCACACCTATCCATGGCAGTCACATGATCATATCCAAAGTTGCATAAAAGTCACACCTATCCAAAGTTGCATCAAAGTCACACCTATCCATGGCAGTCACAGGATCACATCCAAAGTTGCATCAAAGTCACACCTATCCATGGCAGTCACAGGATCACATCCAAAGTTGCATCAAAGTCACACCTATCCATGGCAGTCACATGATCACATCCAAAGTTGCATCAAAGTCACACCTATCCATGGCAGTCACATGATCATATCCAAAGTTGCATCAAAGTCACACCTATCCATGGCAGTAACATGATCATATCCAAAGTTGCATCAAAGTCACACCTATCCATGGCAGTCACATGATCACATCCAAAGTTGCATCAAAGTCACACCTATCCAAAGTTGCATCAAAGTCACACCTATCCATGGAAGTCACATGATCACATCCAAAGTTGCATCAAAGTCACACCTATCCATGGCAGTCACATGATCACATCCAAAGTTGCATCAAAGTCACACCTATCCATGGCAGTCACATGATCATATCCAAAGTTTCATCAAAGTCACACCTATCCATGGCAGTCACAGGATCATATCCAAAGTTGCATCAAAGTCACACCTATCCAAAGTTGCAGCAAAGGCACACATATGACGTCCTCCCATTCTCACCGCGCATGCGTGGCTCCCGGAGTGCAGCAATCGGCGTTGCGCTGTGTCCCTCGGACACAGCGGTTTACCGATCCATGAAAAGACCCGAAGTAATGGCTCGGTCATTTGATCAGCTGTGTCCAATCAGCTGATCACATGTAAACAGGGAAATGCCGGTTATCAGCATTTCTCTCCTCACGAGCTGTCACGCTGACAGAGGAGAGAAGAGACGGTAATCGGCATTCCATGGAGGGGACATGTACACAGATCATCAGTGACCTGATGATCAGTGTGCCCTGATGATCAATGTAGCCCCAGCAGCGCCACCTGTCAGTGTTTATCAGTGCCAGCTCTCAGTGCACATCAATGCCACCTGCCAGTGCCCATCAGTGCCACATCAATGCCACATATCAGTGCCCATCTGAGCTGCCTTTCAGTATCACCCATCAGTGCCAGGCAGTGCCATCTATCAGTGCTGCCAATCAGTGCCAGTCTGTGCCGCCTATCAGTGCCAATCAGTGTTGCCTATCAGTGCCATATATGAGTGCTGCCTTTCAGTGCCCATCAGTGATGCCTGTCAATGCCCATCAGTGCCACCTACCAATGCCTCCTCATCAGTGCCCATCAGTGCCACCTATCAGTGCCCATCAGTGCAACCACATTAGCGCACATCAGTGAAGGAGAAAAATCACTTATTTACAAAATTGTATAACAAAAACTAAGAAAAAAATTTTTTTTTTCAAAATTTTCTGTGTTTTTGGTCTGTTTAAGAAAAAATAAAAAACCCCGAGGTGAATAAACACTACCAAAATAAAGCTCTGTCAGAAAAAATGATAAAAATTTCATACGGGTACAGTGTTGCATGACCGCGCAATTGTCAAAGTGTGACAGCGCTGAAAGCTGGAAATTGGCCTGGGCGGGAAGGGGGTATAAGTGTCCTGTAGGCCAGGGGTTAAAGATGCTGGAACTTTGGGTCGCATAGATTTGAATGGCTCCCATTGAAATACACGGGATGCGACTTTATGTGTCCAGAGTCGCATGACAAGTCGCACGAGTGTTATTAAAGCCTGAGCGGGCGGGGTTACGTTTCACTCCTGAACCTAAACACACCTGCTATCCAAATCTCCCATTTGGCCGGATCTCTGTGTTTGACTTCCTGGCTCTGCACGCCTGCTGCAGATATTATGCGAGGACGCAGGACCCCTCGTTCTGTGTTTTCATATTTGTTTTAGGTTATGGAGAACACAAAAGGAAGGCTTGTTGAACAGGAAAAACAAAAAACGCCAAGTTGACAGGAATGCCACCAGACTCTGGAGGAGATACAGCAATATACAAAGCCAGGGAGGATAAGGACGGCCATCAGGCTCACACTACAATAAGGTGCTGGGGGGGGGGGGATAAAAACGTGGGGAAAGGAACCAAATGTGTCTAAAAACTGGATGTGTTCTCATGACGTTGTCATATAATAGCGAGAAACTTGTGTTCAAGGCTCAGAAAATAAGCTGCATTTCCCCTGACTGTCCCTAGGGGGCTCTGCATGTCTATACACAGTCACAGGATGTAAACAAGCACCATATGGCACTGTGACCTGTCCGTGAACACAGCACGCCAAAGACCGGGCCCAGCACACTGCACGGAAAGAAGAGCGGGCCCAGCACACTGCATGGGAAGAAGATCAGGCCCAGCACACTGCATGGAAAGAAGACCGGGACCAGCACACTGCATGGAAAGAAGATCGGGCCCAGCACACTGCATGGGAAGAAGATCGGGCCCAGCACACTGCATGGGAAGAAGATCGGGCCCAGCACACTGCATGGAAAGAAGATCGGGCCCAGCACACTGCATGGAAAGAAGATCGAGCCCAGCACACTGCATGGAAAGAAGATCGGGCCCAGCACACTGCATGGAAAGAAGAAGATCGGACCCAGCACACTGCATGGAAAGAAGAAGACCGGGCCCAGCACACTGCATGGAAAGAAGAAGACCGGGCCCAGCACACTGCATGGAAAGAAGATCGGGCCCAGCACACTGCATGGGAAGAAGATCGGGCTCAGCACACTGCATGGAAAGAAGATCGGGCCCAGCACACTGCATGGAAAGAAGATCGGGCCCAGCACACTGCATGGAAAGAAGATCGGGCCCAGCACACTGCATGGAAAGAAGATCGAGCCCAGCACACTGCATGGAAAGAAGATCGGGCCCAGCACACTGCATGGAAAGAAGAAGATCGGACCCAGCACACTGCATGGAAAGAAGAAGACCGGGCCCAGCACACTGCATGGAAAGAAGAAGACCGGGCCCAGCACACTGCATGGAAAGAAGATCGGGCCCAGCACACTGCATGGGAAGAAAATCGGGCCAAGCACACTACATGAAAAGAAGATCGAGCCCAGCACACTGCATGGAAAGAAGACCGGGCGCAGCACACTGCATGGAAAGAAGACCGGGCCCAGCACACTGCATGGAAAGAAGACCGGACCCAGCACACTGCATGGGAAGAAGACCGGGCCCAGTACACTGCATGAGAAGATCGGGCTCAGCACACTGCATGGAAAGAAGATCAGGCCCAGCACACTGCAAGGAAAGAAGATCGGACCCAGCACACTGCATGGAAAGAAGATCGGGGCCAGCACACTGCATGGAAAGAAGACGGGCCCAGCACACTGCATGGAAAGAAGACCGGACCCAGCACACTGCATGGGAAGAAGACCGGGCCCAGTACACTGCATGAGAAGATCAGGCTCAGCACACTGCATGGAAAGAAGATCGGGCCCAGCACGCTGCATGGAAAGAAGAGCGGGCCCAGCACGCTGCATGGAAAGAAGAACGGGCCCAGCACGCTGCATGGAAAGAAGAACGGGCCCAGCACACTGCATGGAAAGAAGATTGGGCCAAGCACGCTGCATGGAAAAAAGACCGAGCCCAGCACGCTGCATGGAAAGAAGACCAGACCCAGCACACTGCATGGAAAGAAGACCGGACCCAGCACACTGCATGGAAAGAAGACCGGACCCAGCACACTGCATGGAAAGAAGACCGGACCCAGTACACTGCATGGAAAGAAGACCGGACCCAGCACACTGCATGAGAAGAAGATCGGGCTCAGCACACTGCATGGAAAGAAGATCGGGCCCAGCACACTGCATGGAAAGAAGATCGGGCCCAGCACACTGCAAGGAAAGAAGATCGGACCCAGCACACTGCATGGAAAGAAGATCGGGGCCAGCACACTGCATGGAAAGAAGACCGGGCCAAGCACACTGCATGGAAAGAAGACCGGGCCAAGCACACTGCATGGAAAGAAGATTGGGCCCACCACACTGCATGGAAAGACGACTGGGCCCAGCACACTGCATGGAAAGAAGATCGGGCCCAGAACACTGCATGGAAAGAAGACCGGGCCCAGAACACTGCATGGAAAGAAGACCGGACCCAGCACACTGCATGGGAAGAAGACCGGGCCCAGCACACTGCATGGGAAGAAGATCGAGCCCAGTACACTGCATGGAAAGAAGACCGGGCCCAGCACACTGCATGAACAGAAGACCGGGCCCAGCACACTGCATGGAAAGAAGATCGGGCCCAGCACACTGCATGAACAGAAGATCGGGCCCAGAACACTGCATGGAAAGAAGATCGGGCCCAGAACACTGCATGAAAAGAAGATCGGGCACAGCACACTGCATGGAAAGAAGATTGGACCCAGCACACTGCATGGAAAGAAGATCGGGGCCAGCACACTGCATGGAAATAAGACCGGGCCCAGCACACTGCATGGAAAGAAGACCGGGCCCAGCACACTGCATGGAAAGAAGACCGGGCCCAGCACACTGCATGGAAAGAAGACCGGGCACAGCACACTGCATGGAAAGATCGGGCCCCGAACACTGAATGGAAAGATCGGGCCCAGCACACTGCATGGAAAGAAGACCGGACCCAGCACGCTGCATGGAAAGAAGACCGGGCCCAGCACGCTGCATGGAAAGAAGACCGGGCCCAGCACGCTGCATGGAAAGAAGACCGGGCCCAGCGCACTGCATGGAAAGAAGACCGGGCCCAGCGCACTGCATGGAAAGAAGACCGGGCCCAGCGTACTGCATGGGAAGAAGACCGGGCCCAGCACACTGCATGAGAAGAAGATCGGGCTCAGCACACTGCATGGAAAGAAGATCGGGCCCAGCACACTGCATGGAAAGAAGATCGGGCCCAGCACACTGCATGGAAAGAAGATCGGGCCCAGCACACTGCATGGAAAGAAGATCGGGCCCAGCACACTGCATGGAAAGAAGATCGGGCCCAGCACACTGCATGGAAAGAAGATCGGGCCCAGCACACTGCATGGAAAGAAGATCGGGCCCAGCACACTGCATGGAAAGAAGATCGGGCCCAGCACACTGCATGGAAAGAAGATCTGGGCCAGCACACTGCATGGAAAGAAGACCGAGGCCAGCACACTGCATGGAAAGAAGACTGGGCCCAGCACACTGCATGGAAAGAAAACCGGGCCCAGCACACTGCATGGAAAGAAGACCGGGCCAAGCACACTGCATGGAAAGAAGACCGGACCCAGCACACTGCATGGAAAGAAGATTGGGCCCACCACACTGCATGGAAACAAGACCGGACCCAGCACACTGCATGGAAACAAGACCGGACCCAGCACACTGCATGGAAAGAAGACCGGACCCAGCACACTGCATGGAAAGAAGACCGGACCCAGCACACTGCATGGAAAGAAGACCGGACCCAGCACACTGCATGGAAAGAAGACCGGGCCCAGCACACTGCATGGAAAGAAGACCGGACCCAGCACACTGCATGGAAAGAAGACCGGACCCAGCACACTGCATGGAAAGAAGACCGGACTCAGCACACTGCATGGAAAGAAGACCGGGCCCAGCACACTGCATGGAAAGAAGACCGGGCCCAGCACACTGCATGGAAAGAAGACCGGGCCCAGCACACTGCATGGAAAGAAGACCGGGCCCAGCACACTGCATGGAAAGAAGACCGGGCCCAGCACACTGCATGGAAAGAAGACCGGGCCCAGCACACTGCATGAAAAGAAGACCGGGCTCAGCACACTGCATGGAAAGAAGACCGGACCCAGCACACTGCATGGAAAGAAGACCGGACCCAGCACACTGCATGGAAAGAAGACCGGACCCAGCACACTGCATGGAAAGAAGACCGGACCCAGCACACTGCATGGAAAGAAGACCGGGCCCAGCACACTGCATGGAAAGAAGACCGGACCCAGCACACTGCATGGAAAGAAGACCGGACCCAGCACACTGCATGGAAAGAAGACCGGACTCAGCACACTGCATGGAAAGAAGACCGGGCCCAGCACACTGCATGGAAAGAAGACCGGGCCCAGCACACTGCATGGAAAGAAGACCGGGCCCAGCACACTGCATGGAAAGAAGACCGGGCCCAGCACACTGCATGGAAAGAAGACCGGGCCCAGCACACTGCATGGAAAGAAGACCGGGCCCAGCACACTGCATGGAAAGAAGACCGGGCTCAGCACACTGCATGGAAAGAAGACCGGACCCAGCACACTGCATGGAAAGAAGACCGGACCCAGCACACTGCATGGAAAGAAGACCGGACCCAGCACACTGCATGGAAAGAAGACCGGGCCCAGCACACTGCATGGAAAGAAGACCGGGCCCAGCACACTGCATGGAAAGAAGACCGGGCCCAGCACACTGCATGGAAAGAAGATCGGGGCCAGCACACTGCATGGAAAGAAGACCGGACCCAGCACACTGCATGGAAAGAAGATTGGGCCCACCACACTGCATGGAAACAAGACCGGACCCAGCACACTGCATGGAAACAAGACTGGGCCCAGCACACTGCATGGAAAGAAGACCGGGCCCAGCACACTGCATGGAAAGAAGATCTGGGCCAGCACACTGCATGGAAAGAAGACCGGGCCCAGCACACTGCATGGAAAGAAGACCGGGCCCAGCACACTGCATGGAAAGAAGACCGGGCCCAGCACACTGCATGGAAAGAAGACCGGGCCCAGCACACTGCATGGAAAGAAGACCGGGCCCAGCACACTGCATGGAAAGAAGACTGGGCCCAGCACACTGCATGGAAAGAAAACCGGGCCCAGCACACTGCATGGAAAGAAGACCGGGCCAAGCACACTGCATGGAAAGAAGACCGGACCCAGCACACTGCATGGAAAGAAGATTGGGCCCACCACACTGCATGGAAACAAGACCGGACCCAGCACACTGCATGGAAACAAGACCGGACCCAGCACACTGCATGGAAAGAAGACCGGACCCAGCACACTGCATGGAAAGAAGACCGGACCCAGCACACTGCATGGAAAGAAGACCGGACCCAGCACACTGCATGGAAAGAAGACCGGACCCAGCACACTGCATGGAAAGAAGACCGGACTCAGCACACTGCATGGAAAGAAGACCGGGCCCAGCACACTGCATGGAAAGAAGACCGGGCCCAGCACACTGCATGGAAAGAAGACCGGGCCCAGCACACTGCATGGAAAGAAGACCGGGCCCAGCACACTGCATGGAAAGAAGACCGGGCCCAGCACACTGCATGGAAAGAAGACCGGGCCCAGCACACTGCATGGAAAGAAGACCGGGCCCAGCACACTGCATGGAAAGAAGACCGGGCTCAGCACACTGCATGGAAAGAAGACCGGACCCAGCACACTGCATGGAAACAAGACCGGACCCAGCACACTGCATGGAAAGAAGACCGGACCCAGCACACTGCATGGAAAGAAGACCGGGCCCAGCACACTGCATGGAAAGAAGACCGGGCCCAGCACACTGCATGGAAAGAAGACCGGGCCCAGCACACTGCATGGAAAGAAGACCGGGCCCAGCACACTGCATGGAAAGAAGACCGGGCCCAGCACACTGAATGGAAAGAAGACCGGGCCCAGCACACTGCATGGAAAAAAGACCGGGCCCAGCACACTGCATGGAAAGAAGACCGGGCCCAGAACACTGAATGGAAAGAAGACCGGGCCCAGCACACTGCATGGAAAGAGGACCGGGCCCAGCACACTGCATGGAAAGAAGACCGGGCCCAGCACACTGCATGGAAAGAAGACCGGGCCCAGCACACTGCATGGAAAGAAGACCGGGCCCAGCACACTGCATGGAAAGAAGACCGGGCCCAGAACACTGAATGGAAAGAAGACCGGGCCCAGAACACTGCATGGAAAAAAGACCGGGCCCAGCACACTGCATGGAAAGAAGACCGGGCCCAGAACACTGAATGGAAAGAAGACCGGGCCCAGCACACTGCATGGAAAGAGGACCGGGCCCAGCACACTGCATGGAAAGAAGACCGGGCCCAGCACACTGCATGGAAAGAAGACCGGGCCCAGCACACTGCATGGAAAGAAGACCGGGCCCAGAACACTGAATGGAAAGAAGACCGGGTCCAGAACACTGCATGGAAAAAAGACCGGGCCCAGCACACTGCATGGAAAGAAGACCGGGCCCAGAACACTGAATGGAAAGAAGACCGGGCCCAGCACACTGCATGGAAAGAAGACCGGGCCCAGCACACTGCATGGAAAGAAGATCGGGGCCAGCACACTGCATGGAAAGAAGACCGGGCCCAGCACACTGCATGGAAAGAAGACCGGGCCCAGCACACTGCATGGAAAGAAGACCGGGCCCAGCACACTGCATGGAAAGAAGACCGGGCCCAGCACACTGCATGGAAAGAAGACCGGGCCCAGCACACTGCATGGAAAGAAGACCGGGCCCAGCACACTGCATGGAAAGAAGACCGGGCCCAGCACACTGCATGGAAAGAAGATCGGGGCCAGCACACTGCATGGAAAGAAGACCGGGCCCAGCACACTGCATGGAAAGAAGACCGGGCCCAGCACACTGCATGGAAAGAAGACCGGGCCCAGCACACTGCATGGAAAGAAGACCGGGCCCAGCACACTGCATGGAAAGAAGACCGGGCCCAGCACACTGCATGGAAAGAAGACCGGGCCCAGCACACTGCATGGAAAGAAGACCGGGCCCAGCACACTGCATGGAAAGAAGACCGGGCCCAGCACACTGCATGGAAAGAAGACCGGGCCCAGCACACTGCATGGAAAGAAGACCGGGCTCAGCACACTGCATGGAAAGAAGACCGGGCTCAGCACACTGCATGGAAAGAAGATCGGGCCCAGCACACTGCATGGAAAGAAGACCGGACTCAGCACACTGCATGGAAAGAAGACCGGGCCCAGCACACTGCATGGAAAGAAGACCGGGCCCAGCACACTGCATGGAAAGAAGACCGGGCCCAGCACACTGCATGGAAAGAAGACCGGGCCCAGCACGCTGCATGGAAAGAAGACCGGGCCCAGCACGCTGCATGGAAAGAAGACCGGGCCCAGCGCACTGCATGGAAAGAAGACCGGGACCAGCGCACTGCATGGAAAGAAGACCGGGCCCAGCGTACTGCATGGGAAGAAGACCGGGCCCAGCACACTGCATGAGAAGAAGATCGGGCTCAGCACACTGCATGGAAAGAAGATCGGGCCCAGCACACTGCATGGAAAGAAGATCGGGCCCAGCACACTGCATGGAAAGAAGATCGGGCCCAGCACACTGCATGGAAAGAAGACCGGACCCAGCACACTGCATGGAAAGAAGACCGGGCCCAGCACACTGCATGGAAAGAAGACCGGACCCAGCACACTGCATGGAAAGAAGACCGGACTCAGCACACTGCATGGAAAGAAGACCGGGCCCAGCACACTGCATGGAAAGAAGACCGGGCCCAGCACACTGCATGGAAAGAAGACCGGGCCCAGCACACTGCATGGAAAGAAGACCGGGCCCAGCACACTGCATGGAAAGAAGACCGGACCCAGCACACTGCATGGAAAGAAGACCGGGCCCAGCACACTGCATGGAAAGAAGACCGGACCCAGCACACTGCATGGAAAGAAGACCGGACCCAGCACACTGCATGGAAAGAAGACCGGACTCAGCACACTGCATGGAAAGAAGACCGGGCCCAGCACACTGCATGGAAAGAAGACCGGGCCCAGCACACTGCATGGAAAGAAGACCGGGCTCAGCACACTGCATGGAAAGAAGACCGGACCCAGCACACTGCATGGAAAGAAGACCGGACCCAGCACACTGCATGGAAAGAAGACCGGACCCAGCACACTGCATGGAAAGAAGACCGGGCCCAGCACACTGCATGGAAAGAAGACCGGGCCCAGCACACTGCATGGAAAGAAGACCGGGCCCAGCACACTGCATGGAAAGAAGACCGGGCCCAGCACACTGCATGGAAAGAAGACCGGGCCCAGCACACTGCATGGAAAGAAGACCGGACCCAGCACACTGCATGGAAAGAAGATTGGGCCCACCACACTGCATGGAAACAAGACCGGACCCAGCACACTGCATGGAAAAAAGACCGGACCCAGCACACTGCATGGAAAGAAGACCGGACCCAGCACACTGCATGGAAAGAAGACCGGACCCAGCACACTGCATGGAAAGAAGACCGGACCCAGCACACTGCATGGAAAGAAGACCGGACCCAGCACACTGCATGGAAAGAAGACCGGACTCAGCACACTGCATGGAAAGAAGACCGGGCCCAGCACACTGCATGGAAAGAAGACCGGGCCCAGCACACTGCATGGAAAGAAGACCGGGCCCAGCACACTGCATGGAAAGAAGACCGGGCCCAGCACACTGCATGGAAAGAAGACCGGGCCCAGCACACTGCATGGAAAGAAGACCGGGCCCAGCACACTGCATGGAAAGAAGACCGGGCCCAGCACACTGCATGGAAAGAAGACCGGGCTCAGCACACTGCATGGAAAGAAGACCGGACCCAGCACACTGCATGGAAACAAGACCGGACCCAGCACACTGCATGGAAAGAAGACCGGACCCAGCACACTGCATGGAAAGAAGACCGGGCCCAGCACACTGCATGGAAAGAAGACCGGACCCAGCACACTGCATGGAAAGAAGACCGGGCCCAGCACACTGCATGGAAAGAAGACCGGACCCAGCACACTGCATGGAAAGAAGACCGGACTCAGCACACTGCATGGAAAGAAGACCGGGCCCAGCACACTGCATGGAAAGAAGACCGGGCCCAGCACACTGCATGGAAAGAAGACCGGGCCCAGCACACTGCATGGAAAGAAGACCGGGCCCAGCACACTGCATGGAAAGAAGACCGGACCCAGCACACTGCATGGAAAGAAGACCGGGCCCAGCACACTGCATGGAAAGAAGACCGGACCCAGCACACTGCATGGAAAGAAGACCGGACCCAGCACACTGCATGGAAAGAAGACCGGACTCAGCACACTGCATGGAAAGAAGACCGGGCCCAGCACACTGCATGGAAAGAAGACCGGGCCCAGCACACTGCATGGAAAGAAGACCGGGCTCAGCACACTGCATGGAAAGAAGACCGGACCCAGCACACTGCATGGAAAGAAGACCGGACCCAGCACACTGCATGGAAAGAAGACCGGACCCAGCACACTGCATGGAAAGAAGACCGGGCCCAGCACACTGCATGGAAAGAAGACCGGGCCCAGCACACTGCATGGAAAGAAGACCGGGCCCAGCACACTGCATGGAAAGAAGACCGGGCCCAGCACACTGCATGGAAAGAAGACCGGGCCCAGCACACTGCATGGAAAGAAGACCGGACCCAGCACACTGCATGGAAAGAAGATTGGGCCCACCACACTGCATGGAAACAAGACCGGACCCAGCACACTGCATGGAAAAAAGACCGGACCCAGCACACTGCATGGAAAGAAGACCGGACCCAGCACACTGCATGGAAAGAAGACCGGACCCAGCACACTGCATGGAAAGAAGACCGGACCCAGCACACTGCATGGAAAGAAGACCGGACCCAGCACACTGCATGGAAAGAAGACCGGACTCAGCACACTGCATGGAAAGAAGACCGGGCCCAGCACACTGCATGGAAAGAAGACCGGGCCCAGCACACTGCATGGAAAGAAGACCGGGCCCAGCACACTGCATGGAAAGAAGACCGGGCCCAGCACACTGCATGGAAAGAAGACCGGGCCCAGCACACTGCATGGAAAGAAGACCGGGCCCAGCACACTGCATGGAAAGAAGACCGGGCCCAGCACACTGCATGGAAAGAAGACCGGGCTCAGCACACTGCATGGAAAGAAGACCGGACCCAGCACACTGCATGGAAACAAGACCGGACCCAGCACACTGCATGGAAAGAAGACCGGACCCAGCACACTGCATGGAAAGAAGACCGGGCCCAGCACACTGCATGGAAAGAAGACCGGGCCCAGCACACTGCATGGAAAGAAGACCGGGCCCAGCACACTGCATGGAAAGAAGACCGGGCCCAGCACACTGCATGGAAAGAAGACCGGGCCCAGCACACTGAATGGAAAGAAGACCGGGCCCAGCACACTGCATGGAAAAAAGACCGGGCCCAGCACACTGCATGGAAAGAAGACCGGGCCCAGAACACTGAATGGAAAGAAGACCGGGCCCAGCACACTGCATGGAAAGAGGACCGGGCCCAGCACACTGCATGGAAAGAAGACCGGGCCCAGCACACTGCATGGAAAGAAGACCGGGCCCAGCACACTGCATGGAAAGAAGACCGGGCCCAGCACACTGCATGGAAAGAAGACCGGGCCCAGAACACTGAATGGAAAGAAGACCGGGCCCAGAACACTGCATGGAAAAAAGACCGGGCCCAGCACACTGCATGGAAAGAAGACCGGGCCCAGAACACTGAATGGAAAGAAGACCGGGCCCAGCACACTGCATGGAAAGAGGACCGGGCCCAGCACACTGCATGGAAAGAAGACCGGGCCCAGCACACTGCATGGAAAGAAGACCGGGCCCAGCACACTGCATGGAAAGAAGACCGGGCCCAGAACACTGAATGGAAAGAAGACCGGGTCCAGAACACTGCATGGAAAAAAGACCGGGCCCAGCACACTGCATGGAAAGAAGACCGGGCCCAGAACACTGAATGGAAAGAAGACCGGGCCCAGCACACTGCATGGAAAGAAGACCGGGCCCAGCACACTGCATGGAAAGAAGATCGGGGCCAGCACACTGCATGGAAAGAAGACCGGGCCCAGCACACTGCATGGAAAGAAGACCGGGCCCAGCACACTGCATGGAAAGAAGACCGGGCCCAGCACACTGCATGGAAAGAAGACCGGGCCCAGCACACTGCATGGAAAGAAGACCGGGCCCAGCACACTGCATGGAAAGAAGACCGGGCCCAGCACACTGCATGGAAAGAAGACCGGGCCCAGCACACTGCATGGAAAGAAGATCGGGGCCAGCACACTGCATGGAAAGAAGACCGGGCCCAGCACACTGCATGGAAAGAAGACCGGGCCCAGCACACTGCATGGAAAGAAGACCGGGCCCAGCACACTGCATGGAAAGAAGACCGGGCCCAGCACACTGCATGGAAAGAAGACCGGGCCCAGCACACTGCATGGAAAGAAGACCGGGCCCAGCACACTGCATGGAAAGAAGACCGGGCCCAGCACACTGCATGGAAAGAAGACCGGGCCCAGCACACTGCATGGAAAGAAGACCGGGCCCAGCACACTGCATGGAAAGAAGACCGGGCTCAGCACACTGCATGGAAAGAAGACCGGGCTCAGCACACTGCATGGAAAGAAGATCGGGCCCAGCACACTGCATGGAAAGAAGACCGGACTCAGCACACTGCATGGAAAGAAGACCGGGCCCAGCACACTGCATGGAAAGAAGACCGGGCCCAGCACACTGCATGGAAAGAAGACCGGGCCCAGCACACTGCATGGAAAGAAGACCGGGCCCAGCACGCTGCATGGAAAGAAGACCGGGCCCAGCACGCTGCATGGAAAGAAGACCGGGCCCAGCGCACTGCATGGAAAGAAGACCGGGACCAGCGCACTGCATGGAAAGAAGACCGGGCCCAGCGTACTGCATGGGAAGAAGACCGGGCCCAGCACACTGCATGAGAAGAAGATCGGGCTCAGCACACTGCATGGAAAGAAGATCGGGCCCAGCACACTGCATGGAAAGAAGATCGGGCCCAGCACACTGCATGGAAAGAAGATCGGGCCCAGCACACTGCATGGAAAGAAGACCGGACCCAGCACACTGCATGGAAAGAAGACCGGGCCCAGCACACTGCATGGAAAGAAGACCGGACCCAGCACACTGCATGGAAAGAAGACCGGACTCAGCACACTGCATGGAAAGAAGACCGGGCCCAGCACACTGCATGGAAAGAAGACCGGGCCCAGCACACTGCATGGAAAGAAGACCGGGCCCAGCACACTGCATGGAAAGAAGACCGGGCCCAGCACACTGCATGGAAAGAAGACCGGACCCAGCACACTGCATGGAAAGAAGACCGGGCCCAGCACACTGCATGGAAAGAAGACCGGACCCAGCACACTGCATGGAAAGAAGACCGGACCCAGCACACTGCATGGAAAGAAGACCGGACTCAGCACACTGCATGGAAAGAAGACCGGGCCCAGCACACTGCATGGAAAGAAGACCGGGCCCAGCACACTGCATGGAAAGAAGACCGGGCTCAGCACACTGCATGGAAAGAAGACCGGACCCAGCACACTGCATGGAAAGAAGACCGGACCCAGCACACTGCATGGAAAGAAGACCGGACCCAGCACACTGCATGGAAAGAAGACCGGGCCCAGCACACTGCATGGAAAGAAGACCGGGCCCAGCACACTGCATGGAAAGAAGACCGGGCCCAGCACACTGCATGGAAAGAAGACCGGGCCCAGCACACTGCATGGAAAGAAGACCGGGCCCAGCACACTGCATGGAAAGAAGACCGGGCCCAGCACACTGCATGGAAAGAAGACCGGGCTCAGCACACTGCATGGAAAGAAGACCGGACCCAGCACACTGCATGGAAAGAAGACCGGACCCAGCACACTGCATGGAAAGAAGACCGGACCCAGCACACTTCATGGAAAGAAGACCGGGCCCAGCACACTGCATGGAAAGAAGACCGGGCCCAGCACACTGCATGGAAAGAAGACCGGGCCCAGCACACTGCATGGAAAGAAGACCGGGCCCAGCACACTGCATGGAAAGAAGACCGGGCCCAGCACACTGCATGGAAAGAAGACCGGGCCCAGCACACTGCATGGAAAAAAGACCGGGCCCAGCACACTGCATGGAAAGAAGACCGGGCCCAGAACACTGAATGGAAAGAAGACCGGGCCCAGCACACTGCATGGAAAGAGGACCGGGCCCAGCACACTGCATGGAAAGAAGACCGGGCCCAGCACACTGCATGGAAAGAAGACCGGGCCCAGCACACTGCATGGAAAGAAGACCGGGCCCAGAACACTGAATGGAAAGAAGACCGGGCCCAGAACACTGAATGGAAAGAAGACCGGGCCCAGCACACTGCATGGAAAGAAGACCGGGCCCAGCACACTGCATGGAAAGAAGACCGGGCCCAGCACACTGCATGGAAAGAAGACCGTGCTCAGCACACTGCATGGAAAGAAGACCGGGCCCAGCACACTGCATGGAAAGAAGACCGGGCCCAGCACACTGCATGGAAAGAAGATCGGGGCCAGCACACTGCATGGAAAGAAGACCGGGCCCAGCACACTGCATGGAAAGAAGACCGGGCCCAGCACACTGCATGGAAAGAAGACCGGGCCCAGCACACTGCATGGAAAGAAGACCGGGCCCAGCACACTGCATGGAAAGAAGACCGGGCCCAGCACACTGCATGGAAAGAAGACCGGGCCCAGCACACTGCATGGAAAGAAGACCGGGCCCAGCACACTGCATGGAAAGAAGACCGGGCCCAGCACACTGCATGGAAAGAAGACCGGGCCCAGCACACTGCATGGAAAGAAGACTGGGCCCAGCACACTGCATGGAAAGAAAACCGGGCCCAGCACACTGCATGGAAAGAAGACCGGGCCAAGCACACTGCATGGAAAGAAGACCGGACCCAGCACACTGCATGGAAAGAAGATTGGGCCCACCACACTGCATGGAAACAAGACCGGACCCAGCACACTGCATGGAAACAAGACCGGACCCAGCACACTGCATGGAAAGAAGACCGGACCCAGCACACTGCATGGAAAGAAGACCGGACCCAGCACACTGCATGGAAAGAAGACCGGACCCAGCACACTGCATGGAAAGAAGACCGGACCCAGCACACTGCATGGAAAGAAGACCGGACCCAGCACACTGCATGGAAAGAAGACCGGACCCAGCACACTGCATGGAAAGAAGACCGGACTCAGCACACTGCATGGAAAGAAGACCGGGCCCAGCACACTGCATGGAAAGAAGACCGGGCCCAGCACACTGCATGGAAAGAAGACCGGGCCCAGCACACTGCATGGAAAGAAGACCGGGCCCAGCACACTGCATGGAAAGAAGACCGGGCCCAGCACACTGCATGGAAAGAAGACCGGGCCCAGCACACTGCATGGAAAGAAGACCGGGCCCAGCACACTGCATGGAAAGAAGACCGGGCTCAGCACACTGCATGGAAAGAAGACCGGACCCAGCACACTGCATGGAAAGAAGACCGGACCCAGCACACTGCATGGAAAGAAGACCGGGCCCAGCACACTGCATGGAAAGAAGACCGGGCCCAGCACACTGCATGGAAAGAAGACCGGGCCCAGCACACTGCATGGAAAGAAGACCGGGCCCAGCACACTGCATGGAAAGAAGACCGGGCCCAGCACACTGAATGGAAAGAAGACCGGGCCCAGCACACTGCATGGAAAAAAGACCGGGCCCAGCACACTGCATGGAAAGAAGACCGGGCCCAGAACACTGAATGGAAAGAAGACCGGGCCCAGCACACTGCATGGAAAGAGGACCGGGCCCAGCACACTGCATGGAAAGAAGACCGGGCCCAGCACACTGCATGGAAAGAAGACCGGGCCCAGCACACTGCATGGAAAGAAGACCGGGCCCAGAACACTGAATGGAAAGAAGACCGGGCCCAGAACACTGCATGGAAAAAAGACCGGGCCCAGAACACTGAATGGAAAGAAGACCGGGCCCAGCACACTGCATGGAAAGAGGACCGGGCCCAGCACACTGCATGGAAAGAAGACCGGGCCCAGCACACTGCATGGAAAGAAGACCGGGCCCAGCACACTGCATGGAAAGAAGACCGGGCCCAGAACACTGAATGGAAAGAAGACCGGGCCCAGAACACTGCATGGAAAAAAGACCGGGCCCAGCACACTGCATGGAAAGAAGACCGGGCCCAGAACACTGAATGGAAAGAAGACCGGGCCCAGCACACTGCATGGAAAGAGGACCGGGCCCAGCACACTGCATGGAAAGAAGACCGGGCCCAGCACACTGCATGGAAAGAAGACCGGGCCCAGCACACTGCATGGAAAGAAGACCGGGCCCAGAACACTGAATGGAAAGAAGACCGGGCCCAGAACACTGAATGGAAAGAAGACCGGGCCCAGCACACTGCATGGAAAGAAGACCGGGCCCAGCACACTGCATGGAAAGAAGACCGGGCCCAGCACACTGCATGGAAAGAAGACCGGGCCCAGCACACTGCATGGAAAGAAGACCGGGCCCAGCACACTGCATGGAAAGAAGACCGGGCCCAGCACACTGCATGGAAAGAAGATCGGGGCCAGCACACTGCATGGAAAGAAGACCGGGCCCAGCACACTGCATGGAAAGAAGACCGGGCCCAGCACACTGCATGGAAAGAAGACCGGGCCCAGCACACTGCATGGAAAGAAGACCGGGCCCAGCACACTGCATGGAAAGAAGACCGGGCCCAGCACACTGCATGGAAAGAAGACCGGGCCCAGCACACTGCATGGAAAGAAGACCGGGCCCAGCACACTGCATGGAAAGAAGACCGGGCCCAGCACACTGCATGGAAAGAAGACCGGGCCCAGCACACTGCATGGAAAGAAGACCGGGCCCAGCACACTGCATGTAAAGAAGACCGGGCCCAGCACACTGCATGGAAAGAAGACCGGGCCCAGCACACTGCATGGAAAGAAGACCGGGCCCAGCACACTGCATGGAAAGAAGACCGGGCCCAGCACACTGCATGGAAAGAAGACTGGGCCCAGCACACTGCATGGAAAGAAAACCGGGCCCAGCACACTGCATGGAAAGAAGACCGGGCCAAGCACACTGCATGGAAAGAAGACCGGACCCAGCACACTGCATGGAAAGAAGATTGGGCCCACCACACTGCATGGAAACAAGACCGGACCCAGCACACTGCATGGAAACAAGACCGGACCCAGCACACTGCATGGAAAGAAGACCGGACCCAGCACACTGCATGGAAAGAAGACCGGACCCAGCACACTGCATGGAAAGAAGACCGGACCCAGCACACTGCATGGAAAGAAGACCGGACCCAGCACACTGCATGGAAAGAAGACCGGACCCAGCACACTGCATGGAAAGAAGACCGGACTCAGCACACTGCATGGAAAGAAGACCGGGCCCAGCACACTGCATGGAAAGAAGACCGGGCCCAGCACACTGCATGGAAAGAAGACCGGGCCCAGCACACTGCATGGAAAGAAGACCGGGCCCAGCACACTGCATGGAAAGAAGACCGGGCCCAGCACACTGCATGGAAAGAAGACCGGGCCCAGCACACTGCATGGAAAGAAGACCGGGCCCAGCACACTGCATGGAAAGAAGACCGGGCTCAGCACACTGCATGGAAAGAAGACCGGACCCAGCACACTGCATGGAAAGAAGACCGGACCCAGCACACTGCATGGAAAGAAGACCGGACCCAGCACACTGCATGGAAAGAAGACCGGGCCCAGCACACTGCATGGAAAGAAGACCGGGCCCAGCACACTGCATGGAAAGAAGACCGGGCCCAGCACACTGCATGGAAAGAAGACCGGGCCCAGCACACTGCATGGAAAGAAGACCGGGCCCAGCACACTGAATGGAAAGAAGACCGGGCCCAGCACACTGCATGGAAAAAAGACCGGGCCCAGCACACTGCATGGAAAGAAGACCGGGCCCAGAACACTGAATGGAAAGAAGACCGGGCCCAGCACACTGCATGGAAAGAGGACCGGGCCCAGCACACTGCATGGAAAGAAGACCGGGCCCAGCACACTGCATGGAAAGAAGACCGGGCCCAGCACACTGCATGGAAAGAAGACCGGGCCCAGAACACTGAATGGAAAGAAGACCGGGCCCAGAACACTGCATGGAAAAAAGACCGGGCCCAGCACACTGCATGGAAAGAAGACCGGGCCCAGAACACTGAATGGAAAGAAGACCGGGCCCAGCACACTGCATGGAAAGAGGACCGGGCCCAGCACACTGCATGGAAAGAAGACCGGGCCCAGCACACTGCATGGAAAGAAGACCGGGCCCAGCACACTGCATGGAAAGAAGACCGGGCCCAGAACACTGAATGGAAAGAAGACCGGGCCCAGAACACTGCATGGAAAAAAGACCGGGCCCAGCACACTGCATGGAAAGAAGACCGGGCCCAGAACACTGAATGGAAAGAAGACCGGGCCCAGCACACTGCATGGAAAGAGGACCGGGCCCAGCACACTGCATGGAAAGAAGACCGGGCCCAGCACACTGCATGGAAAGAAGACCGGGCCCAGCACACTGCATGGAAAGAAGACCGGGCCCAGAACACTGAATGGAAAGAAGACCGGGCCCAGAACACTGAATGGAAAGAAGACCGGGCCCAGCACACTGCATGGAAAGAAGACCGGGCCCAGCACACTGCATGGAAAGAAGACCGGGCCCAGCACACTGCATGGAAAGAAGACCGGGCCCAGCACACTGCATGGAAAGAAGACCGTGCTCAGCACACTGCATGGAAAGAAGACCGGGCCCAGCACACTGCATGGAAAGAAGACCGGGCCCAGCACACTGCATGGAAAGAAGATCGGGGCCAGCACACTGCATGGAAAGAAGACCGGGCCCAGCACACTGCATGGAAAGAAGACCGGGCCCAGCACACTGCATGGAAAGAAGACCGGGCCCAGCACACTGCATGGAAAGAAGACCGGGCCCAGCACACTGCATGGAAAGAAGACCGGGCCCAGCACACTGCATGGAAAGAAGACCGGGCCCAGCACACTGCATGGAAAGAAGACCGGGCCCAGCACACTGCATGGAAAGAAGACCGGGCCCAGCACAGTGCATGGAAAGAAGACCGGGCCCAGCACACTGCATGGAAAGAAGACCGGGCCCAGCACACTGCATGGAAAGAAGATCGGGGCCAGCACACTGCATGGAAAGAAGACCGGGCCCAGCACACTGCATGGAAAGAAGACCGGGCCCAGCACACTGCATGGAAAGAAGACCGGGCCCAGCACACTGCATGTAAAGAAGACCGGGCCCAGCACACTGCATGGAAAGAAGACCGGGCCCAGCACACTGCATGGAAAGAAGACCGGGCCCAGCACACTGCATGGAAAGAAGACCGGGCTCAGCACACTGCATGGAAAGAAGACCGGGCTCAGCACACTGCATGGAAAGAAGATCGGGCCCAGCACACTGCATGGAAAGAAGACCGGGCCCAGCACACTGCATGGAAAGAAGACCGGACCCAGCACACTGCATGGAAAGAAGACCGGGCTCAGCACACTGCATGGAAAGAAGACCGGACCCAGCACACTGCATGGAAAGAAGACCGGGCCCAGCACACTGCATGGAAAGAAGACCGGGCCCAGCACACTGCATGGAAAGAAGACCGGGCCCAGCACACTGCATGGAAAGAAGACCGGGCCCAGCACACTGCATGGAAAGAAGACCGGGCCCAGCACACTGCATGGAAAGAAGACCGGGCCCAGCACACTGCATGGAAAGAAGACCGGGCTCAGCACACTGCATGGAAAGAAGACCGGGCTCAGCACACTGCATGGAAAGAAGATCGGGCCCAGCACACTGCATGGAAAGAAGACCGGGCCCAGCACACTGCATGGAAAGAAGACCGGACCCAGCACACTGCATGGAAAGAAGACCGGGCTCAGCACACTGCATGGATAGATGGCAATCAGAATCAATAACAATACTGTATATAAAATGCAATCTTAAAACCTCTTTTAATACCTTCTGATCCAGATACGTCACACAATTTCTGGGGGTTTCTAAACTTCACCACACTAATCATGATACAAACACACAGCACACACATCATAGTACACGCACCACGGCACACACATCATAGTACACGCACCACGGCACACACATCACAGTACACGCACCACGGCACACACATCATAGTACACGCACCACGGCACACACATCATAGTACACGCACCACGACACACGCATCATAAGGTACACACGGCGCACACATCATAGTACACGCACCACAGCACACACATCATAAGGTACACACGGCGCACAGCTCTGAGCTCCGCAGCACAGGGAACGCTGGATGTCACACAGCTCTGTCCCCAGGCATGTCATCCATCATCCAACTACTCTCATCCCTCAGCACAAAAGACACACCAGACCCCGAGCCAACATCATCCTCCACTATCACTTGTCACAGCATAACTCCTCCCCCCTCTGTCACAGCATAACATGTCCATTCTCCATCACCTGTCACAGTATTACCCCTCCCCCTCTCCATCACCTGTCACAGTATTACCCCTCCCCTCTCCATCACCTGTCACAGTATTACCCCTCCCCTCTCCATCACCTGTGACAGTATTACCCTTCCCCCCTCCATCACCTGTCACAGTATTACCCCTCCCCTCTCCATCACCTGGCACAGTATTACCCCTCCCCCTCTCCATCACCTGGCACAGTATTACCCCTCCCCTCTCCATCACCTGTCACAGTATTACCCTTCCCCCCTCCATCACCTGGCACAGTATTACCCCTCTCCATCACCTGTCACAGTATTACCCTTCCCCCTCCATCACCTGTCACAGTATTACCCTTCCCCCCTCCATCACCTGGCACAGTATTACCCCTCCCCCTCTCCATCACCTGGCACAGTATTACCCCTCCCCCTCTCCATCACCTGGCACAGTATTACCCCTCCCCCCTCCATCACCTGTCACAGTATTACCCTTCCCCCTCCATCACCTGGCAGAGTATTACCCCTCCCCCTCTCCATCACCTGTCACAGTATTACCCCTCCCCCTCTCCATCACCTGTCACAGTATTACCCCTCCCCCTCTCCATCACCTGTCACAGTATTACCCCTCGTCCTCTACATCACCTCTCACAGTATTACCCTTCCCCCTCTCCATCACCTGGCACAGTATTACCCTTCCCCCTCTCCATCACCTGGCACAGTATTACCCTTCCCCCTCTCCATCACCTGTCACAGTATTACCCTTCCCCCTCTCCATCACCTGTCACAGTATTACCCTTCCCCCTCCATCACCTCTCACAGTATTACCCCTCCCCCTCCATCACCTGTCACTGTATTACCCCTCCCCCTTCATCACCTGTCACTGTATTACCCCTCCCCCTCCATCACCTGTCACTGTATTACCCCTCCCCTGGCACAGTATTACCCCTCCCCCTCCATCACCTGTCACTGTATTACCTCTCCATCACCTGGCACAGTATTACCCCTCCCCCTCTCCATCCCCTGACACAGTATTACCCCTCCCCCTCCATCACCTGTCACTGTATTACCCCTCCCCCTCCATCACCTGTCACTGTATTACCCCTCCATCACCTGTCACAGTATTACCCCTCCCCCTCCATCACCTGTTACTGTATTACCCCTCCCCCTCCATCGCCTGTCACTGTATTACCCCTCCCCCTCCATCGCCTGTCACTGTATTACCCCTCCCCCTCCATCACTTGTCACTGTATTACCCCTCCATCACCTGTCACAGTATTACCCCTCCCCCTCCATCACCTGTTACTGTATTACCCCTCCCCCTCCATCGCCTGTCACTGTATTACCCCTCCCCCTCCATCACCTGTCACTGTATTACCCCTCCCCCTCCATCACCTGTCACTGTATTACCCCTCCATCACCTGGCACAGTATTACCACTCCCCCTCCATTGCCTGTCACTGTATTACCCCTCCCCCTCCATCGCCTGTCACTGTATTACCCCTCCCCTTCCATCACCTGTCATTGTATTACCCCTCCCCCTCCATCACCTGTCACTGTATTACCCCTCCCCCTCCATCGCCTGTCACTGTATTACCCCTCCCCTTCCATCACCTGTCACTGTATTACCCCTCCCCTTCCATCACCTGTCATTGTATTACCCCTCCCCCTCCATCACCTGTCATTGTATTACCCCTCCCCCTCCATCACCTGTCATTGTATTACCCCTCCCCCTCCATCACCTGTCATTGTATTACCCCTCCCCCTCCATCACCTGTCACTGTATTACCCCTCCCCCTCCATCACCTGTCATTGTATTACCCCTCCATCACCTGTCACTGTATTACCCCTCCCCCTCCATCACCTGTCATTGTATTACCCCTCTCTGTCCCCCTATAAATGACACTGTCTCTCTGTATCTCCCCAGCACCCTCACACAGAGACCTCTCATAGTTTTGTGGAGTCTGGCCCCTCCCCCCTAGTCTGGTTGTCAGACTCCTCCCTCTTTTTTCCATGCCCCTCCCCCTTTTTCAAGGCCCTGGAGTCGCCCCTGCCCCCCTCACCGTTCGCGCCGCCTCAGCCCAGGTCCGGCCCTTCTTCTTCCTCCGCCGTTTCCTCCTCTTCCGCCGGGCGGCGTCCCTCACCGTGTTGTGCGGCATGGCGGCCTCCGCTCCTCTCACCGCACCGCCGCCGAGGCCATAGCAAGGCCGCTACTGTACTGAGGGCAGCGGGGGTCATGTGACGGTGACGTCACCTACTGTACGGCGCCTGTCAGATGGAGGGGCGGAACGAGGACAGGTCGTGAGAGGCGGGGAACCTATGGGCCCGTGACGTCACCTTTTTCGAGTAGTGTCAGAAGCAGAGGGCGGGACTTCAGGGCGGGACTTCGCGGCGGCACTGCGCATACGCAGTGGCCGTGGCGACAGTTACGTAGATACTGTTGCTAAGCAGAGGCCGCCGTCAGCTGTACAGTTATTGTATTGTGGAGGTCTGTCAGCAATAATATCAGTATTGGGCCTTGTCTGCTCCAGGGAAGCCGAGCTCTCCTTCATTGGAAGGAACGGATGTCATCAGTGATAGGAGAACCATAGGCAACGCTTCTGTAGGACCTGCGAGGCCTAGTATAACCCCTGGCATGTTTATTATGTCCCTTGGGAGATTTCCCTTCACTTCCGGTCCCATGGCCAGAACAGGAAGTGACAGGAAATCCCTCCAAATGAGGGAATCACAACTAGTGTCCCCACTGGAAGCTTTCCCCTCTCTTCCTGTCCTGGTGACAACATAGAACTTGGGACGTTCCTCTCTCCAGTGCCATCTGAGCTGCCTTTCAGTGTCACCCATCAGTGCCAGTCAGTGCCACCTATCAATGCCACGTATCAGTGCTTCCAATCAGTGCCGCCTATCAGTGCCATATATGAGTGCTGCCTTTCAGTGCCCATCAGTGATGCCTGTCAATGCCCATCAGTGCCACCTACCAGTGCCTCCTCAGTGCCACCTATCAGTGCAGCCAATCAGTGCCTATCACTACAGCCTCATTAGCGCACATCAGTGAGGAAGAAAAATCACTTATTTACAAATTTTTATAACAAAAACTACGAAGAAACTTTTTTTTCAAAATTTTCAGTGGTTTTTGGTTTGTTTAAGAAAAAATAAAAATCCCAGAGGTGATTACATACCACCAAAAGAAAGCTCTGTCTGTCACAAAAAAATGATAAAAATGTCATGAGTACAGTGTTGCATGACTGCGTAATTGTCATTCAAAGTGTGACAGCGCTGAAAGCTGGAAATTGGCCTGGACAGGAAGGGGGTATAAGTGCCCTGTAGGCGAGGGGTTAAATAACTTCAGACCAGGCAGATGCTTTACTTGAGAAAGACTTCCAAGGTTCAAAGTCCACGAGAACAGTTGTCCCTTCATCCCTTGTCCTAGCTCAGGCTATGTGCTGCCCCGGCATACCTGCAAAGGTATACAGTCAGGTCCATAAATATTGGGACATCGACACAATTCTAACATTTTTGGTTCTATACACCACCACAATGGATTTGAAATGAAATGAACAAGATGTGCTTTAACTGCAGACTGTCAGCTTTAATTTGAGGGTATTTACATCCAAATCAGGTGAACGGTGTAGGAATTACAACAGTTTGCATATGTGCCTCCCACTTGTTAAGGGACCAAAAGTAATGGGACAGAATAATAATCATAAATCAAACTTTCACTTTTTAATACTTGGTTGCAAATCCTTTGCAGTCAATTACAGCCTGAAGTCTGGAACGCATAGACATCACCAGACGCTGGGTTTCATCCCTGGTGATGCTCTGCCAGGCCTCTACTGCAACTGTCTTCAGTTCCTGCTTGTTCTTGGGGCATTTTCCCTTCAGTTTTGTCTTCAGCAAGTGAAATGCATGCTCAATCGGATTCAGGTCAGGTGATTGACTTGGCCATTGCAGAACATTCCACTACTTTCCCTTAAAAAACTCTTTGGTTGCTTTTGCAGTCTGCTTTGGGTCATTGTCCATCTGCACTGTGAAGCGGAGTCCAATGAGTTGTGAAGCATTTGGCTGAATATGAGCAGATAATATTCCCAAAACACTTCAGAATTCATCCGGCTGCTTTTGTCAGCAGTCACATCATCAATAAATACAAGAGAAGCAGTTCCATTGGCAGCCATACATGCCCACGCCATGACACTACCACCACCATGCTTCACTGATGAGGTGGTATGCTTAGGACCATGAGCAGTTCCTTTCCTTCTCCATACTCTTCTCTTCCCATCACTCTGGTACAAGTTGATCTTGGTCTCATCTGTCCATAGGATGTTGTTCCAGAACTCTGAAGGCTTTTTTAGATGTCGTTTGGCAAACTCTAATCTGGCCTTCCTGTTTTTGAGGCTCACCAATGGTTTACATCTTGTGGTGAACCCTCTGTATTCACTCTGGTGAAGTCTTCTCTTGATTGGTGACTTTGACACACATACACCTACCTCCTGGAGAGTGTTCTTGATCTGGCCAACTGTTGTGAAGGGTGTTTTCTTCACCAGGGAAAGAATTCTTCGCTCATCCACCACAGTTGTCTTCCGTGGTCTTCTGGGTCTTTTGGTGTTGCTGAGCTCACCGGTGTATTCCTTCTTTTTAAGAATGTTCCAAACAGTTGTTTTGGCCACGCCTAATGTTTTTGCTATCTCTCTGATGGGTTTGTTTTGTTTTTTCAGCCTAATGATGGCTTGCTTCACTGATAGTGACAGCTTTTTGGATCTCATCTTGAGAGTTGACAGCAACAGATTCCAAATGCAAATAGCACACTTGAAATGAACTCTGGACCTTTTATCTGCTCATTGTAATTGGGATAATGAGGGAATAACACACACCTGGCCATGGAACAGCTGAGAAGCCAACTGTCCCATTACTTTTGGTCCCTTAACAAGTGGGAGGCACATATGCAAACTGTTGTAATTCCTACACCGTTCACCTGATTTGAATGTAAATACCCTCAAATTAAAGCTGACAGTCTGCAGTTAAAGCACATCTTGTTCGTTTCATTTCAAATCCATTGTGGTGGTGTATAGAGCCAAAAATGTTAGAATTGTGTCGATGTCCCAATATTTATGGACCTGACTGTATATAAGAAAGTCCATCAGTGGCACTCTACAGTGGTTGGTATCTTCCGGAGCGAACCCTAGGTCCTGGTGACCTCCTACATCATGGCAGGCTCCCAGAAGTAGATACAATCTCTCTCTCGACAACCCCTCAGGGCCCTGGGCTCATGGCTTGTGGTTGCTGGATGATTGGGTTACATTTCAGCGGTTAGCCTTTCCTTCTCCCATGCAGTCGGAACTCTCTGCTCTGGAGCTCTGTCCCTCTTTTATATCCCAGGACTAGTGGGCCGGACCCAAAGAAACCCGCCAAGCGAAAGACCTTGAAAAATCATGAACCCTCACCCTCCCATCTGGGGCAGCATCTAACTGGATCAATTGCTACCTGCTTACAGGCAGGTGGGTAAAGCTATCCAGAGGAGATGTGAATGAGCAACAGTCAGATGAAAGTCTCCAAGGTAGCAGTGAATGAGCAACCGTCAGATAAAAGTCTCCAAGGTAGCAGCGAATAGGCAGCAGCCAGGTAAAACTTTCCAAGGTAGCAGTGAATGAGCAACAGTCAGGTAAAACTTTCCAAGGTAGCAGTGAATGAGCTGATAAAAGTCTCCAAGGTTGCAGTGAATGAGCAACAGTCAGATGAAAGTCTCCAAGGTTGCAGTGAATGAGCAACAGTCAGATAAAAGTCTCCAAGGTAGCAGTGAATGAGTAACAGGTAAAACTTTCCAAGGTAGCAGTGAATGAGCAACAGTCAGATAAAAGTCTCCAAGGTAGCAGTGAATGAGCAACAGTCAAACTCTCCAAGGTAGCAGTGAATGAGCAACAGTCGGATAAAACTCTCCAAGATAGCAGTGAATGAGCAACAGTCAGATAAAACTTTCCAAGGTAGCAGTGAATGAGCAATAGTCAGATAAAACTTTCCAAGGTAGCAGTGAATGAGCAACAGTCAGATAAAAATATCCAAGGTAGCATTGAATGAGTAACAGTCAGATAAAACTGTCCAAGGTAGCAGTGAATGAGTAACAGTCAGATAAAACTCTCCACGATAGCATTGAATGAGTAACAGTCAGATAAAACTGTCCAAGGTAGCAGTGAATGAGCAACAGTCAGATGAAAGTCTCCAAGGTTGCAGTGAATGAGCAACAGTCAGATAAAAGTCTCCAAGGTTGCAGTGAATGAGCAACAGTCAGATAAAAGTCTCCAAGGTAGCAGTGAATGAGTAACAGTCAGATAAAACTCTCCAAGGTAGCAGTGAATGAGTAACAGTCAGATAAAACTGTCCAAGGTAGCAATGAATGAGTAACAGTCAGATAAAACTCTCCACGGTAGCATTGAATGAGTAACAGTCAGATAAAACTGTCCAAGGTAGCAGTGAATGAGTAACAGTCAGATAAAACTCTCCACGATAGCATTGAATGAGTAACAGTCAGATAAAACTGTCCAAGGTAGCAGTGAATGAGCAACAGTCAGATGAAAGTCTCCAAGGTTGCAGTGAATGAGCAACAGTCAGATAAAAGTCTCCAAGGTTGCAGTGAATGAGCAACAGTCAGATAAAAGTCTCCAAGGTAGCAGTGAATGAGTAACAGTCAGATAAAACTCTCCAAGGTAGCAGTGAATGAGCAACAGTCGGATAAAACTCTCCAAGGTAGCAGTGAATGAGCAACAGTCGGATAAAACTCTCCAAGGTAGCAGTGAATGAGTAACAGTCGCATAAAAATATCCAATGACGCAGTGAATGAGCAACAGTCAGGTAGAAATCTCCAAGGTAGCAGTGAATGAGCAACAGTCAGGTAAAACTCTCCAAGGTAGCAGTAAATGAGTAACAGTCAGATAAACGTCTCCAAGGTAGCACTGAATGAGTAACAGTCAGATAAAAGTCTCCAAGGTAGCATTGAATGAGTAACAGTCAGATAAAAGTCTCCAAGGTAGCAGTGAATGAGTAACAGATAAAAGTCTCCAAGGTAGCAGTGAATGAGCAACAGTCAGGTAAAACTCTCCAAGGTAGCATTGAATGAGCAACAGTCGGGTAAAACTCTCCAAGGTTGCAGTGAATGAGAAACAGTCGGATGACACTCTCCAAGGTAGCATTGAATGAGCTACAGTCAGATAAAAGTCTCCAAGGTAGCAGTGAATGAGCAACAGTCAGGTAAAACTCTCCAAGGTAGCATTGAATGAGCAACAGTCGGGTAAAACTCTCCAAGGTTGCAGTGAATGAGAAACAGTCGGATGACACTCTCCAAGGTAGCATTGAATGAGCTACAGTCAGATAAAAGTATCCAAGGTAGCAGTGAATGAGCAACAGTCGGGTAAAGCTATCCATGGTGAATCAGTGGCAGGTAATTAAAGCTATCCACAGCAGGGGTGAAGGAGTGGTAGATGGGCAAAGATATCCATGGTACAAGTGAATAAGCAGTAGCCAGGTAAAGCTGCACAGTGCAGAAGTGAATGAGCAGCAGCTGGGTAAAGTTATCCATGGTAGAAATAACTGAGTAGCCACCGGGCCAAGCTGTTCTCTAGAAGTGAATGGGTCAGGGCACAAGTGAACCATTGACCCATGGGAAAAACTGTTTTTAAAGTGAATGTGGGGCACCTGCACCAAGCTGTCCACAGTAGAAGGTAACCAGTGGCCCCTGAGCCAAGTTGTCCACAATAAGTGCATCGCCAAGCCGGTCACAATGGAAGTAAATAGGTAGTCACTGGGCAAACTGGCCATGATGGGGATGAACGGATGACTGCCAGTCCTAGCTGTCTGAGTGTTCTTTAGCAGGCAGGACCTCCTACCAACCCCTGCCACTGGGGCATTTTTCTGACTGCAGATGCCGGGGACATTTGTTTCCTCACACTACATCTGCATCTGTACATCTTTAAATTTTATGTCTTACAAGCCTGCTCAATATCTACTGCACTTTAGCTGTGGCCACTTTTCATATTGATGTACCGCGTGTCATCTACATGTCCAGGTATGTCTCTTTATTAAGTTCCTATGTCGGGAGGTGTTTTGGACCTGGAGCTGTGGTGCTACCATGATCAGTGTAGTTGTTACCACTATTGACTAAAGCATGGCCAAAGTGTCACATCAGAAACCCATCAGACCTCAATGGGGACAAATCTGCTGGATCTCTATACTGACATGGACGGGGTAATGTGTTAGGAACGTAAGGATGTCCCATCGTTTGATGGAAATGAAATTGATCGACCTACTGAGGACTGAATTCAGACACCCCGAAAATCAAAGTGAAGAAATGATGCAGCAGGCGAGTCCATTTTGCTGAAATGTCATTGCAGTCACTCAGAATGGTCCTCAGTAGTTTGTATGGCCCCCACGTGCTTGTATGCATGCCTGACAAAGTTGGGGCATGCTCCTAATGAGACAATGGATGGTGTACTGGGAGATTTCCTCCCAGATCTGGACCAGGGCATCACTGAGCTCCTGAACAGTCTGAGGTGCAACCTGGCAGCATCGGATGGACTGAAACATGATATCCCAGAGGTGTTCTATTGGATTTAGGTCAGGTGAGTGTGGGGGCCATTCAATGATATCAATTCCTTCATCCTCCAGGAACTGCCTGCATACTCACCCCACATGAGGCCAGGCATTGTTGTGCACCAGGAGGAACCCAGGACCCACTGCACCAGGAGGAACCCAAGACCCACTGCACCAGGAGGAACCCAGGACCCACTGCACCAGTGTAGGGTCTTACAATGGGTCCAAGGATTTCATCCCGATACCTAATGGTAGTCAGGGTGCCATTGTCTAGCCTGTAGAGGTCTGTGCGTCCCTCCATGGACATGCCTCCCCAGACCATCACTGACCCACCACCAAAACAGTCATGCTGAACCATGTTACAGGCAGCAGAACGTTCTCCACGGCTTCTCCAGACCCTTTCATGTCTGTCACATGTGCTCAGGGTGAACCTGCTCTCATCTGTGAAAGCACAGGGCGCCAGTGGTGGACCTGCCAATTCTGGTGTTCAATGGCAAATGCCAATCGAGCTCTGTGGTGCCGGACAGTGAACACAGGGCCCACTAGAGGATATCGGGCCCTCAGGCCATCCTCATGAAGTCTGTTTTTGATTTTTTGGTCAGAGACATTCACACCAGTGGCCTGCTGGAGGTCATTTTGTAGGGCTCTGGCAGTGCTCATCCTGTTCCTACTTGCACAAAGGAACAGATACTGGTCCTGCTTCTGGCAATGGCACATATTGATGTGCCATCCTGGAGGAATTGGACTGTCTGTGCAAACTCTGTAGGGTCCAGGTATGGCCTCATGCTACCAGTAGTGGTGCAGACCCTAGCCAAATGCAAAACTAGTGAAAAACAGTCAGAAAAGATGAGTAGGGGAAAAAATGTCAGTAACCTCCTATAAAACCATTCCTGTTTTGGGAGTCATCTCATTGTTGCCCATCTAGTGCACCTGTTGTTAATTTCATTACTACCAAAGCAGCTGAAACTGATTACCATCCCCCTCTGCTACTTACCTGACCAGATCAATATCCCAGGAGTTTCATCGACTTGATGCTAGACTCTGATTAAAAAGTCTTCCTTTCATTTTTTTAAGCAGTGTATATTTTATATATATTTATATGGTATATACAGGCTCAGCCATAACATTGTGTTTACCAATATTGAGTAGAGTAGGTTCCTCTAGGTCTCTCGGCCAAAACATTCCTGACCCATCGAGGCATGGACTCCACTAGACCTCTGAAGATACACTGTGGTCTCTGGCACCAAGTCATCAGTAGCAGATCTTTTAAGTCCTGTCAGTTGTCGGGTGGGGCCTCCATGGATCGGACTTGTTTTTCCAGCACATCCCAAAGATACTCAGTTGGATTGAGATCTTGAGAATTTAGAGTCAAATCAACACCTCAAACTAATTATGTTCCTCAAACTATTCTTGAACCATTAGATGTGCAAAACGAAAACATTTGTTTTGTTTCATTTCACTTCGTCATTTGGCTAATTTTGTTTCGTTCGATTAATTCCATTCGTTAAATTTATTTTCGGAATTTGTTTTGTTAATTTCAAAATCGAAATTTTGAACAGATTAGAAATTAGTTCTTACGGATTCGATAATAATTCTAACATAACAATCCATAATCCACGTGTTTTTGATGATATAGAAACATAGAAAAGTGACGGCAGAAAAAGACCAACTGGTCCATCGAGTCTGCTGGGGGTTTTTTTTTTTTTTGGGGGGGGGGTTTGTTTTTTTTTTTTTTCTGAGTATAGTACAGTAAAGTATATGGGCTATATGAAAAGTTGTGTGACCTTATTGGAAATTTCTATTTTTTCAGCAAAATTTTTACCATTTCTTTGTTGATTACTACTCAAATCACCATAGCACATTTTTTATTGTTTTGTAAAGTGTTCTGTTCTTTTTTATTCTACCCTTTTATTTTCTATTCTATTTTAATGTATTCTATTTGAATTCAAATTCTTTCTATTTGAAAATAGAATGTTGGAAGGCAACTATATTTTTTCTATTTTATTCTATTCTATTTCATTCTATTCCTTTATATTCTATTCTATTTTTTTCTATTTTATTGTGTTTTATTCCGTTCTATTATTTTCTATTCCATTCTTTGATTTTCTATTCTAATCTTTTCTACTCTGTTCTCTTCTATTCTTTGATTTTCTATTCTATTCTAATCTTTTCTATTATTTTCTAATTGATTCTATTCTACTCTATTCCTTTATTTTCTATTCTATTTTGTTCTGTTTTATTCTATTATTTTCTATTCTTTTCTTTTATATTCTATTCTATTCTTTTATTTTATATTCTGGTCATTTTCCCTCTACTCTTTTCTATTCTATTATTTTAGATTCTATTTTAATGTATTCTGTTCAAATTTGAATTCATTTGATTCATTGAATTCAGAAGACAGTTATATTTTTTATATCATTCTATTCTATTCTATTGGGTGGCACAGTGGCTTAGTGGTTAGCACGTCTGCCGTGCAGTAAATGGATCATGGGTTCAATTCCCAACTATGGCGCCTCCTGCATGGAGTTTGCATGTTCTCCCTGTGCTTGCGTGGGTTTCCTCCCATACTCCAAAAACATGCTGGTAGGTTAATTGGCTCCTGTCTAAATTGTCCTAGTTTCATCCCTGGCCATGTGGGATCTCCTGCATGGTAGGGGTTGGGGAAAGACCTGGCAACCTACACTGTAAAATAATTGCTAAGAGAATTAATGGAAAAGGTTGCTTACAAGTGATGGTCCATGCAATCGCCAAGGGTCGGATACGACTGAGTAGATAGAGAGATTCTATTCTATTAACAGTTTAACACTTCCTCGCTATATTAATTTGAATGCCACATAAAAAAGTAATAGCAAAAAAAAGCAGCCAACACAGTATCACAGGTAACAACACATAAACATATAAAACACAAGGGTGCGGCGCCACACCCTTGTGTTTTATATTCTATTCTATTCTTTTTGTATTCTATTTTTTTCTATTATTTGATTTTCTGTTCTATTCTAAGCTTTTCTATTCAATTCTTTGATTTACTATTCCAGTCTTTTCTATTCTAATCGTTTATATTATATTATAATTTATTCTATTCTTTTTAATTCTATTCCTTTATTTTTTATTCTGTTTTACTCTATTCTTTTCTCTTTTTTTTCTCTTGTACTCTGTTCTATTCTTTTCTAATCTTTTCTTTTTTCTTCTATTCTTTTCTGTTCTTTTATTTTCTATTCTATTCTTTTCTATACCTTTATTTTCTATTCTATTTTATTCCGCAGCATCTCCAAGATACGCACATTCCTCACCCCAGACACCACCAAACAACTCGTACACTCCCTCATCATCTCACGCCTGGACTACTGCAACTCCTTTCTCACTGGCCTACCCAAACGAACGCTATCCCCACTCCAGTCGATCCTACACTCAGCGGCCAGACTCATCCACCTCACCAACCGCTCCACATCTGCTTCCCCACTCTACCAATCCCTTCATTGGCTCCCGATTGCCCAACGCATCAAATTCAAACTGCTAACTCTGACCTACAAAGCCATTCACAATGCCGCCCCAAACTACATAACTGACCTGATACCCAAATACTACCCTACCCGTGCCCTCCGCTCCTCACAGGACTTCCTACTCTCTAGCTCCCTGGTCTCCTCCTCCCACGTCCGATTGCAGGACTTCTCCAGGACTTCCCCCATCCTCTGGAACTCCCTACCCCAATCCATCAGACTGTCACCTACCCTCCTCACCTTCAGGCACACCCTGAAAACCCTCCTCTTCAGGGAAGCCTACCCCAACCTCACCTAACACCTGACCTCACCTAACAACTAACCTCCTCAACTCCTCCCACCACTCCATCCCCCACAGCCATCTCCTCCTTTACCACCTTCCCCTTCCTCCTAGATTGTAAGCTCGAAAGAGCAGGGCCCTCGAACCCCTCGTGTATTGTATTGTTACTGTCCTGTCTCATGTTCTGTCCCCCTTGCTACTGGACAGCGCTGAGCATACCCTTTGGCGCTATATAAATACTGTATAATAATAATAATAATAATTCTATGCCTTTATTTTCTATTCTATTTTATTCTAATCTTTTCAAATTCAAACCCGAATTTGTTTTCAAATTTGTTTTCGAATTTATCTTGATTTGAATTTCAGCAAAATTTACTTTTGTTATTTCAGATTTGTTTAAATTCGTTACTATTGTAATTCGGATACTTTCGAATTTCAGAATACCGGAATATTTGTCCAAATCTAGATTCAGAACGAAATGAACTACTCATGTCTATGATCCATTTTTGCAGTGTGTCAGGGCATATTATCCTGCTGAAAGAGGCCAGTGCCATCAGGGACTACCATTTCTATGAAGGAGTATACTCAGGGGCGGACTGACAACTCATGGGGCCCCCGGGAAATAGGGGATCATGGGGCCCCTGTGTCTTTGCCCAAACTCAAAAAAGCCTATGAAAAAGGTACCAGGGGCATCTCATGGGGCCCCCTACTGACCCCGGGGCCCTCGGACAGTGCCCGAGTTTCCAAATGGTCAGTCCGCCCCTGGGTATAATTGGTCATCAACAATGTTTCAGTAGGTGGTAAATGTCAAAGTAACATCCACATGAATGGCAGGATCCAAGGTTCCCCAGCAGAACATTGTCCAAAGCATCACACTGCCTCCGCTGGCTTTTCTTCTTCCCATACCGCATCCTGGTGCCATCTCTTCTCCAGGTAGGTGACACACAAGCACCCGGCCATCCACATGATGCAAAAGAAAATGTGTTGTCATCAGACCAGGCCACCTTCTTCCATTGCTCCATGGTCCAGTTCTGATGTTCACGTGCCCATTGTAGACGCTTTTGGCTGTGGACATGGGTCAGAATGGGAACCCTGCCTGATCTGTGACTACACAACCCCATACGCCACAAACTGCGATGTCCATTTTTTCTGCTTTCAACTCCTCAGCTAAACTGACAACATATTCACTTGCTACCTAATATATCCCACCGGCATTCAGATGTCATTGTTACAAGATAATCAGTTATTCACCTAACCAGTCAGTGGTCATAAAGTTATGGCTGATCGGTGTAGAGCAGACAACTGTTAACATTTTTCCAGGTTTTTATTTCTGTCTGCATTATTTCGCATATTGTCCCTGTGATACCCAACAGGAAAGCACGGACAGCAATAAAAACATCAGCAAACCCACACAAAGAGCTTCTAGAATGATCTATCAATGAACAAGAAGTCATGCAGGCCATGAAGCTGCTTAACAAAAGACCAGAGCCTAATGGCCTCCTGATGTCAGATTACAAAAAATCTGCTGAACTTCCCATCCCTCTCTTAGTCAAATCATTAAATGGTCCACTAAAACATCAAACTTTTCAACAGGAGACCCTCACAGCCATAATCATGAAGATACCCAAACCTGACAGAGATGATTCAGCCAGGTCCATTTGCTGCTTTCCCCAACCTGGATGTATTCAGATCTTAGCTAAAAATGCTTACTTTATGTCTTGACCCTATAATTGGATCTTCGATTGATAAAGACCAAGTTGGATTCATTCTGAACCGATGTGCAATCGATGACTTTAAAACCTCACTTCTATGCCAGCATTTCTCAACCTTTTTTGAGTTGTGACACCTTTTAAAAGTATGCACATTCTCGAGGCACCCCAGTCTAAAATGTCACAAACTTTAAATTTTACTCAATTTTACTCAATGAAATTTACTCAACCACATTTAAATCAATGGAAGAGCCTGGGATGAAATTAGAGATCAAAGGTCCTCTCATCACATCAGAGATCCTCCATCACATTAAAGGTCCTCTCATCTCATCAGAGGTCCTCCCACCACATCAGAGATCCCACTCATCACATCAGAAGTCTTCCCATCACATCAAAGGTCCCCCTTCAAATCAAAAGGTCCTCCCATCACATCAGAGGTCCCCCTTTCAAATCAGAAGTCCTCCCATCACTTCAGAGGTCTCCCCATCACATCTGAGATCACCCCATCACATCAGACAACCCCCTTCAAATCAGAGGTCTTCCCATCACATCAGAGGTTTTCCCACCACATCAGAGGTCCTCCCATCACATCAGAGGTCCCCCTTTCAAATCAGAAGTCCTCCCATCAGTTCAGAGGTCACCCCATCACATCTGAGATCACCCCATCACATTAGAAGTCCCCCTTCAAATCAGAGGTCTTCACATCACATCAGAGGTCCTCCCATCACATCAGAGGTTCCCCCATCACATCTGAGATCCCTCCATCACATCAGAAGTCCCCCTTCAAATCAGAGGTCTTCCCATCACATCAGAGGTTTTCCCACCACATCTGAGGTCCTCCCATCACATCAGAGGTCCCCCTTTCAAATCAGAAGTCCTCCCATAAGTTCAGAGGTCACCCCATCACATCTGAGATCACCCCATCACATCAGAAGTCCCCCTTCAAATCAGAGGTCTTCCCATCACATCAGAGGTTCCCCCATCACATCTGAGATCCCTCCATCACATCAGAAGTCCCACTTCAAATCAGAGGTCCTCCCATTACATTAGAGGTCCCCCTTTCAAATCAAAAGTCCTCCCATCACATCTGAGATCACCCCATCACAATAGAAGTCCCCCTTCAAAGCAGAGGTCTTCCCATCACATTACAGGTCTTCCCATCACATCAGAGGTCCCCCTTTCAAATCAGAAGTCCTCCCATCACTTCAGAGGTCTCCCCGTCACATCAGAGATCACCCCATCACATCAGAAGTCCCCCTTCAAATCAGAGGTCCTCCCATCACATCAGAGGTCCCCCTTTCAAATCAAAAGTCCTCCCATCACTTCAGAGGTCTCCCCATCACGCCAGAGGTCCTCCCTTCACATCAGAGGTCCTCCCACCACATCAGAGGTCATGACATCAGAGATACCCCCATCACATCAGAAGTCCTCCCATTTCATCAGTGGTCCCCCTTTCAAATCGGAAGTCCTCCCATCACTTCAGAGGTCCCCCCATCACATCTGAGATCACCCCATCACAATAGAAGTCCCCCTTCAAAGCAGAGGTCTTCCCATCACATCACAGGTCCTCCCATCACATCAGAGGTCCCCCTTTCAAATCAGAAGTCCTCCCATCACTTCAGAGGTCTCCCCGTAACATCGGAGGTCCTCCCTTCACATCAGAGGTCATCCCACCACATCAGAAATCCTTCCATCACATCAGAGTTTCCCTCTTCACATCAGAGTCTCTCCTTCAAGTCAGAGGCCCCTATCACACCGGAGGTCTCCCATCACATCAGAGGCCCCCTTCACAGGCTCTGATCCAGGGAAAACTGGGTTCAATGGTCATGACACCCCAGGGGAACCCAAACAGCACCCCAGTGTGCAGCAGCACATTGGTTGAGAAACACTGTCCTATGGCATTCAGAATGCAGGGCTCTAGAATATCTATTTAGAATGGAGAAAACATATCGTTTGGTTTTCTCTGGGTTTTGGTATGTCCAGATTTGGTTCTGGAGTTTGGAAACTTTGAAGAGTTTTTGGATGGAAGAAGTCTCCAAATCAATGTTCAGGTCTTACTATAGACCAGCAGGCTGAGTGTGCAGGTGTGCACACCCATTATAATGAACAGGTGTTCCCCACTCAAAAAACAATGCTGGAGACAGGAGATTTCTTGTACAGAGAGTCAAGATGGCAAAGGGTCCATTCACACTGCTCTGCAGCCCAAAATGCTGCTGCTCCATAGTGGTTTGGGATGCAGAGCCAAGCGGCAGGGGGTGGTCTGATGCATGTTTAATCGCATCACGCACCTCCGTTTTAACAGAACTTTATATGAAGTCTACAAAGTGATATTTCATTCATATCACTGCACAGCACCAAGGTGTTCTTCACTTGCCCTGTGGTGACATGTGGGACCATGCAGAGCGGTGCAATATTATGCAAACATGTTGGCATGTCCAGAGGACCGAGGGAATCTAGAGGTCCCAGGGAAGTTAGATAGACCAGAGATCTGAAAGAA
Organism: Staurois parvus; assembly: GCF_062004578.1. Classification (NCBI taxonomy): domain Eukaryota; kingdom Metazoa; phylum Chordata; class Amphibia; order Anura; family Ranidae; genus Staurois; species Staurois parvus. The sequence goes on along the minus strand of NW_028318656.1, from coordinate 3,536,642 downwards.
CCAGAAGAGCTGGATGAGCTGAGAAAGAAGCACAGGAACACAGAGGTACTACAGGGGTTGGACAAGAATATGGAAACACTACATGATTTGAAGTTGTGAAAGTGACGACATGTTTCGCATTGAAAGTGGAACCAACAGGTGGGAAGCCTCACTTTGGTCATTCACTGCATACTCTACTAGTAATACGGAGTCAAGTCAGAGCTTACTGAGCTTCAAAGGGGGAAAATTGTTGGTGATGGTTAGCTGGTGCCTCTGTGACTGAAGTCACCAATTTATTTGTTGTGTCGCGAGGTAAGGTATCAAAGGTTATGACGGCCTATACGGTTATGGTATCAAAGGTTATGACGGCCTATACGGTTATGGTATCAAAGGTTATGACGGCCTATACGGTTATGGTATCAGAGGTTATGACGGCCTATACGGTTATGGTATCAGAGGTTATGACGGCCTATACGGTTATGGTATCAGAGGCTATGACGGCCTATACGGTTATGGTATCAAAGGTTATGACGGCCTATACGGTTATGGTATCAGAGGTTATGACGGCCTATACGGTTATGGTATCAAAGGTTATGATGGCCTATACCAGTGGTCGGCAAGCCGCGGCTCGCGAGCCACATGCGGCTCTTTACACACTGTAATGCGGCTCTTCTGTGTGCCGGGCGCCCGCTCCCCTCCCTCCTCTCGGGCGGCCGCCCCAAAAGTCAGGACTCTGCAGCTAGCCCAGCAATGGGCAAACTACGGCCCGCGGGCCGTATACGGTCCGGCGGACCTTTTAATCCGGCATGTGGAGCGTGGCAAACATTGGCTGTCAGGATGTAGGCGGGGCAGCGTGACGAACTCCTCTCCTCTCACAGTCCGCCCTGAAGACCGGAACGGCGCGGGAACACGGCGAGAGGAACGCGCGGAGCAAAGGTAAGTGAATTGACACAATATGGGGAATGAATTACTATATGGGGGATGAATTACTATGGGGGATGAATTACTATATGGGGGATGAATTACTATGGGGGATGAATTACTATAGGGGGGATGAATTACTATATGGGGGATGAATTACTATGGGGGATGAATTACTATGAGGGATGAATTACTATATGGGGGATGAATTACTATAGGGGGGATGAATTACTATATGGGGGATGAATTACTATAGGGGGGATGAATTACTATATGGGGGATGTATTTTCAGTTTTAAAAATGTGGCTCTCAAAATAAATTTCAATCGTGGTTTTGGCGAGATTTGGCTCAGTTGAAAAAAAAGGTTGCCCACCACTGGCCTATACGGTTATGGTATCAAAGGTTATGACGGCCTATACGGTTATGGTATCAAAGGTTGTGACGGCCTATACGGTTATGGTATCAAAGGTTGTGACGGCCTATACGGTTATGGTATCAAAGGTTATGACGGCCTATACGGTTATGGTATCATAGGTTATGACGGCCTATACGGTTATGGTATCAGAGGTTATGACGGCCTATACGGTTATGGTATCAGAGGTTATGACGGCCTATACGGTTATGGTATCAGAGGTTATGACGGCCTATACGGTTATGGTATCAGAGGTTATGACGGCCTATACGTTTATGGTATCAAAGGTTATGGCGGCCTATACGGTTATGGTATCAGAGGTTATGACGGCCTATACGGTTATGGTATCAAAGGTTATGATGGCCTATACCAGTGGTCGGCAAGCCGCGGCTCGCGAGCCACATGCGGCTCTTTACAAACTTAAATGCGACTCTTCTGTGTGCCGGGCGCCCGCTCCCCTCCCTCCTCTCGGGCGGCCGCCCGCTCCCCTCCCTCCTCTTGGGCGGCCGCCTCCCTCCCTCCTCTCGGGCGGCCGCCTCCCTCCCTCCTCTCGGGCGGCCGCCCCAAAAGTCAGGACTGCAGCTGTCAGGATGTAGGCGGGGCAGCCAGGATGTAGGCGGGGCAGCGTGACGAACTCCTCTCCTCTCACAGTCCGCCCTGAAGACCAGAACGGCGCGGGAACACGGCGAGAGGAACGCGCGGAGCAAAGGTAAGTGAATTGACACAATATGGGGAATGAATTACTATATGGGGGACTTACTATATGGGGGATGAATTACTATATGGGGGATGAATTACTATGGGGGATGAATTACTATGGGGGATGAATTACTATATGGGGGATGAATTACTATATGGGGGATGAATTACTATGGGGGATGAATTACTATATGGGGGATGAATTACTATGGGGGGATGAATTACTATATGGGGGATGAATTACTATGGGGGATGAATTACTATATGGGGGATGAATTACTATGGGGGATGAATTACTATATGGGGGATGAATTACTATGGGGGATGAATTACTGTATGGGGGATTAATTACTATATGGGGGATTAATTACTATGGGGGATGAATTACTATGGGGGGATGAATTACTATATGGGGGATGAATTACTATGGGGGATGAATTACTATATGGGGGATGAATTACTATATGGGGGATGAATTACTATGGGGGATGAATTACTATATGGGAGATGTATTTTCAGTTTTAAAAATGTGGCTCTCAAAATAAATTTCAATCGTGGTTTTGGCGAGATTTGGCTCAGTTGAAAAAAAAGGTTGCCCACCACTGGCCTATACGGTTATGGTATCAAAGGTTTTGACATCAGAGGATATGACGGCCTATACGGTTATGGTATCAGAGGTTATGATGGCCTATACGGTTATGGTATCAGAGGTTATGATGGCCTATACGGTTATGGTATCAAATGTTATGACGGCATATACGGTTATGGTATCAGAGGTGATGATGGCCTATACGGTTATGGTATCAAAGGTTTTGACGGTTATGTCGTCTGAAAAACATAAGCGCGGTCCACATGGTCACCTGACCGAAAGAGACAAAAGAACATTGCGCAGGATTGTGACCCGTAATAAAAAAAGGACTGCAAAAGTGACTGCAGAGCTCAATCTTGGTCTTCCAAAGTCCGTGTCCACAAAAACTGTGCAGAGGGAACTCCATAAGCAAAACAGTAATGGGTGAGCTGCATATTGCCAAACCACTAGTGACCAATATTAATGCTCAGAAGAAGAGAGAATGGTGCAACACCCATAAATTGTGGACTATCAATCAATGGAAGACTGTAATATGGTCCGATAAATCGAACGTCACATTGTTCCCAACCACTGGATGTGCTGACGTGGTAAACACTGTCCCAAACCTACAACCAGGACTGTCTTGTGCCAATAGTAAAGTATGATGGCAGCGCAATCGTGGTTTGGGCAGCCGTATCTTGGTATTCTGCAGGCCCCATTACCACTGAGTCACTGCCAGTGACTATGTACAAATTTCGGCCGACCATGTGCACCCCATGGTGCAGACATTGTTCCCCAAAGACAGCGCCATTTACCAAGACAATAATGCTCCAATTCACATGGCTGATGTAAAATCGTGTTGTGACGAGCATGCAGGCAAAGTCTTGCACCTTCCCTGGGAGCCGCAGTCACTGGACCTCAATATCACAGAGCCATTATGGTAAATTTTGGAGAAGAAGGTTCAGGCTCATTTTCCGCCTCCGGCATCTCTGCGAGAGCTGAAGTGAATTTTGCATGGTGGTGTCAGATTCCATTATCCGCCATATAAGACTTTTATTTTTCGACTCCCAGGAGAATCTTTCTACTCCTCCCCACTTGCAATTATAATCTGACCCCTTTATTATAGGAAGAGGCTTATCATTGAACATCTAGCCCAAATGTTTGGAGAACGCCCTGGCATTAGAGGAATAGATCTCACAGGCCACCACTATAAACCTAGATTATTTGTGGTCGATGTCCTACTATATGTAATGACATTGCACATCTCTACACCCGACCTACACCATACTTTGGGTCTTTTTGCACAGATCTCCGGCCTAGAAGTAAACGGTGCTAAATCCAAAGCCCTACAAGCTGAACTCCAGGTATGATCTTAGATCAATGTAAATATGTACATCTCATACCTTAAGGAGCACCATGGAAGCTTGAAATCAATTTATTTATTTTTTTTAAGTCCGCAAACGTGCAAACTAGAACGAAAAAACCCGTAAGTGATCACAAAAAAAGTGCAAGTGCGAACACCACATGAAAAAGTGCACTTAGGGGTGTGCTTTTGTCCTACCCCTAAAGGGGCTGGACCACTACCCTGATCCCCCGGGGCACAAAGCTCCTGACAGGGACAAAGTTCCCATTTGGTCCTCCTGGCCAAAAGGCCTGGTGGACCACCGTTCCTTGTCTCCAGCCGAAGCCGGACACCCAGTACTTGGTCAGGGGGCTCTCCCGAAGAGAAAACCCCCTAGGGATCAGGGGAGGAAGGAACCAAAAGGCCACACATCCTCCCCCTAGACTTCAGGGAAGGCCCGAGGACCCACACCCTCCATCTTGTGAAAAACACACACAAAAGCAAGAAAAAGTGACAAAACGTGGGAGTGATTAAATTAAATAAATAGAAAATAAAAAAGTGGTACCGTGCCAAATTGTGCACAGACCAGGCCCTGAGGCCTGTAGCAAAAATTGCCCTGATCCTAGCCAAAAGGCCTGGTCCTAAGGGCGCTGTGCAAAAAGAGTGTAAAAACAGTGACCTTGTGCCATCTTCACACAGTGGGGTCCATCACCCAGGTGTTACTAGTGGCACCCCTGAGGGCGTCTACTCAGGGGGCACTGAGTTTGCGGACTTTCTGCCTTCCTAGCCCCTGGCCAGACAAGGTAGATCCGTCCAAATCAGGAGGTACTGGGTCCTTCCGGTCTCCTCGGGGGAATTACTCACGGGCCCCAGCTACTCGTGGGCACCACGCTTTCTGTCCCCCCGGTACTAGCCGTCCAGACCCCCATCATACCAGTGAGGGTACTATACAACAGCCATCTCCGCAAAGCTAGAATGGCCGGGAGCACCCCCACTGGACATTGATAAGAACAGATACTACACTTGATCTTAGCCAAAAGGCTGAGAATGCTGTAGTTGGTGCTACTACAGTAATCGCCACAATCTTCCAGTTTACTGCGTACTGACCATAGGGGGTCGCTCACTCTGCACCAGGGTCAGATTAGGGAGATTAAAAAGAACTTGTGCCCCCTTATATCAGGAGTTCCTATCAGAGTGCTGCTTTACACCAGGTCCCCATCAGGGTTCCCCCTTACATCAGGGCCCCCATCAGAGTGCCCCCTTACATCAGGGTCCTCATCAGAATTCCTTGTTATATCAAGGTCCCCATCAGAGTGCCCCCTTACAGCAGGGTCCCCATCAGATTTCCTTCTTATATCAGGGTCCCCATCAGAGTGCCCCCTTACATCAGGGTCCCCATCAGAGTGCCCCCTTATATCAGGGTCCCTATCAGAGTGCCCCCTTACATCAGGGTCCCCATCAGAGTGCCCCCTTACATCAGAGTCCCCATCAGAGTGCTCCCTTAAATCAGAGTCCCCATCAGAGTGCCCCCTTACATCAGAGTCCCAATCAGAGTGCTCCCTTATATCAGGGTCCCTATCAGAGTACCCCCTTACATCAGGTGTCCCTAATCAGAGCATCCCCTTACATCAGGTGTCCCCATCAGAGTGCTCCCTTACATCAGGGTCCCTATCAGAGTACCCTTTTATATCAATTGTCCTCATTAGAGTGTCCTCTTACATGTGATCAGTTATCCCCATCAGAGTGCCCCTTTCATTAGTTGTCCCCATCAGAGTGCCCCTTTCATTAGTTGTCCCCATCAGAGTGCCCCCTTACATTAGGTGTCCCCATCAGAGTGCCCCCTTACATTAGGTGTCCCCATCAGAGTGCCCCCTTACATTAGGTGTCCCCATCAGAGTGCCCCTTACATTAGGTGTCCCCAATAGAATGCCCCAAACATTAGGTGTCCCCATCAGAGTGCCCCTTACATTAGGTGTCCCAATAGAGTGCCCCCTTATATTAGGTGTCCCCATCAGAGTGCCCCACTACATTACGTGTCCCCTTCAGAGTATGTGTGTATATATATATATATATATATATATATATATATACTGCATATTGAAATGCGTTTTTATTACAAAATATATGAAAAATATTTTAAAAATACATTTCAAATATACTGTATGACTTTCAAAATACAAATATAAATCTTTGGAATGCATGTACAAATATATGTAAAACTGTATATTAAAATTTTTTATATGTTAAGAAAATCTGAAGAATATATTTAAAATATATATATTTTTAAATATATTCTTCAGAATTTTTTTTATATTTGAAATGTATTTTTAAAAATATTTTTTATATATTTTGTAATAAAAATGCATTTCAACATGCAGTGTGTATATATATATATATATATATATATATATATATATATTTATTTATTGAAATATATTTTTAAATATATTGAATATGGCCAAAATTGTAGCAAATATATGGCAATATATTTGGGAAGAATATTTTTAAAATATATTTAAAATATATTTTTCTTCCATGTGGGTAGTTGTGGCTGTTATGCTGATCCAACAATTGCAATATTCTTAGAAATCAATATTCCTATTTGGATTTATTTCACTGTCTGTGTCCTTCTGCCTGGTCACTGACATAAATGTAGAGCAGAAACAGCCAGGCTTTTATTAGGAGAAGGTCAGCACAATGGCAGTCCCCCCCCCCCCCTTTTATTTACCTGCACTGCCTAGCTTTGTCCAGGAGGTGGTGCTGTCATGCTAGTACTGCAATCCATTCTGGAATACTCCCATTTGTTGAGCTGTCACAGAGGACAAAATATTTATGTTTCTTTGTGTCTGTGACCTTTAAATAGGAACTTGGAGATATGCAGAGTACCATTAATATTAGAAGACCTAATATTTGATTTTTGTTGTTGTTGGTATTTTTATTATTGAGCTGCTAATAGGACTATATGCCTTATTGCAGGAGTTCAGGGTAGAGGTAACAATGGTGAACAGTAGTCAGAATATTGATGAGTTCAACTTGATTTCATGGCGTTCAACTTGATTTTTGCACTGTATATATTCTCAGTGTCTATGATGGGTTCCATTTTTCCAGGTGAATATCTAGCAATAGTTAAAGGGTAAAAATTAGCAAAAAAATAACAACATGGCGTATACAATTGCAACACAAGACATATAGTAATTGAATGTAATTAAAAATTACCTTTCCTTTTCAATCCGCAGAACTGTCTTCTGTAAAATGCAATATGGCAACCTGGTCACCTCCATGGCCACAGGTGTATAAAATCAAGCCCCTAGGCATGCAGACTGCTTCTACAAACATTGGTGAAAGAATGGGTCGCTCTCAGGAGCTCAGTGACTCCAAGCGTGGTCCCGTGATAGGTTGTCACCTGTGTAATAAGTCCATCCGTGACATTTCCTGGCTACTAAATATTCCACGCTCAACTGTTAGTGGGATTATAACTAAGTGGAAGCAATTGGGAACAACAGCCACTCAGCCACCAAGTGGTAGGCCACGTCACATGACAGAGCGGGGTCAGTGCATGCTGAAGCACACAGTGCACAGAAGTCACCAACTGTCTGCAGAGTCAATAGCTAAAGACCTCCAAACTTGGTGTGGCCTTCAGATTAGCACAACAACCGTGTGTAGAGAGCTTCATGGAATGGGTTTCCATGGCCGAGCAGCTGCATCCAAGCCTTACATCACCAAGTGCAATGCAAAGCATCGGATGCCGTGGTGTAAAGCACGCCACCACTGGACTCTAGAGCAGTGGAGATGTGTTCTCTGGAGTGACCAATCATGCTTCTCTGTCTGGCAATCCGATGGACATGTCTGGGTTTAGCGGTTGCCAGGAGAATGGTACTTTCTTGACTGCATTGTGCCAAGTGTAAAGTTTGGTGGAGGGGGGATTATGGTGTGGGGTTGTTTTTCAGGGGTTGGACTTGGCCTCCTAGTTCTAGTGAAGGGAACTCTTAAGGCATCAGCATACCAAGACATTTTGGACAATTTCATGCTCCCAACTTTGTGGGAAGAGTTTGGGGATAGCCCCTTCCTGTTCAAACATGACTGCACACCAGTGCATAAAGCAAGGTCCATAAAGACATGGATGAGCCAGTTTGTGGTGGAGGAACTTGACTGGCCTGCAGAGTCCTGACCTCAACCCAATAGAACACCTTTGGGATGAATTAGAATGGAGACTGTGAGTCAGGCCTCCTCCCCCGACATCAGTACCTGACCCCACAAATGTGCTTCTGGAAGGATGGTCCAACCTTCCCATAGACACCATCCTAAACCTTGTGGACGGCCTTCCCAGAAGAGTTGAATCTGTTATAGCTGCAAAAGGCGGGGCCAACTCAATATTGAACCCTACGGACTAAGACTGGGAAGCCATTATAGTTAATGTGTGTGGAAAGGCAGGCCAACCAATACTTTTGGCAATATAGTGTACTTCAGAATTGATATCCACCCAGGGAGCACCAAGACCTTTTCCACATGAGCTCAAGAAGGATTTACCCCCTGCATGACCATTTTTTGCTATTTGGCACTGCTCTACATTAACTGGTAATTACACGGTCATGCAACACTGTATCCAAATTAAGTTTATATAATTATTTCACACAAATAGAGCTTTCTTTTGGTGGTATTTAAGCACCAGTTATTTGTGATATAAATGAAAAAAGACGGAAAAAACCCCAAATATTTTCTACTTTGTGGTATAAAACATATACAATAAAAAAAAGGTAAAAAAATCAAATGAATTCATTAATTTAGACCAAAATGTATTCTGCTACATGTCTTTGGTAAAAAAAAAAATCTCAAAAGGTGTATATTGATTGGTTTGTGTGAAAGTTAAAGTGTCTACAAACTATGGTTTGGATACTGGATTTTTATTTATTTATTTTATACTAGTAATGGTGGCGATCAGCTACTTATAGCGGGACGGTAATAGTGCGGAGGACAATCTGACACTAACTGATGCTCGGGGGACACTGACATCACCAGTGACACTAATACAGTGATCAGTGCTAATAAAATACACTGTCACTGTTCTAATGAAACTGGATGGGAAGGGGTTAACATTTAGGGACAGTCAAGGGGTTAACTGTGTGCCTAACAATGTTTGTTATGTGTAATGTGTGCTGATTTTGACCAGGAGACAAAATAAAAAACGGGTACATGGCAGCTGTCTGTAGAGAGCCCTGTGTTGTTTACCAACACAGGGCTCTCTTCTGTCATCAGCCGATCAGTTGGTTCATGTCATAAATCGTTGGTCAGGACCCGCCGATCGGCTTGTGCTATAGCGAATGGCAGCACACGTTTCCAGAAGCGCGAACTCAGAAGAAAGCCGCGACATACAGGTACAATTTGGTGTCTGTACGAGCCGACCTTCAGCAGTACATGTAGTGCAGTGAGTCGGCAAGCTCTTAATCCAATCACCATGGAATGTGTCAAGACAGATGTTGATTGTCTGAGAACAGAAGGTGTGAAGGTTCTGGAGCCACCCTGTTTTAGTTACATAATCCCATCATAAAGAACAGAGTCGGGAACCTGGAGAAGAAAGGATGATAGCAGGGCACTGCAAAGGACCAGGGCTGGTGTTTCAGCTAGGCAAACTAGGTGGCCGCCTATGGTGCACTGTCACCTAGGGGCACCTGGGAGCAGCACAGGCCGGCACTCTCTCTGTGTAGGACGCCACAATGTCATGAACGATCCTTCAGCTGAGAGGAGGGTGGCAGAGGGAGAGGAAGACAGGACAGAGGAAGATACTGGGTGTCTGTGGCCAATGTAGCAGCTGAGCTGCGGCTCCTTCCAGTATTCCTCTCAGACTCAGTCCCTTACTGCAAGCTAGCTGGCTTCTGCTGATCAGCGCAGAGTTCTCTCCCCATTCATAAGCGGAGGTGGAGCTGCTCCTACAGAGGAAGGTAATGTCTGACTCTGATGTCTCATGTCTGTGTGAGTGTGACCCGGCCGGCCATCCATCCCATGTGCAATGTGTCAGTAAGTGATGACATCATCACAATCCCACAACCTGCTCTTCTAGTGCCTGCTGATCTGTGTCAGTGTCGGTGGTGCTGTGTTGTGTCGGATCTGTCACTGTGTGAGATCGCTCCATTCTGCTGCCTGCTGTCCCAGCATTTTATCGCCCCCCATTGCCTGGGGAATTCCAGCCTGGGATCTGCCAGAGTGTGGATCCATCATCCTCCACTCACTGCAACTGTCACCCGGCCACTGCCAGCCACAGATACAGTCCATCTGTGACACCGATCCTGTCTTTAATATTGCTGCTGGTGGCATCTTATGGCAATTTATGGGGGATCTTTTGCTCTGAGGTTCTTATGTTTTATGTTGGTAGGAAGATCCACTATAAAGGGGGGGGGGGGTTTATTGATGCTGGCTGCTTGGCGATCTTTTGCTCTAAGGTCCTTTAGTTGTTGAGGGGATCCACCCTAAAAGGGAGGGGTCTACTGATGCTGGCTGCTGGGCAATCTTTTGCTCTAAGGTCCTTTAGTTGTTGAGGGGATCCACTCTAAAAGGGAGGGGTCTACTGATGCTGGCTGCTGGGGGATCCATTGTTGCCAGCAGGGGTCTTTTGTTGCTGGTGGGGGATCTTTTGCTCTGAGGTTCTTATGTTGGTGGGAGGATCCACTGTAAAGGGAGGGTCTATTAATGCTGGCTGCTGGGGGATCTTTTGCTTTAAGGTCCTTTTAGTTGTTGGGGGGATCCACTGTAAAAGAGAGGGGTCTATTGATGCTGGCTGCTGGGGGATCTTTTGCTCTAAGGTCCTTTAGTTGTTGGGAGGATCCACTGTAAAACGGGAGGGGGTCTATTGATGCTGGCTGCTGGGGGATCTTTTGCTCTAAGGTCCTTTAGTTATTGGGGGGATCCACTGTAAAAGGGAGGGGTCTATTGATGCTGACTGCTGGGGTAGTCATTGTTGCCAGCTGGGGTCTTTTGTTGCTTATGGAGGATCTTTTACTCTGAGGTTCTTATGTTGGTGGGAGGATCCAGTGTAAAGAGGGGGTCTACTGATGCTTTCTGCTGGGGGATCTTTTACTTTTAGGTCCTTTAGTTGTTGGGGGGTTCCACTGTAAAAGGGAGGGGTCTATTGATGCTGCAGGATGGGGGAACCATTGTTGTCAGCAGGGGTCTTTTGTTGCTGGTGGGGGATATTTTGCTCTGAGGTTCTTATGTTTTATGTTGGTGGGAGGGTCCACTGTAAAGGGGGGGGGTGGTCTATTGATGCTTGCTGCTGGGGGATCCAATGTTGCCAGCAGGGGTCTTTTGTTGCTGGTAGGGGATCTTTTGCTCTGAGGTTCTTATGTTTTATGTTGGTGGGAAGATCCACTGTAAAAGGGGGGTCTATTGATGCTTGCTGCTGGGGGATCTTTTGCTCTAAGGTCCTTTAGTTGTTGGGGGATCCACTGTAAAAAAGAGGGGTCTATTGATGCTGGCTGCTGGGGGTTCCATTGTTGCCAGCAGGGTCTTTTGTTGCTGGTGGGGAATCTTGTGCTCTGAGTTCCTCATGTTGTTGGGGGAGATCCACTGTTAAAGGGAGAAGTCTATTGATGCAGGCTGCTGGGGATCTATGGTTGTCATCTGGAGTCTTTTGTTGCTGGTGGGGATCTATGATTGCTGGGGGTGTCTTTTGTTCCTAGGGGAGGATCTATTGTTGCTGGGGGAGAATTTTTATTCCTGGGGGGGGGGGTCTATTGCTGCTGTGGGTGTAATTGGTTCCTGGGGGGGGTCTATTGTTGCTGAGCATGTATTTTGTTCCTAGGGGGAGGGTCTATTGTTGCTGAGCATGTATTTTGTTCCTAGGGGGAGGGTCTTTTGTTGCTGGGGGGTTTCGTAAAAACACTTCTGCAACTTGTTATCCGACTTGTGAGACCCCCAAGTCGCATGATATTTGAAATCCCATTACCCTAGGTTCACACCCTAGTGTTTTCTGCGGAGTTTGACTTTTTGCAGAAACGCACAGCAGTCCATTTAACATGATTTCCTATGGAACGGGTTCACAATTCAGCGTTTTTACCCCTATACATTTTTTTGGAAAGGGTCAGGGACTTTTTTCTTTTTTACACAAAAAGTTGCATTTTTGGTCCACACCTCTGTGTTTTCCAGTGCGTTTTTTGGAAAGAGTCAGGGATTTTTTTGAATGCAAAAAGTTGCATTTTTGGGTCTATAGACTTCAATGGAAATGCTGCAGAAAAGCATATAGTGTGTTTTTGCAGCATTTTTACAGTGTTTTTTTATGCGTTTTGAGTTTTAAATCTGCGTAGCAAAGAGAAGAAAAAGCAAAATGCATCAAAAACGCATAAAAAACACAATACTTGCTTTTCTGCAGCGTTTTCATTGAAATTTATAGAAACAAAAATGCAACTTTTTGCGTTCAAAAAAGTCCCTGACCCTTTCCAATAAAACGCACCGGGTAAAAACGCAGAGATGTGAACGTGTCCCATAGGAAATCACGTTAAATGGACTGTAGTGTGTTTCTGCAAAACGCAGCGGAAAACGCTCAGGTGTGAACCTAGACTAAACCGCAAAGGTTTAATTTTTGCGACTTCTCAGTGGTTTTTTTTTTTTTCAAACAGGAATAATAAAAGACGCCTTTTGCATGATCCACGTGATGAAAACAATGAAATCGGAGGGCAGGGGCCCTTTAATCTCACCTAAGAAGGAGAGACGAGAATAACGCGGAGTCGCCGAGCAGCGAATCCCCCCGTGTATCGCATCGCCGGGCAGAACGCCCTCAGTCACTGTTGCCATGGAGACCGCATCCCTGGAAAGACACTTGTTGTATTGGCTGCTATGCCTTCGGAGAGAGGCGGAGGAGATTAATCGTGATTGACGAGCAGCTCATTACCCAAAGTCCATTGGGAAAGGGGGGGTGGTAATAAAGAACTAGATTGCCAGACAAAAGATCTTCCTTTTTCTTTCTTTCTTTTTTTGTATCTTTTTATCCGACTCCTGCCCTGACCTTCCCGGCTGCTTTGTAGGTCAGGATGGGATTATCCCTAGAAATCCCTCCCACGCTGCCAAGTTGTTCAATAATTTATTTGGCGGTACAGGATGGGGTGATTGGAGATCTGCCAGATCTCGGTATGGATCTGATCCACTCACGGCGCACGGAGACGTTCGGCTCCAAATTTGACCCATACCAATCGGCTCGCAATCTGCTTTTCCAGCTCATGCGTGGCTGCGACTCCAGCCAAAAGAGTTTGTACAATCTGTTGGAAGAGGCGAAGAGGGAGGCTTCCCAAATATGCAAAATAGCCGATTTCAATCTGTGCGATACGACAAATGTGCAGATGTCCCGGGTACAAGGAGATACGGAGCTTGGGGGAAATCATGCAAAAATTTGTGATTTTTTTTTTACCCTCCCCTCGTGAGAGCAGCTGTTGAAATTAGTTTTATTCCCCTGCTTAGAGCACACACAGCCAGGCACACAGCATTTTTGCCATTCTTCCATTGGTTCCAAATGTAGCACCCTCCTGTGGAAGCCAGGGGGAGTTAGTTGATTTTTTTTTTAGTTAGATGCCGAGTTTGGTCAGGGCTGAGAGGCTCTGTAGACCAGATCTCTGGAACTTCCCCCCTGGAGAAGTCTCTAGAACTCAGTGGGTGGGATGAGGAGTGGTTGGTCTGCATTCTCAAGGGATTCGGACCATTCCCCAAGCAGGAGGCTTGGCATGGGGTCAGGACAGCCCTTAAGAGTGACCGAACCTGCTCAGTAGAGGGAGAGTTCAGGTGGAAGATGGAGTGTGGAGTTTGGGAGGGGGTCCAGGAGAGGGGCCAACCTGCAGGCAGAGGAGCTGTAAGGGAGGATCTCTCAACCTCATTGTCCCCTGAGAAAGGACAGCCTGGGAAGCATTGAAGGAGCCAGCCCAGAGTAAGGCCTGAAGGCAGCCACCAACCCACAAGCTTGCAGGAGAGACACTTGGAGAAGTCTCTAGAATTCAGTAGGTGGGGGTGAGGAGGAAGCTGCTTTGCGCTCTGAAAGGATCCTGGCCAGTTCCCAAGCAGGAGGCTTGGCATGGGGTCAGGACAGCCCTTAAGAGTGACCGAGCCTGCTCAGTAGAGGGAGAGTTAAGGTGAAAGATGGAGTGAGCAGGATGGCATGAGGAGCCTGGGAGGGGGTCTAGGAGAGAGGCCAACCTGCAGGCAGAAGAGCTGGAAGGGAGGATCTCTCAGCCTCACCATCCCCCGAGAAAGGACAGCCTGGGAATCATGGAAGGAGCCAACCCAGCATAAGACCTGAAGGCAGCCACCAACTCACAAGCTTGCAGAAGAGAGACTTGGAGAAGTCTCTAGAACTCAGGGTGTGGGGGTGCGGAGGAAACTGGTTTACGCTCTTAAAGGATCCTGGTCAATCCCCAGGCAGGAGGCTTGGCATGGGGTCAGGACAACCCTTAAGAGTGATGAGCCTGCTCATTAGAGGAAGAGTTCAGGTGGAAGATGGAGTGAGCAGGATGGTGCATGGAGCCTGGGAGGGGGTCCAGGAGAGGGGCCTACCTACAGGCAGGGGAGCTGGAAGGGAGGATATCTCAGCCTCATCGTCCCCTGAAAGAGGACAGCCTGGGAAGCAGGGAAGGAGCCAGCCCAGCGTAAGACCTGAAGGCAGCCACCAACCCACCAAGCTTACAGGAGAGACTGAGCGAGTAATCCCACACCCTCTGGGCCAGATACGGGGAGATATCATTCTGGTGGGAAGCCTGAGTAGCCCCCTTCAGGGACTGCTGATTTTAAAGTGGCAGATTTTGGGACCTCTTGGCCAGGGATTCTCTCAGGCAGCTGGGTGAAGAGGAGGATTCATCTGGGGTCTGAGGAGGTACACAAGGAGAAGCTGGCTAGCTCTCCAAGAAGAGACAAAAAAACCCTTCTGACTACTCGTACATAGTTCCAGCAAGTTGTCCTCAGTTTTACAGTTCCTTGGGCATCCCATGTATCCTTCATCCCCATCCAAGTTATCATCCCTTAATAAAATCCAAAAAAAACCCACAAGTTCAAGGACTGATGCACTGGTGTTAAGTCATGTTGGAACAGGAAGAGGCCATCCCCAAACTCTTCCCACAAAGTTGGGAGCATGAATTTGTCCAAAATGTCTTGGTATGCTGACGCCTTAAAAGTTCAATTCACTGGAACTAGGGGGCCAAGCCCAACCCCTGAAAAACAACCCCACACCATAATCCCCCCCCCCACCAAACTTTACACTTGGCAGAATGCAGTCAGGCAAGTACCATTCTCCTGGCAACCACCAAACCCAGACACGTCCATCGGCAGCTCCTAGGTCTGAGCACTGGGTGGAGCGGTAATTGAGGGAGGTAGTAGTGTCCTTGCACTTGCTGTCAAACACAGAGCCCTTCAGACTTCACACAGCTAACGTTACCAGCGATTTTAAAATGCCCAGTGTGCATGGAACCTAAGTGTCACTGGAGATGTCAGTGACAGTTACACCCCGGTCACATCAAGCCCAACTTTGAAATCATGCAACTTAGAGTGAAGTCACACAATTTCAAAGTCGGGTGAGATGCCGATTTCAAGTGCGATTTGCAAGACATCTGACACAGCTGTCTTTGCAAATCACACCGAAAGTAATGCATGTACTACTTTAGAAATCGGTGCGGCTCTGACCAAGTCGGAAACGCACCGATATGACCGATGTAATTGCGGAAAATAGGGAGTGACTTGGCATGTGATTTGTCAATTGACATTTCTTCTGCTTCTTTCTTCTTCTTCTTTCTTCTTCTTTCAGGTCACGGCCCATGCGCAGATTTTTTATCGGTAAAAAGATCGGCCGATTTGCCCATCATTGCCGCAAAAATCGTCCGATCGGCAAAATCGCCCAATTTTTTTCGAACTTTACCGAATAAAAAAATGTGCCAAAATCCAGAAAGACGGCCGACCAATTAACCCATTAACGGTGCACAAATCGGCCGATTTTCGACCCATCTATGACCTGCATTAGTCAGACTGCCCGCTACACTCTCACTGTCCCACGAGAAGTCGATGATCAGCGCCATTACTAGTATTAAAAAAATAAAATAAATTCCAGTATATATCCCATAGTTTGCAGACGCTATATTGTTCTCGCCAACCAATCAATATACACCTATTGGGATTTTTGATTTGTACCAATGTAGCAGTTTGGGCAAAATTTCTGAAGAAATTACATTTTTATATATTTTTTATTGGATATACATTGTGCCTTGCTGGTCCTTATGGCTTGGTGCCTCTGATTACGGGGCTGGAGAGAATCGGTCTTGGAGCGTACCGCGGGTACAGCTATAAATACTAATATCTGAACATTGGTGGCCGGCAAAGAGAGCAATCCAGCCACTTAAAGGAACAAGAGATAGGATGGCTACACTCCAGATATCGGCTGCGGCACAGCGTGGGTGAGCCATGATACAAATACGCTGACGGCATGCATTGGCTGCTGTTTGACAGTGACGTCATTGTGTCAGAGTGCCTGTTAAAGTGGTCCTAATACCAGATATACAACTTCATGTTTGCTAAGTAATGTGTAAGTGGTCTCCAAACTGCATCCCCGTGGGTGTGGACCTTCGCTTGCCTTTATCTGACCCTTGGGTCAGGGGCGTATTTACCACAAGGCAAACAAGGTATTTGTCTAGGGCGGCATTTTTCAGGGGAGCAGCGCCGCCCCCCCCGAAAGAAGGTATGAAAGAAAGGAAACACGCAGCATGGTGACCAGGTGGGATCAGAGGGAGGTTGTGGGCTTCTTGATGGTGTATGCAGAGCCTGACTCTTGTTTCTGGGAATGTCCGGAGCTGTGAAGGTGAGTGTCTATCCCTGGCCATGGGGGTGGGGGGGTGGTGGTAGTGGAAGACTCTCTTGGGTGGCTTGGGTGGGGGGAGGGCTTGGGTGTTGTTGGTCAATGACAGGCTCTCTTCATGGGGGAGGGGGTGTTGGTCTGTGTCAGGGTCTCTCGGTGGTGGTGGTGGGGGAGAGCTGATCTTTGTGTTGCCTAGGGCAGAACAAAACCTTAATACACCACTGCCTTGGGACACTATTCCTCCCACTGACACCAGCGGTGGGGCACTATTCCTTCATCTGACACCAACGATGGGGCACTATTCCTTCCCCTTACATCAACGATGGGGCACTATTCCTTCATCTGACACCACTGATGGGGCACTATTCCTCCCCCTGACACCAACGATGAGGCACTATTCCTTCATCTGACACCAATGATGGGGCACTATTCCTCCCCCTGACACCAACG
Organism: Staurois parvus; assembly: GCF_062004578.1. Classification (NCBI taxonomy): domain Eukaryota; kingdom Metazoa; phylum Chordata; class Amphibia; order Anura; family Ranidae; genus Staurois; species Staurois parvus. The sequence goes on along the minus strand of NW_028318656.1, from coordinate 3,519,466 downwards.
ATGAGGCACTATTCCTTCATCTGACACCAACGATGGGGCACTATTCCTTCCAATGACACTAATGGGGAACTATTCCTTCATCTGACTCCAACAATGGGGCACTATTCCTTCCACTGACACCAATGGGGAACTTTTCCTTCATCTGACACCAACAGTGGGGCACTATTCCTTCCACTGACACCAATGACGGGGCACTATTCCTTCATCTGACACCAATGATGGGATACTATTCCTCCCACTGATACCAATGATGGGGCTCTATTCCTCCCACTGATACCAATGATGGGGCACTATTCCTCCCACTGATACCAATGACGGGGCACTATTCCTCCCACTGATACCAATGATGGGGCACTATTCCTCCCACTGATACCAATGATGGGGCACTATTCCTCCCACTGACACCAATGATGGAGCACTATTCCTCCCACTGACACCAATGATGGGGCACTATTCCTCCCACTGACACCAATGATGGGGCACTATTCCTCCCACTGATACCAATGATGGGGCACTATTCCTCCCCCTGACACCAATGATGGGGCACTATTCCTCCCAGTGACACCAATGATGGGGCACTATTCCTCCCACTGACACTAATGATGGGGCACTATTCCTTCCACTGATACCAATGATGGGGCACTATTCCTCCCACTGATACCAATGATGGGACACTATTCCTCCCACTGATACCAATGATGTCACCCTGCATTCAGTAATTCCGGTCTCCCCGGACCCTGCATTCACTTTATCTGGTCTCCCCGGACCCTGCATTCACTATATCCGCTCTCCCCGGACCCTGCATTCACTATATCTGGTCTCCCTGGACCCTGCATTCACTATATCTGGTCTCCTAGGACCCTGCATTCACTATATCCGCTCTCCCCGGACCCTGCATTCACTATATCTGCTCTCCGTGGACCCTGCATTCACTTTATCTGGTCTCCCTGGACCCTGCATTCACTATAACTGCTCTCCCCGGACCCTGCATTCACTATATCCGGTCTCCCCGGACCCTGCATTCACTATAACTGGTCTCCCCGGACCCTGCATTCACTATATCTGGTCTCCCGGGACCCTGCATTCACTATATCTGGTCTCCCCGGACCCTGCATTCACTAAATCTGGTCTCCCCAGACCCTGCATTCACTATATCCGGTCTCCCCGGACCCTGCATTCACTATATCCGGTTTCCCCGGACCCTGCATTCACTATATCCGCTCTCCCCAGACCCTGCATTCACTATATCTGGTCTCCCCGGACCCTGCATTCCCTATATCTGGTCTCCCCGAACCCTGCATTCACTATATCCGGTCTCCCCGAACCCTGCATTCACTATATCTGCTCTCCCTGGACCCTGCATTCACTATATCCGGTCTCCCCGGACCCTGCATTCACTATATCTGCTCTCCCCGGACCCTGCATTCACTATATCCGCTCTCCCCGGACCCTGCATTCACTATATCTGGTCTCCCCGGACCCTGCATTCACTATATCCGCTCTGCCCGGACCCTGCATGCACTATATCCGCTCTCCCCGGACCCTGCATTCACTATATCTGGTCTCCCAGGACCCTGCATTCACTATATCTGGTCTCCCCAGACCCTGCATTCACTATATCTGGTCTCCCCGGACCCTGCATTCCCTATATCTGGTCTCCCCGGACCCTGCATTCACTATATCTGGTATCCCCGGACCCTGCATTCACTATATCCGGTCTCCCCGGCCCCCACATTCACTATATCCGGTCTCCCCGGACCCTGCATTCACTATATCTGGTCTCCCCAGACCCTGCATGCACTATATCCGCTCTCCCCGGACCCTGCATTCACTATATCTGGTCTCTCAGGACCCTGCATTCACTATATCCGGTCTCCCCAGACCCTGCATTGACTATATCCGGTCTCCTCGAACCCTGCATTCACTATATCCGGTCTCCCCGGCCCCCACATTCACTATATCCGTTCTCCCCGGACCCTGCATTCACTATATCTGGTCTCCCCAGACCCTGTATTCACTATATCTGCTCTCCGCAGACTCTGCATTCATTATATCAGGTCTCCACGGACCCTGCATTCACTATATCTGTTCCCCACGGACCCTGCATTCACTATATCTCGTCTCCCACAATACACACAACATGGAAATGCAATTATTTTAGTAAATATAAACTGCTAAAAACTTTTTCTCATCAGCAGTTAGAGTCTTGTGACTTCTATCAATGTCCAGCAGAGCACTGGTTAAAGCTTGTAGAAGGAGTTGTCTTTCTGCTCTATGAGGATGCAGAACCCCTGACCTGGACAGTGCTGATTGTCCCTGTGCAGATCACATGCACTCACCCAAGAAAAAAAGAAAACCTCTCTAGCAATACACACCAAACTGAGCATGTTGCAAAATGCCTACGGTTCAGTCTGTCTTATCAGGAGATAAGTTGTGGACATTTGAACAAGAGGAGGATCAGAGAAGACAGGATCAAACAGCCTTTTTACACAATGCAAAGGATTAACCCCTTAGGTTCCACAGTGAGTATAACAAGCATGCTTTACTGCATATACAGACTGATTGTACTGTTGTGGGTTTAGGAACACTTTAACCCTTTTACGACTGCCCAACATATATGTGCAGCAAAAGGGTGCGCTTTAATGCCCACACACCGTGCATACGCGTTCCTGGATGTGTTTTTGCTGAGAGCGCGTTCACCGTGCACCCCCAGCACAAAGACCGGCCTTCAGTCATTCCGAATTACTGAAGATGTCATTCTGTGCCTGCGGTGCCACCGCTGCCTAGTGATATGAACATCAACAATGCGGCCCCACGTGCGCAGAATGACTGTACATGGTACACATCTCAGTAGGCTCATGTACGTCCATAGGAACATATATGTCCATATGAGATGCAGTACGGTTTATTTTTACGTACAATGATACCGACTTTTATTTTTGAAAGACTGTTTTAACAAAAATTCTTAGATAAATGATTTCTTGCTGACCTATAAGGCAAGCCTACACTAAATCAATCCTTTATGATTGGCCCCAGCGATCCTTGAAAAGAAGTCAATGTTGGAGTTCCCAAAAGACACAAGACACTGGGAGTTGTGCCGTTTTGGTTCCCCCAGGGTGCCACAAGTATAGGACACAATTTTCCCTGGATCGGTGACATGATTTGCCATGGTGCAGGCTGGCCAGCTGGCCAACAACTTGATAACAACCAACGACAGGTCATTTATTGCTGGGGTGTTAGTGGCCCCTCGGGCCTGCATGATGCTGATCCAGGGCAGGTTGCATGCAGAGCCACCCCCAGCATTCAGGAGAGGACAGAAGTCTACCTCCTTCAAAACTGCTCCACCTCCTGCCCTTTGACTTGCTACTGCTGCCACAAGGTAGGAGTCAGATATGAAGAGGGGACTGTGTTACTGAGGGGCTCTGTGATTGGGGGGATCGTGTGATAGGTGGCTCTGTGACTGGGGGACTTTGATGTGATGAGCTTACTTTGTCATGGAGTTACTCTGATGTGATAGGGGCTCTCATGTATACAGTATGGCAGCCTCTGATGTGTAGGGGAACTCTGATGTGAAGGAGGGCATTTGAAGTGAAAGAGGAACTCTAATGTGATGAGGAAATCTCTTACATGATGGGGGACACTGACATAAAGAGGGGACTCTGATGTGAAGGAAGGAGCTCGGATGTGATGGAAGGACTTCTGATGTAGTGGGAGGACCTCTGATGTGAAGGGAGGACCTCTGATGTGAGGGAGAGACGTCTAATATGCTGGGAGAACTTCTGATGTGACAGGGAGACCTCTGATGATATGGGAGAACCACTGATGTGATGACCACTGATGTTATGGGAGGACCTCTTGTTTTATGGGGAGACATCTGATGGTATGGGAGGACCTCTGATTTGACAGGGGGACCTCTGATGTAATGGGAGGACCTCTGATGTGAGGGGGAGACCTGTAATGTGCTCGGAGGACCTCTGATGTGAGAGGGAGACCTCTGATGATATGGGAGAACCTCTGATGTGATGACCACTGATGTTATGGGAGGACCTCTTGTTTTATGGGGAGACCTCTGATGGTATGGGAGGACCTCTGATTTGACAGGGGGACCTCTGATGTGATGGGAGGACCTCTGATGTGATGGGAGGACCTCTGATGTGATGGGAGTCCCTCTGATGTGACGAGAAGACCTCTGATGTGATGGGAAAACCTCTGATGTTATGAAAGAACCTCTGATGTGATGGGGAGAACTCTGATGTCTTGGGAGGACCTCTGATTTGACGGGAAGACCTCTGATGTGAATGGGTGACCTCTGATGTGATGGGAGGACCTTTGATGTGATGGGCAGACCTCTGATGTTTTGGAAGGACCTCTGATTTGACGGGGAGACCTCTGATGTGATGTGAGGACCTCTGATAAGATGGAGAGACCTCTGATGTGATGAGAGAACCTCTGATGTGACGGGGAAGACCTCTGATGTGATGGGAGAACCTCTGATGTGATGAAAGGACCTCTGATGTGACAGGGAGACCTCTGATGTGATGGGAGGATCTCTGATTTGACGGAGAGACCTCTGATGTGAATGGGTGACCTCTAATATGATGGAGGGACCTCTGATGTAATGGGAGGACCTCCAATATAATGGGGAGACATCTGACATGATGGAAGGAACTCTGATGTGAGGGGGGCACCTCTGATATAATGGGGGAAACTCTGATTTAAATGGGAGGACCTCTGATGTGATGGGAGGACCTCTGATGTGATGGGAGAACCTCTGATGTGATGGGAGACCTGGGATGTGATGGAAGGACCTCTCATGTGATGGGAGGACCTAAGATGTTATGAGGGGATCTCTGATGTAATGGAAGGACCTCTGTTGTGAAGGATGGCTTCTGACATGAAGTTAATTTCATCAAGATGGTTGTGTGCATGGGCTCATGTTTCCTATGGATAAGTAACATTTATGTTTTTTACATTTTAGACTTGGATTCCTCCAGATTCTGCAAACCTTTAAAGGAATATGTGACTGAAAAGAAGGTAGAAGTCACAGATTTAGACCATCACCATGACCCATATCTGAAATATCAGCTTTGGGTAGTCTAGCCATATACAGTGGGGATCGAAGGTTTGGGCACCCCAGCTAAAAATTTGTATTAATGTGCATAAAGAAGCCAAGGAAAGATGGACAAATCTCAGATTACAGATTAGACATTCTTATAATATGTCAACAAAAGTTAGATTTTATTTCCATCATTTACACTTTCAAAATAACAGAAAACAAAAAAATGGCGTCTGCAAAAGTTTGGGCACCCTGCAGAATTTATAGCATGCACTGCCCCCTTTGCCAAGCTGAGACCTGCCAGTGTCATGGATTGTTCTCAATCATCGTCTGGGAAGACCAGGTGATGTCAATCTCAAAGGTTTTAAATGCCCAGACTCATCTGACCTTGCCCCAACAATCAGCACCATGGGTTCTTCTAAGCAGTTGTCTAGAAAACTGAAACTGAAAATAGTTGACGCTCACAAAGCTGGAGAAGGCTATAAGAAGATAGCAAAGCGTTTTCAGATGTCAATATCCTCTGTTCGGAATGTAATTAAGAAATGGCAGTCATCAGGTACAGTGGAAGTTAAAGCAAGATCTGGAAGACCAAGAAAAATATCAGACAGAACAGCTCGCAAGATTGTGAGAAAAACAATTCAAAACCCACGTTTGACTGCACGATCCCTCCAGAAAGATCTGGCAGACACTGGAGTTGTGGTACACTATTCCACTATAAAGAGATACTTGTACAAATATGGTCTTCATGGAAGAGTCATCAGAAGAAAACCTCTTCTACGTCCTCACCACAAAAATCATTGTTTGAACTTTGCAAATGAACATATAGACAAGCCTGATGCATTTTGGAAACAGGTTCTGTGGACCGATGAGGTTAAAATTGAACTTTTTGGCCGGAATGAGCAAAGGTACGTTTGGAGAAGAAGGGGCACAGAATTTAATGAAAAGAACCTCTGTCCAACTGTTAAGCATGGGGTTGGATCAATCATGCTTTGGGGTTGTGTTGCAGCCAGTGGCACAGGGAACATCTCACGAGTAGAACGAAAAATGAATTCAATAAAATTTCAGCAAATTTTGGATGGTAACTTGATGCCATCTGTGAAAAAGCTGAAGTTAAAGAGAGGATGGCTTCTACAAATGGATAATGATCCTAAACACACCTCGAAATCCATGGGGGATTACATCAAGAGGCATAAACTGAAGGTTTTGCCATGGCCTTCACAATCTCCTGACCTCAACATAATTGAAAATCTATGGATAGACCTTAAAAGAGCAGTGCGTGACAGACAGCCCAGAAATCTCAAAGAACTGGAAGACTTTTGTAAGGAAGAATGGGCAAAAATACCTCAAACAAGAATTGAAAGACTCTTGGCTGGCTACAAAAAGCGTTTACAAGCTGTGATACTTGCCAAAGGGGGCAGTACAAGATATTAACTCTGCAGGGTGCCCAAACTTTTGCAGACGCCATTTTTTTGTTTTCTGTTATTTTGAAAGTGTAAATGATGGAAATAAAATCTAACTTTTGTTGACATATTATAAGAATGTCTAATCTGTAATTTGATGCCTTTTGGAGATTCTTCCATCTTTCCTTGGCCTCTTTATGCACATTAATACAAATTTTTAGCTGGGGTGCCCAAACTTTCGATCCCCACTGTATACCAAAAGCTGTAGAGGTTTTATAATGAACATACGTCTTACTGTTGTTTGATAGCGTATGTGAAGAAGCAGACATGTTCTCATGAACAAAAAATCACCAAGAGCACCAGGAGTGAGGAAAATCATCTTCTCTTATTAGGATAGACAGAAGACTTGTATTTAGTGGAATGCTTGCTTTAATAACAGCTCTTTATAACCTCCATCACACAGTCACTAAGCATTATATACAAGTTTACCCAACATGAAAAGACTTGTCTCGTTCAGAAACATATATGGAAAAGTGCCCAGACAATGACAGGAGTGAAGAGTTTGAACGTTGCGTTGAACCTTTTTGTATTCATTAAACCTCATTGCCAGCTCTTTTTGGCCATTTCAGGCTCAGAAAAGATACAGAAAGTATACTGCATAGGGAGTATAGTGTGCATAGAAAAATGTTTTATTTCCATGATACTGTGATGCTTAATATATTTATGTCTAGATCTAAGATCTAGAACTCATGGAGACAAAACCTTTGAGCAAGTTACTGAACTGCCGTTTTGTAGAAGAATAGATTTTGCAGAGTTGGTTTGTGAAGCTAAGAAGAAAGTTACAGGTCTTGCCACAATAGTTATCATCCCTGCTACAAGTCTGTCCCACACCTCCAGCTAAAAGGAACATGCTTCATCTCAGGTCAATAAATAGACGTTACACAATGACAATTGTTACTCCAGATATCTCCGTGCGTTTTAAAAGGGTTGCAAGGGAAAGATATAAAAAACACTCTTAGGAGGGTCAAGATTGGAATTTATATATTACAGCCCGCTTTTCTCTGTGATAACACAGCTCACCACACTTGCCAATCACTGGCCTCATATCCGGCTAGCCTTGAGGGCAAACACAAGAATAAATGGGGTGCTGGATTTGGATTTTCTAAGGGTCACTAAAATAGTCACTGGCCTCACTGGCTTCAGTTTGGCAGCACTCCACAAAACGGGACCACCCTCAGGAAAAAGGGAAAGGACCCAGAGTTGAGAATCCACACACGTTCCATCTAATGAGAGCACCAAACAAATGTCCAAGAGTCCAAGGTAATTTATTGATAAAATCGATTCAAAGCAGAACAGAAACAATGCATTTCGGGGGCCAAACATGCTACCCTTTCATCAGGGCTTAAGAATTCTGGCTGTGTTTAACCACTTCTCGCCCAGCCATGTATGTACATTGCTCTCCAGTTATGGGAGGATTTCCAAGGATGCTCCTGGGACATGCAGCACAATCCTGTGACCACTGTGTCTGGTGGACACACAGTGCTTGTTACCAGGCCACTGTCATTGGCCCAGGTACCATGTGATTGCTATGACTAATCACATGACAAGTAAACACAACTGTCATGGATGGCTTTCATTCTTGAAACTTACAATTGCAATTTCTGTGATCAGTCACAGTGATCCCACGGTACAGGGCCATCCACAGCAACCCTGTACCATGTGATAGCTGTAGCCAATCACAATAGCAAACAATGAGTCATGAATGGGCAGCACAGTGGCTAAATGGTTAGCACTTCCACCTGGCAGTACTAGGGTCATTGGTTCAAATCCCAACCACGGCACCACCTGCCTGGAGCTTCCAAGTTCTCTCTGTGCATGTGTGGGTATCCTTTAGGTACTCCAGTTTCCTCCCACACTCCAAAGACATGCTGGTAGGTCAATTGGCTACTGTCTAAATTGGCCAATGTATAAATGTGAGTTAGGGACCTTAGATTGTACGCCCCTTGAGGGTTAGGGACTGGCGCTATACAAGTACCTGTAATAAAATAATGAATGAAAGCCATTCATGACAGTTAAAATTATTGCTTTTTTTAGTGATCGTCATAAAAAATAAAAACAGATCACCTTCCCAGAGTAGTACAGTTACACTGCACTGCTCTAGTGAAAAAAAGATTTTGAAAACAAATTGTAAAAAGAAAAAAAATTATAATTTTGTTTACATACTGTCACCAGTCAGTGTCTCAGATCACCGCCACACACTCGCAGTGGACTCAGGTGAGCTAAATAAAACAGTGTTTTACTGCTTGAAGGGTTTCAGGAGGACAAGTCATGCCAGTGTTAGCGAATGCGCCCTGGTAAAGGGATAGTATGTTCGGCCCCCGAAACGCATTGGCTCTATTCTGCGATCAAATTTGTATCAATAAATTACCTTGGACTCTTGGACATTTGTTCGGTGTTCTCGTTGCAGTGATTTAGGGGTCAGATTTAGGGAGAGAGAAGGGAGAGCTACAGAAAAGCTAATGTAGAATATTGTGTAGCTTCTAGGAGTGAAAGCCATTAAAAATATCTGTTTCTGCCAGGGCTCCTCTTTGCTTCCTGTTCACTCCTGGCATTACATTGACACACAGTCTCAGATAAGATCATAAGATCAGAGAAGATCATGAGTTAAAAGTGTATTCCTCTTAAAATGACCCTTTTAATGCAAATTTGTGCTTTGTCCATGAAGGCAAATTCCCCTCTGCCCTTTGATGCTCTCAACCGGGACACATACTTTTCCATCACTCCATCCACCAGAAGCAAAACTAATGTCCAATATGGTTCTTTGTTATGGTGATTGGCCCAGTACTGTCCTATGGGTTTAGGTAGTCTTCAAATTGGTGTAAGCTTGGACTAAAGCCATTTAGAGCTTACACAGCGTTTATTCCCCTTGTTTACAGCAGCTTAACAGAGTGGTGGGGGTGCAAAGCAATGGTAGGGGGACAGTAAAGAGACTCTGTTACATGAAAAAATCAAGGTGAAATGTCCCTGTAATTGAAGTGCATTATACTTTCCTCCTCACTGGTCAGTGCCTCCTACCTTTGCTGTGTTCCAGTGTCACAGCCTCTGTAAAACCCTTTGGCAATCAATTGTAATCCTTTCCAGGTTAGTTAGATAGGCTGTTTGTGTTTTTTTCTTTTTTTAGACAGAGGCTGAGTAGCAGCCTGGGATGAGTCAGCCTGGGAGTGAGGCAGGAGTTCACTTCAGGACAGGCTGGGAGGCTCTAACAGGGCAGGGCTTCTGGAGCCCTCCCACCCTTCCAGAAACTTAAGAGCACTTTCTGGAAGAGGGGTTGAGGAGGTTTGCAGGAGGCCCAGATCTGCATGTTTTGCATGTTTGAGGGACCTCTAAGGGATTTCCGGCAAGAAGAATCGCGACCGGGAACGCGCATGCGCATAGGAATTTCCGCAGAAGAATTGCTGGTTGTGTGCATGCGCGCAGGAACGTGCGATCGCGCATACGCACGGCGAAGATTGGCGCCAGATGGCCCATTTAAGGAGTGCCTCTGCTCAGGTTCAGTGCTGACTGGTCTTCAGCTCCCCCCGTTTCCTGCTAGTTTTTGTTTGATTCCTCCGTTACCAATCCGGCTTGTTCCTGACTCGACTTCGATTACTCTCCTGCTACCAGTTCCTGACTTCAGCTCTGCTCCTGACCTTGGCTTTTTCTTCTGATTCTGTACCACGCTGCCCGAATGTTGATGACCCTGGCTATCCTATGACTCTGCTCCAGTCTCTTGTCCTCACTACCTACCTAGCTCTGCTGCACGTCTGGAAATCCACAGAACCTGCTTTGTCTATTATTATGGTGGGCAAATCAGAGGATCATCCTCCTTCTAAGGTCATCATCTGCAAGAGCTGCAAGCAACAACCACTGGTGCTCTTGTCCCCCTCGTCCCTAGACTCCCTCTGTTCCAACATCAGCGGGGTCAGGGCTAGTGACACAAGTGAGGCCGACCTCGTCAATTCAGTCTCCTATCAGGTACGTGACAGGACCTTAACCAATCCCCTGGCAGGAGGTTGGGCATGATGACCGAGGCAATTCTTAGAAGCAGCAGAGCCTGTGTATCGGGTGTAAGATGGACTGAGGAGGAATGGAGTGTGGAGCCTGGGAGGGGGCTCTTAGAAGGAGGGGGGCCTACCTACAGGCTGGTGTTAGAACAAGGATCTTCACTATACCACTGTCTCCCGGGGAGGACATCCTGAGCAGCACGGAAGGAGCCGGCCCAGGGAAAGGCCTGAAGGCAGCCAACAACCCACCAAGCTGACAGGAAAGGATGGTGTGAGTACTCTTACACCACCTGGGCCAAAAACAGAGAGAGGGAGGTCAGGTGGAAAACCCAACTAGCTTCTCATCTGGGACTGCTTATTTTAATTTGGCAGCTTCTGGGCCCCCTTGCCCAGGGATATCCTCAGGCAGCTAGCTGAAGAGGAGGATTCATTTGGGGTCTGAAGTGGTATTCCAGAGAGCCTTTCTCAACCAGTTAACCTCAAAGAAAACTGTAGCAGTAGACGTTTAAGGGCATATAGTAATTGGTACCAAAATAAATGATTTCATAAAACCATAAAAGTTTATTGAGCACATATTACAAACATGTATAGCACCATGCCCATGCTTTCATATAGCATTCACAAATCATTTTCCATTTCATAATCCACATCAGCTCAATGCATCTCGAATGTTCAAACATCTTCATCAGGGAAATATGTGAACAATGTCCGTATAGTAGAACCCGATCCCAAAAAATTACAATTTTATTGCTGGAAGTCTGCTGAAACAAGACAGATAGCCTTTCCAAAGATGGGCAGCCAGTGAACAAAACAGATCAACAGTGATGGGAGTTGCTGGAGGGACCTGCTGGTTTATTATGTAGTACTGATTATTTGAACTATTCATGTTGAGACCTGGTGGAATACCTAGAATTGGTAGAACTTCCCTTTTGGGTGATTTCATTGAACTTAGGACCAAAATATCTTTGCTAGGATATACACCTGTGGCGTCCCTTGCATAAAGATCAAGTATTCTTCGGCTGTTGTGTTTTGTTCCTTGGCTACCCCTCTCTGTAACGAATCAGTCTTGTTTCATCAAACTGTATAAAATTTTGATTTTGTGGGATTGGGTTCTACTTTACGTACATTGTTCACATGTGCTCCAGATGAAGATTTTTGAAGATTTTTTGAAATTCGTTGACCTGACATATAAATTATGAAATGGAAAAGATTTGTGAACCCTATGTGAAAGCATTGGGCATGTTGCTACACGTTTTTAATATGTGTACAATAAAGTTTATAGTTTTATGAAATTTTTTTTGGTGCCAATTACTATATGCCCTTAAAAGTCCACTGCTACAAATTTCTTTGAGGTTTACATGCATCATCTAGGATGTGGGCATATAGGACACAGAACCTCTGTTTAGTTTCTGTGTACCACTCTCAACCAGGGTTCCTCCAGAGGTTTCTAGGGGTTCTTTGGGCTATGGAAAATTGACCTTTCATTTTTTGGTGCCCGCATAGTTCCAAGACCATTTCCACTTGGCAAAGCCAGTGTGCCTGACTCTAATTATCACTTTAGTTGTGGCATTCTAATAACCACTGATATGAGGGGCATTTTTGCTTTTTTTCCCCCCAATGAATTGGTTTTGGTAAGGGTTTCCCAAAATCTGAAAATTATCATAGGGGTTCCTCTGTGGTAAAAAGGTTGAGAAAGGCTTTTCTGACTCATATGTCGCTACATGCCTTCTACGTATATAGAATTTTGTTTTTGTTAGTCAGAGGCTTGTTAGAAACCTGGGATGAGTCAGCCTGGGAGTGAGGCAGTGAGGTTAACTCAGGGCAGGCTGGGGGGCTCTAGAGTTCAAGGCTGCTGGAGCCCTCCCATCCTTCTAGAAACTGCTGTACCTTTCTAGAAGAAGGGCAGAGAAAGGAAAGAGGCCTGGATTTGCATGTTTGAGGGATCTTGGCCAATCTGCAGGCAGGAGGCTTGGCATGGAGGAGGTTCACCAAAGGGAACTCAATGCTCCTCACTAAGGCTGTTGTTGATTTTTGTCCACATTTTTGTACATTTTGTTGCTAAGAAGTTCTACAGTTCGTTGGTCATCCCACATATCCGTAGACCCCATCCAAGTTGTTATCCACTAATCAAAACAACAAAAACAAGCTCAAGGACTGTTTTGCTGACTCTGTGTGAAAGTGTTGAAAATGCATGTTGTCTGGCTGTGTAGAACTTATGGGGGCCCAGCAAAAATCCAAAGGCCCTCAAGGGGGTAGCTCTACAAGTCTAATGCCAAAGAGTCTTTATAAACAAAAAATAAAAGTCAAACCACCACTAAATGGACCACCACAGAGAATCCGATATAAACACCAAATTTCTGTTATATAATTTAATTAGATAATTTGGTTTTTATATTGTATTTTCTGTGGTAGTCCATTTAGCGGTGGTCTGACATTTTTTATTTTTGGCTAATATAGTTTTGAGTCACAGAGGGCTTCAGATTATTAAATTAAAAAAAGGGGTTTGTAGGCCCTTCCAGACAGGGGCGGACTGAACATTTGGAAACTCGGGCACTGCCCAAGGGCCTGGGGTCAGTAGGGGGCCCCATGAGATGCCCCTGGTACCTTTTTCATAGACTTTTTTGAATTTGGGCAAGAATACAGGGGCCCCATGATCCCCTATTGCCCGGGGGGCCCCATGAGTTGTCAGTCCGCCCCTGCTTCCAGATATTCTTGATTGTGCCAAAGAGTCTTACAGAGGCTGTAGCTCTGGGATGGAGGGACGTTAGGGGTTCCTGGAGATGTGGTTCTAAAAGCTCTACTGTTGCAGGGACCTTTCATTTAGATTTTTGGTCTACAGGGGCAAAGCACAGGTTTGCTTTAGGGATTAACATAAGCAATATCTACGCTAGTTTGTAGCGTTTTTTTTGTATGCCTTTAATGAATGGTTATTTGTATGTACATTAGGATTGGAAACAGAGATGGGCAGCTGGCTTCTCCAACAATTGTACAACTACAAGCATCACCCTTGGAAGGCTCAACACAGTACTGCCTGGAATTCCACAACAGCTAACCAGCCGCAAGTTGCCCAAGTCAGCTGCAAGGTTTGTGACTGCATAGAAAGACTCAACATTATTGCACAACAGGTTATATTCATTTCCATGAGACCACAAAATATATTTTGTGGTGGTGTGTCTGTAGCACGTTGATGATTTGGAAAGAGAGATCCATACATCCCCACAACTTTCTGCTTTTGTATAGTGGTTATGCCAGAAAAAAATAACATAAAAAAGAAGCTTCACTTTCAAGTAATAAAAGAAAATAAAAGTTGTTTTCAGCTTTAAATGTGCATACAGCTCTAAAATTCCATGCCATATTGAAGACCAATGTATAGATTTAGATTTAATGTTGTATGCCACGTGGATGTTGGCATTCTCTGTCCCTTCTTAAAAAGTGCAGCCTCTGCCCATTTGCTGAGATCTGATATATCCAGGTCCTTAATAGTCAAATATCCCGTATGATCCTTCATTTTTGTTTAATTTATCCTTCACTTCTCAACCACTGAGAGATGATTACCTCTCAAAAGTCTCTATCCTGCCTCACTTTCCACCCCTTCAGTTGTGTCTGGACCACATCAGAAGAAGCAAGCCAAAACATCAGAAGAAGCAATCCTCTAAAAACAGATTCAGGTACCACCTATACATCTCACCAGTGATTCATGTCAAAGGATTGATGGCATCCAACTTTCCATGAACAGTCTACTAACATTGCCATCCTATGTAACACAGTTCTTATCTTGTGTCCTTCTAAAAAGGTGGTGATGAAGGTGAGAAGCCTTTGCGTTAAGGCACTGGCGTTTAAAGCATAAGCTTTGAAGTCTTAGAAATTCAAGCCAGGATTTAATTGTGCCTCATATGCTGAAATACAGTGTTGAAGAAGTGAGCAGAACCCACCAGTCCTGGTGGGATACATAGACATCGCTGAGCTTTTAAAAAACAGACTTGGCTGCTGGATTTACAAAGACAGCACGTGCTGAACCTTCTGCCAGCCGAAGCAGTAGACGTAAAACACCGAGATCACTTTCAGGTAAGTGGCTGATGGTCAGCTTCCAAACAGATTTTCTTAATTTGTGTAGAAACAAAATTTTAGATCCACCAGGATCTACCTCTCAAGCACCTGCAGTGAGCCAAGAGGTGCTGAAGATCGGCAGCATGGACTTTCCTCAGGAGTAATAAATAAATAAATATGTAAATCCCATAAATACAAAGTCTTGACTTCTTTTTACTGCTGAGGTCTCATCTCCAGGCAGATCGAAGCTGAGGAAGGATAGTGGAGGGATCCCCGCTATCTGCTCTTTATTCAGTTGGAAGCAAAGCCTGGCTTTAGGGGTTAATGTGCATGGGTGGAGAGATCTAGGGAGGTTAGTGTCACTCATGGGTAGGGGAAAGCTGACGCCTTTGGCTGCTTGAAGACAGAGAGATGTGGGTGGTGGAAGATGGAAGAGCCTTGGGCTGCTGACACCTGGGAAAAAAAAACAAAAAAATGGGTGTTATCAGTGGTAGCATCAGGATGCCATGCTTTAGGAGATCTGTTATCTTTTATTTTTTTAGCTTGAGGACCACCAAAAGCATTTCTCAAAAAAAAACATTAATAAAAATGTTAGAGAAGAACTCCAGGAAATTTTGCTTTCCCTTTCCTGTCCATGGGAGAAGGAAAGGAACATTTCCTGGAGGGCCCACACTGCATTGGTTAACTGCTCGTTTTTGTCTAGGGGATGGAGAGTGGAGATATACTCACCTATTTCGCCAATCCTCCCAGCACAAGACCATTCCCTGTTGCTCCCCTGACCCCCTCTCCTCCCCCCTGGGCAGACTAGCGGCCTTGGGTGTTCGACTGTTCCTGATGCCATCATGACCATAGATCAGCTCTAGGTGGTGGTGGACTGTTCCTGGTGCCATCATGACCATAGATCAGCTCTAGGTGGTGGCGGACTGTTCCTGGTTCCATCATGACCATAGATCAGCTCTAGGTGGTGGTGGACTGTTCCTGGTGCCATCACGACCATAGATCAGCTCTAGGTGGTGGTGGACTGTTCCTGGTGCCATCATGACCATAGATCAGCTCTAGGTGGTGGTGGACTGTTCCTGGTGCCATCACGACCATAGATCAGCTCTAGGTGTCAGAACAGCAGGAACATTCCACTGCTGGATGTAGGGGAGCTTTGTTTTCTGGAGGATCAAAGGATCGGGTGCGTATAGGCTCACCCCAAGACAAAACAAGCAGTTAACCCATGCACAGTCCCACTGCATGAGAAAAAAAACAATTTTGCCCCGAGTTCTGCTTTAAACATTTTTAATTAGGCAACCTTTACTTGACCTCATCCAAAAACTGAACATAAAATGACAGTCTAATGTGTTTATTATCCATTGAGACTGGTGAATTAAAGCTGAAGGTTAGTCAGAAAAAAACATTTAGTGGGCTAACCAAAAAAGAAGAGAGGGAGAAATACTCTCAATATGTAGGGGACTTTTAAGTCACTGTACTAATGCACAACAGAAAAACAAATACAATAAAACAATCATTTTTATTCATTCACATAAAAATGGTGGACAATGACATAACCACCAATGTAAAATTCATACATAGTACACAGAAACTCTCATTAAACCATACAAAGTTATGATTAATATCATGTCCTGTTGTTAGCTTACGCATTTCGCAGTTCACAGCTGCTTCATCAGGGACATCACGGGACTGTTTTAAAAGTTATTTATTCCAATATACTAAAAATTTCCATAAACACAAATGTTTTTTATATATAACAGCATAAATTCAGAATAACAGCCTACCACCGCATCAGTTGATAACCAATTACTGCTGATTAAGTTCCCTGCATATTGAGGGCATTTCTCCCTCTCTTCTTTTTTGGATTTCTCCTGAGATGTAGTATTTCTTACGCTCTACATTTAGTGGGCTAACTTACCTGTAATAAAGGATACCCAGCATGTTACTGGATCCTGTAGGAGTCTTCAATCCTAGGGTGCCCTGTCCTCTTCCTGCTGCTTAACTTTCGGCGCTGCATGGGTTAATAAGTCTTCTCTAAAGCTTCTGTGAAAAAGTTGCCGATGAGGACCCGCCCCTTCCTCACTCTTCCTCCATTCAGAAACATTCTGTCATTGCTTTCACTACCTGTAGCATGATTTCTGAATGGGGGGAGAGTCTGATATGTCACAGGATTCTCTCTCCCATTCACAGATCCTGATACAGTTAGTGAAAGCAATGAGAGAACTTTTGTCAATGGGGAGGCGGAAGGAGGGGAACAATTTCACAGCAGCCCCAAAGATAATAATCCCACAGCATCAGGAGTTCAGAGGCAGGAAGAGGACAGGGTATCCCTGTAGTAAAGATTTTTACAGGATCCAGCTAGCTCCATGCTTTTAGACATCGTTCATTACAGGTAAGTTAATTCACTAAAGCTATAGAGGGTTTTTTTCTTGTTTTTTGTTTTATTTTAAGCCAATGAGTGTACATGATACATACATTAGGCTCTGGTGCAAAGTACTGGTCTCCTTTCCAGGCCACCCTATAGCAGACTTGCTGTTACAAGGCAGCACGGGTACGCAAAATCACGTACCTGCGCCGCCATTCGAGGCCTCGGCTGTCAATCACCGGGTCCTGACCAGTGATTACTCGCCGGCACCTGGTGATCGCCAAATATCTCCGACAGGGGAGAGACCTGTGTATAAACAACACAGATCTCTCCCCTGTCAGCTCCTGCACACTACTTTGTATGGTTCTGGATAGCAGAGACATACAAAGCAGTGTGCTTGCAGTGAAACACAGACACAGCCCACATAGTGAAACAGCACACAGTTAACCCTTTAATACCCTCACATGTTAACCCCCTTCCTGCCCAGTGTCATTAGTACAGTGTCAGTGCTTTTTATTAGTACTGATCACTGTATTGGTGTCACTGGGGATGTCAGTGACACCAAGTCAGTTTAACCCCCCCCCCAGTGTCAGAATGTCTGCCGCAGTCCTGCAGTCCCGCTATAAGTCACTGATTGCCGCCATTACTAGTAAAATAAAAATAAAAATTCCATTATCTATACCGCCATTTGTAAACACTATAACTTTCACGTAAACCAATTAATTTACACGTATTGGGATTTTTTTTTTTTTACCAAAGACATGCAGCAGAATACATTTTGGCCTAAATGTATGACGAAATTTGATTTTTTTAATTTTTTTTACTGGACATGTTTAATAGCAATAAGTTTTTTTTCTCAAAATTGTTGTTTTTTTTTGCTATAGCACAATAAAATAAAAAATGCACAGGCCATCAAATACCACTGAAAGAAAACTTGGATTTGTGGGAAAAAAAGGACGCCATTGGGTGCAGCAATGGAAAAAATGGCCTAGTCAGGAAGGGGTGTAAATTCTCTGGAGGGCAAGTGAACTTTCAGTTTACTGCGGCTAAATACATTAAAGGTGCAATAAATTTAAAGGTGTTCAATGCCAAAGTCTGGGTAGAAAAACCAACATGCCGCAGACAAGCACCCTTAATCTCTCTGTAGAAGCACTGGTCTCTTTGAGGAGGTCCCCTGCTGAATCATACCTATAGCTCTGCAATCAGCAAAACCCTTGTTGATTGGCGAGCCTAGTGGTCTCAAAACTTCACAAAATCAACATTTAATTGAGGATGCAGATATATTTTGGTTTGTAAAAATAATAAGAGCCTAAACTGGTTTTCATGATATGTTACCCTTAACATTGTTTAGTTAATTAGAGAAGGCACAGTAAGCAAAATCCATAATCTATAACAACCAGATTAGTAATCTGGAGGATTAATCTCCAAACACGGAAAGGCTTCTTCACAGGTGTGATAA
Source organism: Staurois parvus (assembly GCF_062004578.1). Taxonomy (NCBI): domain Eukaryota; kingdom Metazoa; phylum Chordata; class Amphibia; order Anura; family Ranidae; genus Staurois; species Staurois parvus. The sequence goes on along the minus strand of NW_028318656.1, from coordinate 3,501,099 downwards.
TGTGGAATAGACTCCCTCAAGAGTTGGTTCTGGCCAGCTCAGTGGATTGCTGTAGGAAAGTCCTGGATTCTTTCTTGGATACATAGAATATAACTGGATATAACATTTATAGGTAAAGTTGATCCAGGGAATATCCGATTGCCTCTCGGGGAATCAGGAAGGAATTTTTTCCCCAGCAGGAGCAAATTGGATCATGCTTTGCTGGGGTTTTTTGCCTTCCTCTGGATCAACTGTGGGTAGAGGATTATACATTTTTTTTAATGGTTGAACTGGATGGACTTTTGTCTTTTTTCAGCCAGACTAACTATGTAACTATGAGGTTACTTTGTCATTATGATAGTGGCTCTCATGTATACAGTATGGCAGCCTCTGATGTATAGGGGAACTCTGATGTAAAGGAGAGCCTTTGAAGTGAAAGAGGAACTTTAATGTGATGAGGACATCTCTTACACGATGAGAGCCACTGACATAAAAATGGGACTCTGATGTAAAGGAAGGAGCTCTGATGTGATGGAAGGACTTCTGTGGTAACGGGGAGACCTCTAATGTGATGGGAGGACCTCTGATGTGACAGGGAGCTCTTTGATGATATGGGAGGACCTCTGAAATTATGGTAGAGCCTCTGATGTGATGACCACTGATGTTATGGGAGGACCTCTTATTTTACGAGGAGACCTCTGAGGGTATGGGAGGACCTCTGATATGATGGGAGGACCTCTGATTTGATGGGAGGACCTCTGATTTGATGGAAGGACCTCTGATGTGATGGGAGGACCTCTGATGTGACGGGAGAACCTCTGATGTGACGGGAGAACCTCTGATGTGACGGGAGAACCTCTGATGTGATGGGGAGACCTCTGATGTGACGGGGAGGACCTCTGATGTGACAGGGAGGACCTCTGATGTGACGGGGAGAACCTCTGATGTGACGGGAAGACCTCTGATGTGAGGGGGAGGACCTCTGATGTGACGGGAAGACCTCTGATGTGAGGGGGAGGACCTCTGATGTGACGGGAAGACCTCTGATGTGACGGGGAGGACCTCTGATGTGACGGGGAGGACCTCTGATGTGACGGGAAGACCTCTGATGTGACGGTAAGACCTCTGATGTGACGGGAAGACCTCTGATGTGACAGGAGGACCTCTGATGTGACAGGAGGACCTCTGATGTGATGGGGAGAACTGTGATGTCTAACTATGTAAAATTCCAGATTTCACTTTTTTTCTCCCATCTAATTGTTAAAGCCTGATTGTTTTTTTCTAATTACAATAGCCTAATTGCTATTTGCAAAATCGAAAAGTGTTTTTAACACTACAAGAGCCATATAATTGCTTACCATGACCTGGATTTTCTGACACGTGCAGCGGCTGGGCGCTCCAGGAGGCTGTCCAGACGAGTCAGTCTTTCGAGGTGCAGAGCTCGGGGGTCCTGCTCAGCCCGATCCCTAGAGAAGTCCATTTCAAACACAGCTGGAGGTGTCAGGTCCAGCTCCAAGAACATGATATTTTCCGCCTTGGAATAGAACCAGAATAATAGTTACAATAATATAATAAGCACACTTAAGGCCCCATGCACATTGGGCATTTAGCTACGATACATGGGGCTCCGGTGGTTAGGTGTGGGTGGAAGGCACAGGTGTAACATCTAGCTCTGCTTCCAGCAGTTCGTAAAATTGTATAAGAGGCTGAAAGCTGCTGTGGCTGGACATATTCTAAATGAGCAGCAAAACCACTTTTACACCAATTATGGCCTCTATATCTGTAAGCATCATGAAGAAATTTAATTTTCAAAGTCCACAATACAGTTATTTAACTCCTAGCTCTTTCTCTATTGCTATCTGCCAGAATCCTGGCCCTCTGTCCCACCAATGCTGTGTCCAGGCAGGGCCGGATCTAGCCTATCTGATCTGGGGGTGCAGTAAAAAAAGTCAGGGGGCATAATTTCATAATGTGAGCCACTTATAGTCTGTCACAATGTTTCGTGACCTGGGAAACAATATTAAACAGAACCAGTACCTCCTTATATCAGATGTCCCTATAAGAGTTCCCCTTTACAGAGTCCCCTTACATCAGTGTCCTCATCAGAGTGCCCACTTGCATCAGGTGTCCCCATCAAAGTGCCCACTTACATCAGGTGTCCCCATCAAAGTGTTCCCCTTTACAGAGCCCCACTTACATCAGTGTCCCCATCAGAGTGCCCCCTTACATCAGGTTTCCCCATCAGAGTGCCCCCTTACGTCAGGTGTCTCCATCAGAGTGCCCCCTTACATCAGGTGTCCCCATCAAAGTGCCCCCTTACGTCAGGTGTCTCCATCAGAGTGCCCCCTTACATCAGGTGTCCATATCAAAGTGCCCCTTACATCAGAGTCCCCATCAGAGTGCCCCCTTACAACAGTGTCCCTAAAAGACTCCCCCTTACATCATTTGTCCCCATCAGAGTGCCCCTTGCATCAGGTGTTGCCATCAGAGTTCCTGTTTACATCAGGTTTCCTCATCAGAGAGCCCCTTTAAATCAGTGTCCTTAATAGAGTCCCCCTTATCTCAATTGTCCCCATAAGAGTATCCCCTTACATATAATCAGTTATCCCCATCAGAGTGCCCCCTTACATTTGGTGTCCATATTAGAGTGCCTCCTTTTATGGATTGTTCTTATCAGAGTGCCTCCTTACATCAAATGTTAAATCAGACTGGCTCATGGATCAGTCGATGAGACCTGGGGGGGAAGGGGCACAACTAAAATCTGGGGGGGGCACAGTCCACCCCAGCACCCCACTAGATCTGGCCCTGTGTCCAAGGCCATGTCCCGGGATCACAGCATCAACGTTATTTGAGTTAATTCACATGCACAGTAACAGCATTAGTTGCAGGGTTCGGGAGTGCGAGTAATTAGTCCCTGCATATTTAATGGAAGGGTTTGGGTGCGGCCAACCTGTGAAGTGGACATGATGGGTGTCTCCGCATATTTAGGGATGGGACCAGCCCATACAGTGGCAGTGGGTGTGATTTGGGTGTGCCCACCCAGTCAGTGGGCATACAAAAGGCAACAAAAAGGAAGAAGGGCACACCAGCCTCCTACATTGCCAATGGTACCATTTATTAAAATGTAAAACACTGACAATTATACTCACAAAGCCAAATGATTGTAAGGCACATAACCAGAAGGCAACTCCAACTATAGCCTCAAGTTGTAGTCTAGCTTGGTACAAACAACAACCAATGCAGAGCAGACACTGATAACCCCACTTCTTCAGATCTACCTGTCTGCCATTAACCACATATTTATATAGTGCTGGACTCATAGGGAATCCTGCCCCCAATCACAAGGAGAGGGGGGTGAGTACACTTGACTGTTTTACATTTGGAAACCTGGTATCACTGGTACTGTACTAGGCTGGTGCATCCTCCTTCCTTCTTATTGTCCAGTGTTTGGGAACCCCTGTCCTACAAAGGCTGCAGAGCTTAGAGGCTACCTTGTGACCTGTGGAAAATCCAAGTTTAGGAGAATATCCACTGATTGTGGACATTGTCTGAAACCCAACTCTGGAGTCTTTGTTGTGATCTTTAAAGAGCTTTTAGATAAGATGACATTATATTAAAAAGTACCCAGAATGGTCAGGGATTCTAAGCAACCCGATTCTCTTCAATATTGGGCCACCAGGTTTTTCTCTGGACACTGCAAAGTCAGGGCCATCTTAACAGCCCCTACTAGTCTGCCCCAATTTACACACCTATTGTCAAGAATGAAAGTATAAATAGTTGATAGAAATAAACATATATGTATTAGTACTTTCAATAAAAGTGATTTTAAACAATAAGAAAACATGCCATAAATGAAAGACTAATCAACACAAAGGGCACAGTAGGGGGGTTGGGGGGTTCAAAGGGCACAGTACAGGGGGAGTCAGGAGGGCACCATACTGGGATTAGGAGACCTGCTTGCTTTTTCTTGTAATACAGCTCCTGTTTTGAAGGTGTGCAAGTCTCACTACAGAACTAACCATACGTACAGTTGGCAGTATCTTCAGGGCTGTCTTAATGCATGAGCACCCCTAGGCACTGCCCAGAGGCCCCATGATATTCTTGCATTACATCATACTTGCCAACTGTCCCGGATTTGCCGGGACAGTCACTCTTTTTACTAAGCTGTCCCGGGATGGCCTGGGCAGCATCCCAGAACCAGTACTGTGCCCTCCTGATCTCAGTATTGTGCCCTCCTGATCTCAGTATTGTGGCCTCCTGACTTCCCCTGTACTGTGCCCTCCTGATCTCAGTATTGTGGCCTCCTGATTTCCCGTGTACTGTGCCCTTCTGTCCCCCCATACTGTGCCCTCCTGATTTCAGTATTGTTCCCTCCTAAACTCAGTATTGTGCCCTCCTGATCCCAGTATTGTGCCCTCTCGATCTCAGTATTGTGCCCTCCTGACTTCCCCTGTACTGTGCCCTTCTGTCCCCCCACACTGTGCCCTCTTGATCCCAGTATTGTGCCCTCCTGACTCCCCCTGTACTGTGCCCTTCTGTCCCCCCACACTGTGCCCTCTTGATCCCAGTATTGTGCCCTCCTGACTCCCCCTGTACTGTGCCCTTCTGTCCCCCCGTACTGTGCCCTTTGTGTTAACTAGTTGATTTATGGCAGGGGTCTCCAAACTTTCTAAGCAAAGGGCCAGGTTGCTGTCCTTCAGGCTTTAGGGGGCCCCGAACTGTGGCCAATGGGAGTATAAATGCCCTGGCAACAGTGCCCCATCATTGGTTTTAATGGGAGGAATAGTTCCCTGTTGTTAATATCAACAAAAAGAACAGTGCCCCATTGATGGTGTCAGTAGGGGGAATGGTGCTCCATCGTTGGTTTCAGTCGGTGGAATAGTGTCCCAAGGGACAGATAAAGGCAAGCAAAGGGCCACATCCGGCCCTCGGGCCACAGTTTGGAGACCGCTGATTTATGGCATGTTTTCTTATTGCTTAAAGTCAAATTTTTTGCTAAGTTCTAATAAATATATGTTTCAACTATTTATACTTTAACTCTTGAGAGTAGGTGCGTAAATTGGGGCAGACTGGTAGGGGCCCCGGTGCATTGCTTTGCCCAGGGGACCTTGATGCTATTAAGATGGCCCTGAGTACCTTCAATATCACTGAAGCTAAATGATTTAGGGGTCAGGTTTGTTTTAGGTGTCATTCCCATTTTGTGTCCCAAAAACAAGAAAATTGAGACGGTTGGGATGTATGCTGGACCAGAGCACACAATAAAAGTTTAATTCATTCAGTTGATTAAAGCCCTTAGGTGCCCTGGAATTCAATATTAATATTAATTACTCACCCGGTACCTTGGGTGGTAGCCCATCACCATGGCAACCCTGGCATACTGACTTATAGGCCTCTTGTATCCAACAGCTGAAGATGGGCGCCTCTTCATTGTACTGCCACTGGCGCTAGATCAAAGACCAAATGATAACAGGATTTAATTACAGAGGGTAGATTGGGGAACATTCATATCAATACAATTTGCTGTGCATTTTGTCGCTCAGCAAACCTTGCCGAAAATGAAGCATGTAATTGTCGATGGCATGATTCACAAATGCTTCTGCACAACACTGTATTTAAAAATTGTATTATATTTTGCATTTTTTTGTTTTATTTTGTGCATTGTACGTCATCAGAAATAAAACACTGGTTTTGCAAATTAAACTGGGAGCTGGCTTGGATCAACTGTCTGCTGGGAGACGCAATACTCCTATCCTCTGAAGAATTATTAGGGCTTTGTGCCCTGTCTCCTCATTCTTTGGCTGAAGGTTCCCTTTGACTGCAAGAAACTAAAGGTACACTATATTGCCAAAAGTATTGGGCCGCCTGCCTTTCCATGCACAAGAACTTTAATGGCATCCCAATCTTGGTCCGTAGGGTTCAATATTGAGTTGGCCCCGCCCTTTGCAGCTATAACAGCTTCAACTCTTCTGAGAAGGCCGTCCACAAGGTTTAGGAGGGTGTCTATGGGAAGGTTGGACCATTCTCCCAGAAGCACATTTGTGAGGTCAGGCACTGATGTCGGGGGAGGAGGCCTGGCTCACAGTCTCCACTCTAATTCATCCCAAAGGTGTTCTATGGGGTTGAGGTCAGGACTCTGTGCAGGCCAGTCAAGTTCCTCCACCCCAAACTGGCTCATCCATGTCTTTATGGACCTTGCTTTGTGCACTGGTCATGTTGGAACAGGAAGGGGCCATCCCCAAACTATTCCCACAAAGTTGGGAGCATGAAATTGTCCAAAATGTCTTGGTATGCTGACACCTTAAGAGTTCCCTTCACTGGAACTAGGGGGCCAAGCCCAACCCCTGAAAAAAACCCACACCATAATCCCCCCTCTACAAAATTTTACACTTGGCACAATGCAGTCAGGCAAGTACCGTTCTCCTGGCAACCACCAAACCCAGACACGTCCATTGGATTGCCAGACAGAGAAGCGTGATTGGTCAATCCAGAGAACACATCTCCACTGCTCTAGAGTCCAGTGGCGCGTGCTTTACACCACGGCATCCGACACTTGGTGATGTAAGGCTTGGATGCAGCTACTTGGCCATGGAAACCCATTCCATGAAGCTCTCTATGCACAGTTTTTGTGCTAATCTAAAGGCCACATGAGGTTTGGAAGTCTTTAGCTATTGACTCTGCAGACATTTGGCGACTTCTGCACACTGTGCGGTTCACCCCTTCACACTGTGCACTGACCCCGCTCTGTCATTTTACATGGCTTACCTCTTGGTGGCTGGGTTGCTGTTGTTCCCAGTTGCTGCCACTTTGTTATAATACCACTAACAGTTGAGTGTGGAATATTTAGTGACAAGGAAATGTCACGGATGGACTTATTTCACAGGTGGCAACCTATCACGGTACCACGCTTGGAGTCACTGAGCTCCTGAGAGCGACCCATTCTTTCACAAATGTTTATAGAAGCAGTCTGCATGCCTAGGGGCTTGATTTTATACACTTGTGGCCATGGAGGGGATTGGAACACCTGAATCCAATGATTTGGAGGGCGGGCCCAATACTTTTGGCAATACAGTGTATCTGTGCATACATAAAAAAGGTCTAGTATTTACCCTAGGATCACGGGGTGCTTCAACTCTGCAAGATTCAGCATTTCATGGTAGTGTGAAAGACTATCCTACCGCCATCATCCCCTTGTTATTGACCCATCCTTGTTGTTGAAGAGCAAACAATATGAGTAAGCTGTCACCTTCCTGGCCCTGCGTTTTGCAAGACTAACTACACAGAATAATATATATTTTCTATTTTAAGTGTGTATTTAGTGTAGCACTACCCCTTTAGAAGTCGCTGAGTTTTGGGTCCCCCTAATGCTCTTCACAGCCAGGCAACATGCATTTTCTTCCACAAGTTGCACTCAGAGTCAGTAAACAGTCCTTGAGCTTGGTGATTTTAGGGGTTTAGAAGTTGGATGGGGTTGAGGGGTGTATGGGATTAAAAAGGAAACTGCAAACTTGAGGACAACTTCCTTAGCAGCTATGTACAGATGTGCACAGAAAAAATATATAGTCTCTCATTTAAGAGCATGCCAACAGTCTGGTGTACCTCCCCAGACCCCAGATGAATCCTCCTCTTCACCCAGCTGCACTGAGAGTATTCCCTGGACAAAGGGCCCAGAAACTGCCAATTCTACACAGCAGTCCCAGATGAGAAGCTAGTTGGGCTTTCCACCTGACTGCCCTCTCCCCTTATCCGGCCCAGTGTAAAAGTACTCATACGGTGCTTCCTGATAGCTAAATGGATTGGTGGCTGTCTTCAGGCCTTTCTCTGGGCTGGCTCCTTCCCTGCTGCTCAGAATGTCCTTCCTTGGAGATGGTGGCACAGTGTAGATCCTCTTCTCCAGCACCTGTAGGTAGGCCCCTTCCCTAAGCCCCCTCCCAGGCTCCACACTCCAGCCTCTCACTCCATCTTCCACCCTACACTTTCCTTTCCAGGCTCTGTGATACCTAAGGGTTACCTTTGTCACCATGCCCAGCCTCCTGCCAGGGGATTGGGTAAGGTCCCTCAAGTATGCAGAAGTATGCAGATCTGAGCTTCCTCCCCTTCTCCATCCCTCCTCCAGAAAGGTTTCTGGAGAGGTGAGAGGGCTCCAGAAACTCCGACCTTCAGAGCCTCCCTAGCCTGTCCTGAGATGAACTCCTGTCTCACTCAAAGGCTGACTTATCCCAGGCTACTACTCAGTCTCTGACTGACACAAAAAACTACCTAGCTAACCTGGATGGGATACATTAGCTGTTTGGATAACACAGTCCACATGAAAAGCCTACTTTTCCAAATCCATTTCTGGAGAAAGCTGTGAGAGACTCACTTTCCTGGTGGCACAAGTGGCTGGAACTTCCACTGGTCCTCCTCTGCATCGTAGTACAGGCGGTTCATGATCTTATTCTTCTCCTCCGGAGGAATAAAGTTCTCAATGATCAAATACCTGCATGAAACATAGGAGGGCAACCCAAACATTCAATTTGGTGTTCTCAGGACCTTCTCCCAGAACAAGAAATATGTTCATACACTCACTTGTACTTCAACTCTCGGGTCTGCTCATTTTGTGCTTGCTCGAGATCTTGCCTCACCCGTACATACTCGTCATGTTGGTCTTGGATCTCCCCCTTCACTGCCTGCAGTTTGGCATACAGCTGAAAAGAGAATAAGAGCCTTAAAGTGATTCTGTCCCTATTTTTAATACCTGAAAATCAAGTCTTATCTGCAAAGAAAGCAATTATTACTTACCTGTCCCGCTGCCTATTCCACAGAACTTCTCTGGGTTGAGGAATGAAGCTTGTCAGAGATCTTCAGCATCCAGCACACTTCCAGGTGTGCCAGATGTCTGGTAAGCGACTGTGCGTTATGTTTCCCTCCCGTGGACCCTACGTCAATACAGTGTCCTGTTGTGACGTAGAGGCTGGCGGAAGGAACCACATAGTGGAGAGAAGGAAGCCATGATCCAACACACTCGAAAGTGTGTAGACAAGTGCAGTCTACAGTCTCCACTGCAGGTGGTTGAAAGTCAAGAGAAAATGTTTTTTCTCTATGGTTTTCTCGCTCCTCTGGAGCAGTGATCTGGTTGGTTACGTTGACTTCAGGTAACCCTGGTGGCCATCTTGGGCCATGGAGAGTATATTTAAGACCTGGGTTTTGGCACACATTTTTGCCAGTGGCTAGTGCAGGTACAGATCCCCTGTCTGGGTAGAGAGAGGTAGGGAGAGGTTCTGGAGGAGTAGGGAAAGCATAGGGCCTACATCTGATCTTCAGTGAGCTCCCCTTTGGGGCTGGACCAGCCTGGCCACATTCCCCTCTGCTTGACAGACGCTGTCTTCAACTCGGGCCTGCACACTGCTGACTCGCTCTCGGAACTGCTGTAAGTGCCCTGGATGGGGGATCCTCCCTACCGGGACAGTTGTACTGTTTCCAGGTTTTGCAAAACATAATTTTCTGCAATGTGAGACTGTGTGCTTTCTGTCACCATGCTGCATCTACTGAGCAAATTTGCTGAATGTTGAAGACCTTTACGCAAGTTTCGTCCTTCAACACAGGAGAGTTTGGTGGCATGGTTGATGGGACAGGTATCAGGCGCACTCCTGGGAGTGTTGACTGATGATTTCCCTTTCTGCACTCTATAGTTTGCTCTGCCAGCTGCTACATCAGCAGTAGGGACATAGGGACCACCAGAAGGAAGCACTCTGTGTGCTTTCTGTCACCGCACCATGCTGCACCTACCTAACAATTGTGCTGAATGTTGAAGATCTTTGTGCAAGCTTCATCCTTCAACACAGTGGAGTTTGGTGGCATGGTTGATGGGACAGGTATTAGGCGCACTCCTGGGCATGTTGACTGATAATTTACATTTCTGCACTCTATGGTTTGCTCTGCCAGCCACTACATCACCAGTAGGGACATAGGGACCACTAGAAGGAACCACAATGCACAGCGGCTGATCAGGAATCTGACACACCTGGAAGTGTATGAGATGCTGAAGATATCTGACACAGGGGCGGACTGACCATTTGGAAACTCGGGCACTGCCTGAGGGCCCGGGGTCAGTAGGGAGCCCCACGAGATGCCACTGGTACCTTTTTCATAGGATTTTTTGAGTTTGGGCAAGGACACAGGGGGCCCATGATCCCCTATTGCCCGGGGGCAGCATGAGTTGTCAGTCCGCCCCTGCTGACCAACAGGGGCAGACTGACCATTTGGAAACTCGGGCACTGCCCGAGGGCCCGGGGTCTGTAGAGGGCCCCATGAGATGCCCCTGGTACCTTTTTCATAGGCTTTTTTGAGTTTGGGCAAGGACACGGGGGCCTCATGATCCCCTATTGCCCGGGGGGCCCCATGAGTTGTCAGTCCGCCCCTGCTGACCAAGCTTCATATTTCAACCCAGAAGAGAAAGTAGTGCGAGGAAGTGGGACAGGTAAGTATAGTCTGCTTTGCAGGAAGACTCGCTTTTCAGGTTTTAAAAATAGTGATAGAGCCACTTTAAATGTTAAATATACTTTCATGTTAGAAATTTCACTCCCCTGCAAGAGGTACCCAAAAAATGCTGGAATTTAAAGTGGTATTAAACCTGAAAGCAATAAATGTATTACATTGCAGTTTACCAGTTCCTAGATGCAATACAATAGTTGCATTCATTTTCTTTTTTAGACTTTCTTCTTATTTTTACCTGGTGATCTAGCCAGCAAGTCTGTTGTTTTTTTTTTTTTAACAGAACAAGCTGTCCTCCAAATGTATCAGTTAAAGCGAAGCTCCAGTCCAAATGTAAAAAAAAAAGTCAGCAGCTACAAAAACTGTAGCTGCTGACTTTTAAAAAACAGTTACCTATCCCTCAATCCTGTGGTGTCTTCACCGTAGCCAGTATCACTGGCCGTCCTCTCTCTGGCTCTGGCATCTTAGTGACAGCTTGGGGCTTCACAGCTGGGTGCCCACTGCACCTTGTGCATGGTCCCGTAGTCTTCTGGGACATGTGACAGGTCTGATGGGCACTGACAGGCTGCACTGATGGGCACTGCTGAGGCAGCACTGATAGACAGCACTGATGGGCACTGATAGGCAGCATTGATGGGCACTGATGAGGCAGCTCTGATGGGCACTGAGAGGCTGCACTGATGGGAATTGAAATTAGATCTAATGAATATGAATGTGAGTGTCTTAACACATGCGATTTGTTGCAGTGGGATTTCAAAAGTGGTTCTTGTATGACTTTTTCTGCAGTTTGTTGCGATTTCACATACATAGACTATAATAGAAATCGCACTGCAAAACGCAGTGGAAAACACAAGAAATCATTGGGAAATCTTCACAAGTTGCAAACAAATCTTCAGAAAACGCGTTGAAATCACAAGCAAAACAGGCGATTTTAAATCGCATCCAGTGTGAACCAAGCCCCAGCCCTGGTTCCCACCGCCGCGATTTTAGGTGCGATTTGGGAATTGAAATCGTACCTGAAATCGTATCTAATGAATGTGAATGTCAGTATCTTAACATACGTGATATGCTGCAGCGCGATTTCCAAAGTAGTTCTTGTATGACTTTTTCTGCAGTTTGTTGCGATTTCACATACATAGACTATAATAGAAATCGCACTGCAAAACGCAAGTGTGTCTAAAGATGTGCGATTTGTTATCATTTTTATTAACCCTTTCCTAGTTTTTTCTGCTGTCTCTGCCTGTTCAAGCCTGACCCTCACATTGCTCCTCCCTATGACTAGTACAGCCCCACAATACATTCCCTCTGATGTCCCCTCTGACAAGTAGCAGGACATGGAAATAGCAAGAAATCGCCAGAAAACGCAAGAAATCATTGGGAAATCTTCACAAGTTGCAAACAAATCTTTGGAAAACGCGGTGAAATCGCAAACAAAACACGTGATTTTAAATCGCATCCAGTGTGAACCAAGCCCTAGCCCTGGTTCACACTGCTGCGATTTCAGGTGCGATTTGGGAATTGATATCAGATCTAATGAATATGAATGTGAGTGTCTTAACACATGCGATTTGTTGCAGCCCAATTTCAACAGTGGTTCTTGTATGACTTTTTCTGCAGCTTGTTGCGATTTCCCATACATAGACTACAATAGAAATCGCACTGCAAAACGCAATGGAAAACGCAAGAAATCATTGGGAAATCTACACAAGTTGCAAACAAATCTTCAGAAAACACGTTGAAATTGCAAACAAAACAGGCGATTTTAAATCGCATCCAGTGTGAACCAAGCCCTAGCCCTGGTTCACACCGCCGCGAGTTCAGGTGCGATTTGGGAACTGAAATCGTACCTGAAATCGGATCTAATGAATGTGAATGTCAGTGTAGTTCTAGTATGACTTTTTCTGCAGTTTGTTGCGATTTCACATACATAGACGACAAAAGAAATCGCACTGCAAAACGCAAGTGTGTCTAAAGTTGTGCGATTTGTAATCATTTTTATTAACCCTTTCCTAGTTTTTTTCTGCTGTCTCTGCCTGTTCAAGCCTGACCCTCACATTGTTCCTCCCTGTGACTAGTACAGCCCCACAATACATTCCCTCTGATGTCCCCTCTGAAGTAGCAGGACATGAAAATAGCAAGAAATCGCCAGAAAACGCAAGAAATCATTGGGATATCTTCACAAGTTGCAAACAAGTCTTCAGAAAACGTGTTGAAATTGCAAACGGGCGATTTTAAATCTCATCCAGTGTGAACCAAGCCCTAGCCCTGGTTCACACCACCGTGATTTCAGATGCGATTTGGGAATTGAAATCAGATCTAATGAATGTGAATGTCAGTGTCTTTACATGTGCAATATGTTGCAGCGTGATTTCAAAAGTAGTTCTTGAAATCGCACTGCAAAACGCAAGAAATTGTTTGGAAATCTTCACAAGTTGAAAACAAATCTTCAGAAAACGTGGAATCGCAATCAAAACACGCAATTTTAAATCGTATCCAGTGTGAACCAAGCCCTAGTTCACACTGCCGCGATTTCAAGTGCGGTTTGGGAATTGAAATTGGATCTAATGACTGTGGATGTGAGTGTCTTAACATGTGCAATTTGTTGCAACACGATTTCAAAAGTAGTTCTTGTATGACTTTTTCTGCAGTTTGTTGCGATTTCACATACAGTTGTGTTCAAAATAATAGCAGTCAGACATCACTAACCGGATCAATCACTGTTTTTGGTAGAAATGATATTTCTACATGGCAAATAATTTACTAACAGGTGTAGTAGAGTAATAGAAATCCAACAGACCCAACAGTCATGACATGCATGCTGCTGATTCTGTGTCATTGAATCACTCATTGAAAGGAGCATGTTCAAAATAATAGCCGTGTGGAGTTGTATTAGTGAGGTCATTCATTCTTTGAAAAACAGGCGGTAATTATTGCCCTTATTTAAGGAAGGAAGGCAGCAAATGTTGTACATGCTGGTTACAGTGCATTTCTCCCTGAAATTCTGAGGAAAATGGGTCGTTCCAGACATTGTTCAGAAGAACAGCGTACCTTGATTAAAAGGTTGATTGGAGAGGGGAAAACATATAAAGAAGTGCAGAAAATGATCGGCTGCTCAGCTAAAATGATCACAAATGCTTTAAAATGGCAACCAAAACCTGAAAGACGTGGAAGAAAGCGAAAAACTACCATTCGAATGGATAGAAGAATAGCCAAAATGGCAAGGACTCAGCCAACAATCAGCTTCAGGAAGATGAAAGAAGGTGTAAAGTTACCTGTGAGGACTGTTACAATTAGAAGACGCCTATGTGAAGCCAAGCTATCTGCAAGAAGCCCCCGCAAAGTCCCACTGTTGGAAAAAAGACGTGTGCTGAAGAGGTTACAATCTGCCAAAGAGCACATTGACTGGCCTAAAGAGAAATGGCGCAACATTTTGTGGACTGATGAAAGTAAGATTGTTCTTTTTGGGTCTAGTGGGCGGAGACAGTTTGTCAGACGACCCCCAAACACTGAATTCAAGCCACAGTACACTGTGAAGACAGTGAAGCATGGTGGTGCAAGCATCATGATATGGGGATGTTTCTCATACTACGGTGTTGGGCCTATTTATCGCATACCAGGGATCATGGATCAGTTTGAATACATCAGAATACTTGAAGAGGTCATGCTGCCTTATGCTGAAGAGGAAATGCCCTTGAAATGGGTGTTCCAACAAGACAACGACCCCAAACACACCAGTAAACGGGCAACATCTTGGTTCCAGACCAACAAGATTGACGTTATGGAGTGGCCAGCCCAATCCCCGGATCTTAATCCAATAGAAAACTTATGGGGTGACATCAAAAATGCCGTTTCTGAGGCAAAACCAAGAAATAGAGAACTGTGGAATGTGGTCCAATCATCCTGGGCTGGAATACCTGATCACAGGGGCCAGAAGTTGGGTGACTCCATGCAACACAGATGTACAGCAGTTCTCAGAAACAGTGCGACTACAACCAAATATTCATGAAGTCATTCAAAGGAAAGCAAAATCTTCAAACATTTTTCAGTTTATATAGTGAATGTTTGAGTTTGTAAAGAAGAATACAAACACTGCGATTTTTTTGAACCGTCTAATATTCACTTTTCTTCAATTTTTTTAGAGGAACAACACAAATTTGATCTATTTTTCTTCATGTTTTGATTTGGAATAGAATGTGTCGTGTTCCCAATGCATTTGTGTGGATGGAAATAAAAGCTATTAGAAGGATTTTCAGCTTTATTCACTTTTTTCAACACACTGCTATTATTTTGAACACAACTGTACATAGAATACAATGCAAATCGCACTGCAAAACGCAATAGAAAATGCAAGAAATCATTGGGAAATCTTCACAAGTTGCAAACAAATCTTTACAAAACACTGTGAAATCGCAAACAAAACACGCAATTTTAAATCGCATCCGGTGTGAACCAAGCCCTAGCCCTGGTTCACACCGTCGCAATTTCAGGTGCGATTTGAGAATTGAAATCGGATCTAATGAAGGTGAATATCTTAACATATGCGATTTGCTGCAGCGAGATTTCAAAAGTAGTTCTTGTATGACTTTTTCTGCAGTTTGTTGTGATTTCACATACATAGACTACAATAGAAATCGCGCTGCAAAACGCAATGGAAAACGCAAGAAATCGTTGGGAAATCTTCACAAGTTGCAAACGAATCTTCAGAAAACGCGGTGAAATCGCAAACAAATTGCGCAATTTTAAATCGCATCCACTGTGAACCAAGCCTTAGTAAATTGACCCCAAATTCTTTCAAAATGAACATGCTTAACCCCTTCACACCGACGTCACACAAATACGCGGCCTCACAGAACTGAGCTTTTTCCCGTAGGGCCGCATATTTGTGTACCTGTCTTTGTGCTGGGAGTGCGCCGCACAGTGAGCTCCCAGCACACAGACCGGGGTGTCACCGAGAGCCCCGGGTCCCGTTCTAACAATCAGGACCCGGGAATCCCGACTCTGATTGGATATCACAGTGATCAGTCACTGTACAGCCCAGCCCCCGTTTCTTTTTCTCTCTCTATGAATGGAGGAAAGAGGTACATTGTATCTCTCTAATTCCTGGCATAGAGGGGGAAAAAATGTTTGTTGAAAAAAATAAAAATAAAATGAAAAAAAAAGATAAATAAATAGAAAAATAGAAAGAAAGAAAGAGAGAGAGAGAGAAAGAGAGAAAGAAAGAAAGAAAGAAAGAAAGAAAGAAAGAATGAGAGAGAGAAAGAAAGAGAAAGAATGAGAGAGAGAGAGAAAGAAAGAAAGAAAGAAAGAAAGAAAGAAAGAAAGAATGAGAGAGAGAGAAAGAAAGAAAGAATGAGAGAGAAAGAAAGAAAGAAAATACCTAGATCAAGGTTTGATTTAGTTCAGTGCCAGGGTTAGTGTTTGGGTCAAGGTCAGGGTCAAAGGTCAAGGTCAAAAGTTCAGGGTCAAAGGTCAGGATTTTTAATTATTTTTTTAAAATTGGTATTAGTGTCAGTGTGTTTTAGGTAAAAATAAATGCGCATTATTGTTTCTGGCTGTACTACGGGTACAAACAACAAATAGCATACACATATATGGTATCGCTGTGATCGTCAAGAGCTGGAGAATTTATTTTGGGTGGTTCTTTGGTGGTAGGTTATGGTAGTAACAAGAAACACACAACTAAATTTAAAACAAATTAATATTTTTTTACTATTTTGGGCCAGTTTTCCTTTGATGATTGAAAAAAAAATTAGAGATATCCATTACCATTTACCAACGAATGAAAGCCCAATTTGTCCTGAAAAAATCGCGATATAATCCACCTGGATGTACAAAGTAGTTGTGATGATATGGACAGTTTTACTAACACATGTCAACATTGCAAAATTGTGCTTAGGCATTTAGATTTACCCTTAGGCGTGAAGGGGTTAAACACGAGCAATATATTTGTTGCCTTAAGTGGGGACAGCTTGGCGAGCTATGCATTAAAGATAACAGTTATGTGTCTACAAAATAGGACATTCATTGTTGCAATGAACAGCATTACAATAATCCAGGAGGAAAGTATGGTCCTCACCTTATGGTCCTCACCTTTTTCAGCTTCTTGGTCTTCATTTCAACCTCCTGTTGCAGAGATGTATACGTCCCTCTCAGCTCCACTGTCTCCTCATCACGCAGCAGCATCTGTTGCAGAATCTCACGCTCTCGCCTTTTCTGCATACAAAAAAGCAGATAGTGATTTACCGAGTATTTCTCATCAGGTGCATTTCTCTGCATTTTTTTGATATACATTATAGCTTTATCCCTAGGAGGACCACTGGATTTTTGCTTGGTCCCAATAAGCACAGCCAGGCAACATGCATTTCCACACTTTCTCTCAGAGTCAGTAAAACAGTCTGAGCTTGTTTTCGTTGTTTCTATTAGGAGTTAACAACTTGGATGGGGTCTAGAGGTACATGGGATGCCTGAGGAACTGTAAAACGTTGAGGACAACGTCTTCACAAACTGTGGACCAAAAATCAGCAACGGTGGGTATATGGGATGCCTGAGGAACTGTATAACTTCAAGGACAACTTCTTCACAAACTTTGGAACAAAAATCAGCAACGGTGGGTATATGGGATGCCTGAGGAACTGTGTAACTTCAAGGACAACGTCTTCACAAACTGTGGACCAAAAATCAGCAACGGTGGGTATATGGGATGCCTGAGGAACTGTATAACGTTGAGGACAACTTCTTCACAAACTGTGGACCAATAATCAGCAACGGTGGGTATATGGGATGCCTGAGGAATGGTAAAACTTTGAGGACAACTTCTTCACAACTGTGGACCAAAAATCAGCAACAGAGCACTGAGTCCCCTCTTAGTGTACCTCCTCAGACCCCAAATGAAACTCTTCTCATCCACCCATCCTTATCCTTGGGCAAGGGTTTTCAGTATCTACTGCAGGGTAGTCCCAAATGAAAACTAGTTGGGCATTGCACCTGACCACCTCTCCCTTCTGTGGCTCAAGGGGTGTAGAAGTGCTCACACTGTCCTGTAGCTTGGTGGGTTGCAGCTGCTTTCAGGCCTTAAACTGGTCTGGCTCCCAAGCTGCCTTCCCTAGTACACTGTAGGGCAGTGGAGATCCTTCTGTCTGCTCCAGTCTGCAGGCAGGCCCCCCTCCCAGGCTCCACACTCCAGCACCTTCCTTCTGTCCATCTTCCACCTGACTCAAACAACAAATCCCCTGTTGTTCAGGCTCTCTTACATTTAGGGTTGTCCTAGCCACCATGCCAAGCCTTCTGCCTGAGGATTGGCTAGGTTCCCCTAAACATGCAAATCCAGGCCTCCTCCTCTCCTCTGCCCATTTTCAAGAAAGTTCCTGTAGTTTCCAGAAAGGTGGGAGGGCTCCATATGCTATGACCTGTAGAGCCTCTCAGCTTGCCCTGAGGTAACCTCACTACCTCTTTCCCAGGCTGACTCATCCCATGCTTCTAACAAGCCTCTGACTAACTACAAAAAAGCCTATCTACCTAGAGAGCGCTACACCATTCATCTCGAAAGAAGTAGCTCCAATGTTGTAGAAAGCAACTACAAGCAAAGTGTCCAAAGCCCATCCCCTTTTCCACAGCCTACTCCAACACTCACGGAAATTAAAAATGCTCAAACGACATCAGATGCTCATATTCTGGCAGTTTGGCACAATGCTCTGTTTATGGGGCACCTGTAGATACCACTGAGTCTCACCTGAGTAATCGACGATTGGAGGGGTTGTATGATCACTGATGTGTTCTTATATGCTTGCCCCTGAGGTGTGTGCAAAGCCCCTACATAAGCCTTTTTTAAAGGCTGAAACATAAACAGTCACTCTTGTAACCCATGTTTCACCCCATGTGACCATTCATAATAAAGGAAATTGTAGCCTGGAAATGTCTTGAATCTATGGGGGTTGATTTACTAAAGGCCAATAGACTTTGCACGTTCAGTTGCTCCAGAGCTTAGTAAATGTGGTGAAGCTTCACAAGCAAGGAAAACTTTACAAAAATGCATTTTTGCTTGCACATGATTGGATAATTAAGTCAGCAGAGTTCCCCCTCATTTACAAAGCTCTGGAGCAACAGCACTTTCTAATTTACCTTTATTAAATCCAACGTTATGTCTATTGGCAACGTTATACCCATGCTTTTTGAGGGCTCTGGTGACATTATATACCACTGCTTTAAAAGGTCAGCCAACCTAATACAGTTTTTGGAACATGGTGGAGACATAAGGTCAACCTGTATTCACGTTAAATCCCCTAAACCAAAGGCACACGTCTATAGCAGGCATCAATAAAGCTTCTTTAGGAGCCCAAAAGCCCAAGAAACATACTAATAGCCTGACTTACCCTCATGAGAGTGTCCACCAGAGAGAAAGTAAACAAGGTTGGTCTTAATGTAACTCACCTGTAGTGCCCTCCGAGTTAGCCAGGGGGAGCAAGCTAATTATTTTTTTAGTAGGAGGCTGAGTAGCAGCTGGGAGAGATAGTTAGATGGGTCAAATTTGGGTCTGGACTGAGAGGCTCTGCAGATCAGTTCCCTGATACCTCCCCTGATCTAGAGACTTGGAGAGGGAGGGAGAGAGGAGGAGCTGGTCTGCACTCTTCAGGGTTCCTGACAAATCTCCAAGCAGGAAGCTTGGCATTGGGTCAGGACAGGAAAGTGATTGAGCCTGCTCGGTAGAAGGAGAATTTGGGTGGAAGATGGAGTGAGCAGGATGGAGTGTGGAGCCTGGGAGGGGGTCCAGGAGAGGGGCCTACCTACAGGCGGAGGAGCTGGAAGGGAGGATCTATTAGCCACAACTATCCCCTGAGAGAAGACCACCTGAGAAGCAGGGAAGGAGCCAGCCCAGCATAAGGCCTGAAGGCAGCCACTAACCCATAAGCTTGCAGGAGAGGACTGAGTGATTAATCCCACACCCCCAGGTCCAGATAAGAACAGACATTCTGGTGGAAAACCTGATTAGCCCCCATCTGGCACTGCTGAATTTAGAGTGGCAGCTTCTTTGTCCCCTTGCCAAGGGATTCCTTCAGACAGCTGGGTGAAGAGGAGATTTCATCTGGGATCTGAGGTGGTATGTCAGGAGAGGCCGGATAGCTCTCCAAAGAATGGAATCCCTTCTGAGCATTTGTACATAGTATCAGGAAGTTGTCCTCAGTTTAACAGTTCCTTGGGCATCCTATATATCCCTCATCCCCATTCAAGTTATCAACCCCTTAATAAAATCAGAAAAAAACAAGTTCAAGGACTGTTTACTGTCTCTGGAGTGCAAGGCTAGAAGGAAATGTGTGTTGTCTGGATATACAGGACTACAGGGGGACCCAAATCTTCAGCAAATCCTAAGGGGGTAGTGCTACACACCTCCACTGCACACTAGCAGGTTCTTGCCCTGTTCATTTCAGAAATCATCATGTAGGGGAAAAAGTCCAGCTGGCCGTACATCCGTAAAATCACTGTTATTGTATCAAAATCCACATAGACACTCCACAGTACAGTATGCGAGGGAAAACAGCACAAAAGCTAACGCGTTTCACACCAACTCCGGCTTGGACAAAAGGTGAGCTGCGGAGAGGGCACGGCCAAGAACAACTTCAATAACTGATGCCACTTTGTGCATATTAGAGCCCCTGGGCTTTAGAGGTTCCAGGGAGCTCTTTGAGGCATCTGGAGATTAGTGTAGGCACCTTTAGGTACTTGGTATTCATGTGTGCCTGTAGTTTAAATTACTATACTTGAACATAGCTTCAATTTAGACCTAAATATCTTAGATTTGGTCATGAAGCTTCCATGCTAGATTTCTAAGGTCTACACAACCAGTATAAAGAGTTCTTATTCTCCCTGATAAATATTATATTTTATATTAAGGGAAGGGCTGTCTTAATGCAAGGGCACCCCTAGGCACTGTCCAAGGGCATGGGGGTCCCATGACATCATTGCCAACTGTTCTGATTTTTTATCAGCTGTCCTGCAGCGGCTTTGTCCCAACCTGGATTGGAGCCCTGAGGACATCTGCAATACTTTAGGGTGCCCAACACACAGAGTGGCAGAGGGGTGTCAAGCACTGGACCTCTGTGTTCCAGGGGAAGTCTGCACTGTGTGCAGAGTTTTCTACAAGCAAAGACCTGGCCAGGAGAGAGGGGTGTGGGAGCCTGTGATCATGTACTGTGAGGGATCACAATGGAAGAGAGGGCTGTGACTTAGGAAAGAGTTAACAATCATTACCATTGATGCAAGAGTAAGGGATGGGGGTGAACTTTTACTACCATGACCACCAATACATGTGGGGGATGGGAGGTTAACTTTCACTGCCAATGACCCCCCTGCATTGGTGGTCAATGGCGCTGAAAGTTAACCCCTCCACCTGAAATGGTAGCCATGGTAGTGAGAGTTTGACCCATCATCCCCCCCTGCATTCGTGGACATTGCATTTAACATTAATCTCCCTCCCCCTGCCACACCCACTTTTTGCAGCGGTGCGCTAAGTGCACTGCAGGCCGCCTTCTCCCTGGTAGGGACCTCAGTGCATTACTTTGCTCAGGGGCCCATGATGCTATTAAGACAGCCCTGATTAAGAGAAATGTAACAGCAGGAGTGGAGGCATCCCAAGGTGGGCAGGAATAGCCAAAAGAAACCATGGCAAGAAGATTTCACTACTGGACACCACAAGGGACATTGTTGCCGCTACAAATGTTTCAGCATTCTCATGTTTATTTCTTTTGTCTTTGACACAAAAAAGTGAGGAAACAAAAAGTCAAATCTGACACATTCCACGCAAAACCCCAAAACTGGACTGGACAAAATTATTGGCACCCTCAATTTAATATTTGGTAACACACTCCTTGGAAAAAATAACTGAAATCAATGGCTTCCTGTAACCATCAATGAGTTTCTTCCACCTCTCTACTGGAATCTTGGAGCGCTCTTCTTTTGCCAACTGCTCCAGGTCTCTCAGATTGGAAGGGTTCCTTTTCCCAACTGCTGTTTTGAGGTCTCTCCAAAGGAGCTCTATGGGATTGAGATCTGAACTCATTGCTGGCCAGTTCAGTCCTCTCCAGCGCTTTGTCTGAAACCATTTCTGGGGGCTTTTTGATGTGTGCTTTGGGGCATTGTCCTGATGTAAGAATGACCATGACCTCTGATGTAGACCCAACTTTCTGACATTGGGCCCTACATTGCACTCCAGAATTCTTTGGTAGTCTTCATATTTCATAATGCCATGTACACGGTCAAGACATCCAGTGCCTGAAGCAGCAAAGCAACCACAAAACATCAGTGACCCCCCACCATGTGTGACTGTAGGGACTGGATTCTTTTCTTTAAAGGCCTCATTGCTTTTTCTGAAAACAGTAGAATGATGGGCTTTACCAAAAAGCTGGAATTTTGTTTTGTCTGTCCACAGCACATTCTCCCAAAAGGATTTTGGCTTCCTCAGGTAAGTTTTGGCAAACTCCAATCTGGCTTTTTTTATGTTTCTGTGTCAGCAGTGGGGTCCTCCTGGGTCTCCTACCACAGCGTCCCTTTTCATTCAGATGGCGACGTACAGTCAGGTCCATAAATATTGGGACATCGACACAATTCTAACATTTTTGGCTCTATACACCACCCACCACAATGGATTTGAAATGAAACAAAGAAGATGTGCTTTAACTGCAGACTGTCAGTTTTAATTTGAGGGTATTTACATCCAAATCAGGTGAACGGTGTAGGAATTACAACAGTTTGCATATGTGCCTCCCACTTATTAAGGAACCAAAAGTAATGGGACAGAATAATAATCATAAATCAAACTTTCAGTTTTTAATACTTGGTGGCAAATCCTTTGCAGTCAATTACAGCCTGAAGTCTGGAACACATAGACATCACCAGACGCTGGATTTCATCCCTGGTGATGCTCTGCCAGGCCTCTACTACAACTGTCTTCAGTTCCTGCTTGTTCTTGGGGCATTTTCCCTTCAGTTTTGTCTTCAGCAAGTGAAATGCATGCTCAATCGGATTCAGGTCAGGTGATTGACTTGGCCATTGCATAACATTCCACTTCTTTCCCTTAAAAAACTCTTTGGTTGCTTTTGCAGTATGCTTTGGGTCATTGTCCATCTGCACTGTGAAGCGGCGTCCAATGAGTTGTGAAGCATTTGGCTGAATATGAGCAGATAATATTGCCTGAAACACTTCACAATTCATCCTGCTGCTTTTGTCAGCAGTCACATCATCAATAAATACAAGAGAAGCAGTTCCATTGGCAGCCATACATGCCCACGCCATGACACTACCACCACCATGCTTCACTGATGAGGTGGTATGCTTAGGATCATGAGCAGTTCCTTTCCTTCTCCATACTCTTCTCTTCCCATCACTCTGGTACAGGTTGATCTAGGTCCCATCTGTCCATAGGATGTTGTTCCAGAACTGTGAAGGCTTTTTTACATGTCGTTTGGCAAACTCTAATCTGGCCTTCCTGTTTTTGAGGCTCACCAATGGTTTCCATCTTGTGGTGAACCTTCTGTATTCACTCTGGTGAAGTCTTCTCTTGATTGGTGACTTTGACACACATACACCTACCTCCTGGAGAATGTTCTTGATCTGGCCAACTGCTGTGAAGGGTGTTTTCTTCACCAGGGAAAGAATTCTTCGGTCATCCACCACAGTTGTTTTCCGTGGTCTTCCGGGTCTTTTGGTGTTGCTGAGCTCACCGGTGCGTTCCTTCTTTTTAAGAATGTTCCAAACAGTTGTTTTGGCCACGCCTAATGTTTTTGCTATCTCTCTGATGGGTTTGTTTTGTTTTTTCAGCCTAATGATGGCTTGCTTCACTGATAGTGACAGCTCTTTGGATCTCATCTTGAGAGTTGACAGCAACAGATTCCAAATGCTAATAGCACACTTGAAATGAACCCTGGACCTTTTATCTGCTCATTGCAATTGGGATAATGAGGGAATAACACACACCTGGCCATGGAACGGCTGAGAAGCCAATTGTCCCATTACTTTTGGTCCCTTAATAAGTGGGAGGCACATATGCAAACTGTTGTAATTCCTACACCGTTCACCTGATTTGGATGTAAATACCCTCAAATTAAAGCTGACAGTCTGCAGTTAAAGCACATCTTGTTTGTTTCATTTCAAATCCATTGTGGTGGTGTATAGAGCCAAAAATGTTAGAATTGTGTCGATGTCCCAATATTTATGGACCTGACTGTATATTGTGAGCTGACACAGTTGTACCCTGAGCCTGAAGATCAGCTTCAATTTGTCTGTAAGTTGATCGAGGTTCTTTATCTACAATTCGAACAATCCTTCATTGCAATCTTTGATCAGGTTTTTTCTTTCGTCCACATCCAGGGAGATTAGCTACAGTGCCATGGGCTTTAAACGTCTTGACAATATTGCACACAGTGAACACAGGAACATTAAGATCTCTGGAGATGGACTTGTAACCTTGAGATTGTCCATGCTTTTCCACAATGTTTGTTCTCAAATCCTCAGACAATTCTTTGCTGCTCTTTTCTTCTCCATGCTCCATGTGGCACACAGAGACACACAACAGAAAGGTGGAGTCCATTTTTCACCATTTTAACTGGTTTTTGGTGTGATTTCTATATTGTCACCACCTGGTCATTGATAGAGGTGAGTTTAATTACAAATTACAGGAGCATCACAGACTTGGAATGCAATTATTTATTACAATTTTGAGGGTGCCAATAATTTTGACCAGTTCATTTTTGGGGTTTGGCATGGAATGTGTCAGATTTGGCTTTTTGTTTCTCCACGTTTTTGTGTCATACCAGCATTTGTCATTGCACCAATTTCTGGGCACAGTGGTGCATTAACTGACAGAAATACAGGGGGGACAATATTTTTGGCCATGACTGCAGTGCTGTATAAAACTGCAAGAGCGCAATTTAAAGCAGTAGTAAACCAGCCCCAAAAAAACCCAAAATAAAGCACCCCCTGCAGGTTTAGGTCATAATGTACTAGTATGCACCGCATACTTTTTTGAGTTTGGGCAAGGACACAGGGGCCCCATGATACTCTATTACCCGGGGGCCCCATGAGTTGTCAGTCCGCCCCGGCACAGAACCCTCCAGCGCCACGCTGTCATGGCTCCCCAGCACCGCCATCTTCAATCAGTCTTACTTCCAGGTTCATGGGTATGAATGGCTGGAGCCGCGATGACGTTGATCCGGCACATCCGCACGGGAGCCTTTGGCTGTAGCATGGAGCTCACCAGCAGAATGCTTTGTGAATATCTCCTAAATGGTGCAAGTCTAGGAGATATTCACTGTACCTACTGAAAAGCTTTATTATAGGCTCACCTGTAGGTACAACTTACAAAGTGGACTTTACTTCCACTTTAAAAACCCACCCTTCTTCAGGGTAAAGCAATAATGGAATCATCTAATGGGAATCAGGGGTCAGGATTCCTTGTGCAATACTTAAGAGGGGATCCTGCTCCTCACCTACCTGCTCAGCGATCTCCTGACGCTTGATCTCCAGCATCTTCTGTTGCTCATTGGTATGGTCTATGATGTTCTTCCCTCCAATCAAAAGCTTGCTCTCCATCGCCTGTGTCTCAACAAGAAGTACAGAAGAGTCAGCTGTCTTCTTCATAACACATCTACCTATACAGTACTAGCAAGTGCTAAGAACATTTCTAGATGCAATTCTAGTCAAGGTACCAGCAACATTTTATAACAGAGCTGGGCCAGCACAGACAGTAATAAAACACTCCCAGAAGAAGAGAGGGCAATGACATGCAAGGAGGGTGGAAAAGGGAAATGTGCTAGAAATGGACTATTCCCGAAGAAGTCAAATTTGCTAGCAAGTTCAGAGGCACATTACAACCAAGATACGCCTGTTTTTAAACCTCAGAAACCACTAAGCAACTTATTTACTCCCTTGTTATCTCTCGCCTTGACTATTGTAACTCCCTCCTCACTGGCCTACCGAATCGCAGGCTATCCCCTCTTCAGTCTATCATGGATGCTGCTGCCAGACTCATCCACCTTATCAACCGTTCCATATCTGCGATCCCTCTCTACCAATCCCTCCACTGGCCTCCACTCAGTGTCCTCCACCCCTCTCTGCCAATCCCTCCACTGGTCTCCATTCAGTGTCCTCCACCCCTCTCTGCCAATCCCTCCACTGGCTTCCCCATTGCCCAACGAATAAAATTAAAAACATTAACAATGACATATAAAGCCATTTATAACTCTGCCCCAAGTTACATCTCCAATCTTGTCTCCAAATATCACCCAAACCGTACTCTCTGCTCCTCCCACGAACTCCTGCTCTCTAGCTCCCTTGTCTCCTCCTTCCATGCTCATCTCTAGGACTTCGCCAGAGCCTCCCCCATCCTCTGGAGCTCTCTACCCCAATCTATCCGACTATCGCCTACTCTGCCCACTTTTAGGCAATCTCTGAAAACCTCTCTTTTCAGGGAAGCCTATCCTGCCTTCAGCTAATAACCGAATCTTCTATTCCTCCTACCATTTCATCCCCCACAGTTACTACCTTTTGTACCACTAGCCCCTCCCTCCTAGATTGTAAGCTCCAAGGATCAGGGCCTCCTAACCCTCTTGTATTGAACTCTATCATTGCTGTGTTGTCTCCATTTATATTGTAAAATGCTGAGCAAACTGTTGGCGCCATATAAATCCTGTATAATAATAATAACAACTGGATATAAATCATTTATAGAATGAAAAACACTGCAAATGAGCATTTAAAAAAATGATTTTTTTTGTGATTTACCTTCGTTCTTTTTAGGTTGGGGATGGGGGTCTCTTTAGTCAGCCAGATCAAACCCACCAGTTACAAATTTTGCAAAGAATTCTGTTGTTTCCTATGAGATTGGGGCCATTCCAAGGTGAGGAATATGCAGAGATGGCTGACTGCCACACATCATTTTATCATAAATTACACAGCTTCAATTAAACTGTCAAATCAACTAACTGCAAGTGTATAAAGGAATTAACATCATCTTTTATAAGTCAGCTGCATACTTAACCATTTCAATACCGGGCAATTTTACACCTTCCTGCCCAAGCCATTTTTCAAGTTTCAGCGCTCTCACACTTTGAATGACAATTGCGCGGTCATACATCGCACCCGAACTAAAATTTTATCATTTTCTTCACACAACTAGAGCTTTCTTTTGGTGGTATTTAATCACCGCTGGGGTTTTTATTTTTTGCTAAATTAACAAAAAAAGACCAAAAATTTTGAAAACACGTTTTTCTTTGTTTCTGTTATAAAAGTTTACAAATAAATAATTGTTCTTCATAAATTTAGGCCGAGATGTATTCTGCTACATGTCTTTGGTGAAAATAACCCAAATTAGGATGTATTTTTTAGTTTGTAGGAAAGTTATAGAGTTCACAAACTATGGTATAGATCTGAATATTGATCAATCCTGAACTACTGACAGCCAATCTAATTTCTTGAGGTCCAAGAATGTCAGAACAGTACAGATATCCCCCAAATGACCCCTTTTTTGCAGAGTAGACAGTCCGACGTACTTCATAAGAGGAATGGCGAGTTTTTTGAAGTTGTATTTTTTTTGTCATAATTTTTCGGAAAATGAAAAAAATGTAAAAAATTATTTTCACTATTTTTTTTTTACATACTGTCACCAGTGCAGTACAGCGTCATCATATAACTGGCATGGCGGTGATCAGGGACACTGACTGGTGACAGTATGAAAAAAAAAAAAATATATATATTTTTTTTAATTTTTTTAATTTTTTTATTTTTTAATTTTTATTTCATTTTTTTTAAAAGATTTTTTTTCATATTTTACTATGACCAAAGTAGTACAATGTTACCATAGTAACGTTGTACTACTTTGGGGAAGTGATCAGTATTTATTTTTTTTTTTTTTTACACAATTTGCTTATAGCAAAGAATTAATTTGCTATAAGCAAGCATTTACCTGAATGACATCGATTCATTCAGGGTTTTTTTTTTTTTTTGACATGTGCATGCGATTAGCTATGACCATTAACAGCTAGGCACTAGTATACAATGGATGGCATGAATGAAGCCATCCATTGTATACAACTGTCATGTGACCTGCTGTGATTGGTCACAGCAGGTCACATGGTACCGGCAATGGGGTCTGGTATTCAGATCTGTCATGGGCCGTGTCTGAGGTACACGGCCGGTGACAGATCGCGCCACTGCGCGGCTCTGCAACCGCGCGAACTGTGCATGTGCGGGAGGACGCCAAATTGCATACACCCCGGAAAGCTAAACCATTTTTGCGGCCACCAAACGGCTATAGGCCGGGCGGCTAATGGTTAACATGTAGAGCCAACACTTTCCTTTTTCACATTTAGATCAATATGGAAGATTTAGAACCCGTAACCTGCCTATGTCCCAGTGGTGAAATTTCCAATTTGCCTTCCTGTCCTGGAGGTTGTCTCCCCAAAGCGGGGTGAAATTCCTTCCTTGACATTCGTGACTATTGTAAGTATAGGTTGGTGGAGGGCTGGACCCTGGAGTGAACAGAGATTCAAGAGTCAAAATCTAAAATTCAAAGGCCACTCTCAGTCAACCAGGGAGTCCCGTAGGGTCCACAGAGAAGTCTGTAGAGCAATAGGAGAAAAGCACAACAAAGAAAAAGATTTTGGGTGCTCATTTCAGATCATTCAAAATGAGCACATGAGGTAGCCCAGTCCTGATTCCTCTATATAGATCATTATATCACTATAGGGCTCACCAGCAGGAGGTAGGAGGTCCTGATTCCCATATATAGATTATTATATCACTAGAGGGATCACCAGCAGGAGAAAGGAGGTCCTGATTCCACAATATAGATCTTTATATCACCAGAGGGGTCACCAGCAGGAGGAAGGAGGTCCTGATTCCACAATATAGATCTTTATATCATTAGAGGGATCACCGTCAGGAGGAAGGAGGTCCTGATTCCACAATATAGATCTTTATATCACTAGAGGGATCACCGGCAGGAGGAAGGAGGTCCTGATTCCTCTATATAGATATTTATATCACTAGAGGGGTCACCAGCAGGAGGAAGGAGGTCCTGATTCCACAATATAGATCTTTATATCACTAGAGGGGTCACCAGCAGGAGGAAGGAGGTCCTGATTCCTCTATATAGATCTTTATATCACTAGAGGGATCACCAGCAGGAGGAATGAGGTCCTGATTCCACAATATAGATCTTTATATCACTAGAGAGGTCATCAGCAGGAGGAACTAAGTCTTGATTCCCGTATATAGTTCATTATATCACTAAAGAGATCACCAACAAGAGGAAGGAGGTCCTGATTCCTCTCTATAGATCTTTATATCACTAGAGGGATCACCAGCAGGAGGAAGGAGGTCCTGATTCCTCTATATAGATCTTTATATCACTAGAGGGATCACCAGCAGGGCGAAGGTGATCCTGATTCCTCTGTATAGCTCTTTATATCACTAGAGGGGTCACCAGCAGGAGGAAGGAGGTCCTGATTGCTCTATATAGCTCTTTATATCACTAGAGGGGTCACCAGCAGGAGTAAAAGGTCCTGATTCCTCTATATAGATCCTTATATCACTAGAGGGGTCACCGGCAGGAGGAAGGAGGTCCTGATTCCTCTATATAGATCTTTATATCACTAGAGGGATCACCGGCAGGAGGAAGGAGGTCCTGATTCCTCTATATAGATCTTTATATCACTAGAGGGATCACCGGCAGGAGGAAGGAGGTCCTGATTCCTCTATATAGATCTTTATATCGCTAGAGGGGTCACCAGCAGGAGGAAGGAGGTCCCGATTCCTCTATAAATACACCTTAGCTAGACCTCATTTAGAATATTGTGTCCAATTCTAGAGACCTACAAAAATATATTCACAAGCCAAAGCAAGTCTGGAGACAGGCAAGAAGTATTGAGAAAAATCTGAGGGATAAAACATATTGGGAGAGACTGCAAAGTCTTAATATGTACTGTCTTGAGGAAAGATGGGAAAGGAAGGACAGGAATGAAACCTTAAAATACCTGAAAGACATGAATAAAGTTCATCAGTACAGTATATTTGTTGTGAAGCTTAGACATGACCTCAGGCTAGCAAGAGGAAGGTTCAAGGATAACCTTAGATTGTATTATTTCACTAAAAAAAAGTAGTTGATACTTGGGACAGACTTCTAGCAGAGGCAGTGAGTCAACAGTGGTCGAATTTAAATGTGCTTGGGATAAGTCTGAATCTTTCAGAATAGAAACAAACTATCCTGCGCTCTGAGACCCAAAAGAGGTGGATAGATGGAACCAGAACTTGAAAAAATTCGACCACCTGTGCATAAGTACATCGCCAAAATACGCACGTTCCTCACTCCAGAAACCACTAAACAGCTCATCCACTCCCTCATCATATCACGACTCGATTACTGCAACTCCCTCCTCACTGGCCTGCCTCACCGCTGGCTATCCCCGCTTCAGTCCATCCTGAATACGGCTGCCAGACTAATTCACCTTTCCAACCGCTCCATCTCCGCCACCCCCCTCTGCCAATCCCTCCACTGGCTTCAAATTGCGGAACGGATCAAATTCAAAATCCTAACGCTGACGAACAAAGCCGTCCACCATACTGCCCCGAACTACATCACTGACCTAATATCCAAGTACCGCCCAGCACGCACACTCCGCTCCTCACAAGACCTCCTTCTCCCATGCCCGCCTCCAGGACTTCTCCAGGGTGTCACCCATCCTCTGGAACTCCCTGCCCCAACCCATCAGATTATCACCTACTCTCCTCTCCTTTAGGCACACCCTGAAAACCCATCTCTTCAGGGAAGCCTACCCCACCCCCTGCTAACTTGCCGACCTCCTCCACTCTTCCTACCACTCCATCCCCCACAGCCATCTCCTCCTGTACCACCATCCCCTCCCTCCTAGATTGTAAGCTCGAAAGAGCAGGGCCCTCAATCCCCTCATGTTTTGCATTGTATTGGTATTGTTCTGTCACATGTTCTGTCCCCCTTTGTAATGTACAGCGCTGAGCGAACTATTGGCGCTTTATAAATACTGTATAATAATAATAAAAATATGGGGTTGTGGAGCTCCAAGCAAGGCTGTGGAAGCCCGACCAATACTGTGAAGCAAAAACAAAAAAGAAGCGCACCAACCTTGCGCATTATCTCAGTAGACCAAATTTTTATTGAATACAAACATATACTCACAAACAATGAAGTATTTCAAGCATGTCAGTTCTCAAAGGAACTATGGAATGGTAAGACCTGCGCGAGTCCCATCATAGGGGTGGTCACTAAGGGAAAAGCTGACACGTTTCGAAGGATGTTCCTTCTTCATCAGAGCTTTGGTCTACTGAGGTAATGCGCAAGGTTGGTGCGCTTCATTTTTGTTTTTGCTTCACTCTATTCCTTTCAGGTCAGACTGGACCAGTTTTACCAAGTGCTCCGAAAGACTGAACAGAACAGAAGTTTTATTTGAGAACATTTCATAACTTTCATCAAACAGATTGATGAATATATTTCTCCCCTTGAAGTTGTAATGCTTGGATGACTTTAGTACTGGTTCTAATCAAAGCAGACCACAGAGCCCACTGATAAATGTAATGGGAGCCAGGTTAGCAATAATTCACACTGCATCTCTCTGACTCCTGGGTTATCTCAACCCAGGGGAAATTTCACAATCTTCTCATCTCTTTGCCTGCAAGAATAACAGGATCTGCATGCAACTGGGACCTTGCTGTGTTTTACCATTCATAATTTATGACCTCATAATGGAGAAAGCATGCTTTAAGAGTGTTCATGTGTGTCCAGGGCACGCTATAGATCAGCTGACGCTACAGGAATATGCAGCCCTGTCTGCCGGGGTGTTGGCAAAAAAGCACAATAAAAACATAAACCTGAATTGTTTTAGAAGGGACAGAGAGTGGGAAGAATCTGGTGCCAAAAACCAATCACAAGATTAACTTAAATTGTATGCCAAGCCAAATCTTTTTTTTATTTTAGTTTCGGATTTAGCATGGGGAACGATTAGAACTCCTGTCTGGTTTTTACTGCATTCCAACGCTTTTGCTAACATTTACACACGTACGCAAAAAGAATGGACAAGAAAAGGACTTTATGGAGTCGGACATAACCAAACAGAAGATGGACAAAAACCCATATAAAATTCAGCAATTTTTATTCAGACATGAATAAAATTAAAATAAAATCGTATAAAAGCAAAACAATTAGACTACTACGTGTTAGTACACCATAGAATAATAGACCTACTGGGTCCTTCAATACATTTATACTCACCGGCCACTTTATTAGGTTCCCCTCGCTAGTACCGAGTTAAATCCCCTTTTGCCTTGAGAACTGCCTTCATTCTTCATGGCATCAACAAGGTATTGGAAACATTCCTCAGAGATTTTGGTCCAAATCGATATGAGTTACTGTTGCCTAACAAATCCAACCAATCTGCCCATTGTCCTCTGACCTCTGACATCAACAAGGCATTTTCATCCGTGAGCCCACTCTTCCGCCAAGGTGACCTGCCTGTGTACCTATCCTTTTGGTTTGGTGTGAGCCTTTCCACTGCTATAGCAACTGGTCTTCAAGTCTGACCTCTGATTGTCCAAAAGTTTTAATGAAAAATCACATAGTTACAGCAAGGCAACGTTTCGGAGTCTCGCAGGACCCCTTCATCAGGCATGTGACATTTCCCTGATGAAGGGGTCCTGCGAGACTCCGAAACGTTGCCTTGCTGTAACTATGTGATCATTCATTAAAACTTTTGGACCCATATTGGTGATCATTGGTGTGCTGGTGACATTTTCCCTTTCTGATTCTGTTCGGCTCCAGCCGATGGTCACTGCAGCACCCACTTATACACACCGCCATTTTTAACACTGGAACGTGTGTGTTTGGATTGTACACTTGACCCCTGATCGTGACACACACATTTGATAATGGTCCCAGGTCTCAGGAGACTGTGGGGTATTCTACGGCACTGAGCCACATCATTGGGGTAAAATGGGAAAAATAGGGAGTGGGGAAGTGCAATGAAGTTCCTCCTTAAGAAAACTACACTCACCAACCACTTTATTAGGTCCACCTTGCTAGTACCAGGGTGGACCGCTTTTTGCCTTCAAAACTGCCTTCATTCTTCATAGCATAGATTCAGCAAGGTGTTGGAAACCTTTTGGTCCATACTGCTTGAGTTACTGTAGCCTTTTTATCATCTGGAACCAGACTGCCACATTCTCCTCTGACCTCTGACATCAACAAGGCATTTTCCTCCACACAACTGCCGCTTACTGGATATTTTCTCTTTTTCGGACCATTCTCTGTAAACCCTAGAGATGGTTGTGCGTGAAAATTCCAGTAGATTGGTAGTTATTGAAATACTCAGACCAGCCTGTCTGGCACCAACAACCATGCTACGTTCAGTCACTTAAATCCCCTTTCTTCTCCATTCTGACGCACGGTTTGAACTTCAGAAAGTCGTCTTCACCATGTCTAGATGCCTAAATGCATTGAGTTCCTGACTGATTACAATTTGTGTTACCAAGCAATTGAACAGGTGTACCTAATAAAGTGGCTGGTGAGTGTATATACATATACTCTAAAATATTATACACATAATGATTTAATTATGCAATACACTTTGGAGGCCACTGTGCAGGACATCAGGTTCCCTGAAGAAGCAACTGTATGGCGAAACGCATAGGTCCCTATGGCCAATGTTCTGCACAGTGTCCTCCAAAGTTTATGGCATATTATTCTATGGGGTGCTAACACACAGTAGTCTACTTGATATGCCTTTGCACTTTTTTTTTTTATCAGAATTGTATTCATGTCTCTTGATAAAAATTGTTGAATTTTGTATGGGTTTGTGTCCACCTTCTGTGAGGTTATGTCTGGCATCCTAAAGTCCTTTTCTTGTCTATCATTTCTTGTGTGTTTAGGATGTTGTGCCATATGGAGTTTACTGTGTCTCTTATTCTTGTTATATTTATACATGTACAGTGCATAGCAACCCTATTGACCGGGCCAACATATCAATATCAATGTGTAGCCAGTGGTGCCTGTGTTGCTGATTACACACAATTGATGGCAAGGCTCTCTTACTGACAAACCAATGGCCATTACTCAGTACTCCCACTAATAAACCTTTCTTCTGTCTTTGACACAGTTGACCTAAAAAAAACAGAACTCTCTTGGCCTCCAAGACTCTATCCTCTCATCTTCTTTATTCCTTAAAGGTGCCTCAAGACTCTGTCCTTCTTTTCCCTATCCACACCTACTACCTTGGCCAGTCGATAAGTACTCCAAGTACCATCTCCAAGCTGGTAACATCCAAATCCATCTCTGTACTCCTCAGCTCACCTGTTCAGTCTCCTCTCGTATCACTAATACAGTAATTGATGTATCAGTATGTAAGATGTCACACCACGTCCTAACACTCAATAATAATTTTCCACCCATGTCTCCTCCCCTAACTTTTCCGTCAAGATCAATAGCACAACTCTCTTTCCCTTCCCTCATGCCAGGGTAGTAGGTGTAATTCCAGTTTGTGATCTTACCTTTTAGCTCTGCATCCAACTCTGAGCTCTCATTTCAGCCCCTCTTCCAATCACTGGCTAAAGCTAGCTGCCTTAACTTTTGTAACGTCTCCAAAATATGCCCCCTTCCTAACCAAAACCACAAAACCACCAAGGTACCTATTCACTCACTTGTTATCACTATTTCCTTTCAACTATTGCATTGTCTTCCTTGTTGGCCTATGTCTACACCAGGGCTTCTCAACCAGGGTTCCATGGAACCCTAGGATTTCTCCAGAGGTTGCTAGGGGATCCTTGCGCAATGAACAATTTCTGCCTCTCAGAGAAGTTCCCACTGACACCATTGATCTTTTTTAAATATTTGTAAGGGGGTAATTCTTCCTAACGACTACAAGTCTAAGGAGCATTTTTCCCACTGACCATCACACTAATGTATCATGAGTTGTAGATGTATTAAATTGTTACCAGGGGTTCTGGGAGACCAGAAAGTTATTTCAAGGGTTCCTCTGTGTTTAAAAGGTTGAGAAAGTCTGGTCTACACAGACTATGCCCTCAGTCTATCATAAATGCTGCCGACAGACTCCTCCAACTTACCATCTGCTCAGTGCCCAACACCTTTCACTGCCAATTCTTCCTCTTCTGATCACCCAATGAATAGGATTCAAAATACTAACAACACTATACAAAGCTGTCCACAGCTCTTCCCCCTACTACATCTCTAAATATTACCCAAACCATCCTCTTCACATTTCCCAAGACCTTCTGCTCTTTAAGTCCCTCATCACATCCTTCAATACTCACCTCCAGGACGTCTCCAGAGTCTCTTCCTTCTTCTGGAACTTCCTATCTCAACCTGTCAAGCTATTTCCTAATCTGTCCACCTTTAGATGATTCCTGAAAACTCATCCCTTCCGGAAAGCCTATCCCAACTCCACCTAACAACTGAAATATTACTTGCTCTATCAGTTCATCCCTTACTTGTTCTCCCTTCCCACATTGTGAGCTCTTTGGAACAGGGCCCTCTTAACCCTCTTCTATGGAATTGTATTGTAACTGTACTGTCTCCCTTAATTTTGTACAATGCTGTTCAAGCTGTTGGTGCTATATAAATATTATTTCATGTCATATTACGTTGTCCCTGAATGAGTCATTCATATGGTGGTGGTGGTGCATGCACCGAATGAATGAAGGCATGGTGTGAAATCAGCAGACTCCGTGCTTTTGTTTGCTTATCATCCCAAAGCCACAGAGTGCATTTCAGCTCATATGGTCATATACGGGGTGTATGTCTGTAGGAGTTCAGATGCACTACAGGGCAGTTTTTGCATAGGATTTTTACATAGCTGAACACAGATCCAGATTACGGACCCTGTGCCCAGCTTTGTGTATGGCCCAATAGCATATCATACAGTTGCATTCTGACCCTTAAAACAATGTATGGATCTGAACGCAACATATTTTGTACCCATTAGCATGAGCCCTTGGAGAAATGTTTCCATATTTTTGGACATCAGTTTTAACAGACAGGAAATTGAAAAATCTGCAACAAGAACAAATACAGAAATGGAATCCAACACGGGTTCTAGCCTTCTCCAACTCGACTAAAAAACTATTGGTATCTCTGTCTATGTTGCTCTTGGAGACTAAATCTCATTCCCTATCTTGCAATACCATTATCAGCAGAATAGAAAGTGAGGGGGAATAGCAATAATGGAGCCCCAGATAACAGTAACACCTAGGAGAGGTTCTAACCCTTCCCTACTGTAGTTAAATCTACAAAAACTATTGGTGGCAAATATACCTTAGCCATGCTCAAACTCTAAAGGCTACATTCACATGGCCTTACAGGGGCTTAGCCCTGGGCTCTGGATGACCTTGTCCCTGCACTGACAGTACTCGTGTTCTAAAACTCTTTGCACCCCCTGCCGGCAGAACACAATCATGCTGCAGAAGGCATTCCCCCATCAACACTGACTGTGTTGATGGGGGAATTGAGTGATTTTCTTTTCACCCACCCATGGTAAAAAATAGAGTAATCTATGGGCTGCTTTAATGCTACAGTATACAAAGACATTTTAGACAAAAGTGTGCTTCTAACAGTTTTTGAGAAGACCTTTTTCTGTTCCAGTGTGAAAAAATGAAACATTTCAAAGAAAATTCTACTGGTGTGTGGCCAGCTTTAAAACAAAAGAAATTTCGGACACTTGTGTCCTTCCACCCTTGGTGTAGTCCCTTGTCTGTTCTTGTATGACTGTACTGGACAAAGCTTCATAAAGACATGGTTTGACCAGTTTGGTGTGTGGGAACTCTAGTGTTCTGCATTGACCCCTGACTTCAACCCTACTGAACACCTTTAGGATGAATTTCAAGCTAGGCCTGTTGGTGTGATGGCTAGGTGTCCACCAACTTGCTATCTTGGACCAGGGGCAGACTGACCATTTGGAAACTCGGACACTGCCCGAAGGCCCAGGGTCAGTAGGGGGCCCCATGAGATGCCCCTGGTACCTTTTTCATAGGCTTTTTTGAGTTTGGGCAAGGATACAGGGGCCCCATGATCCCCTATTGCCCAGGGGCCCCATGAGTTGTCAGTCGGCCCGTCTTGGACCAATTGCAAGCATTGAAGAAGGGGGATATTACAAGCCTCTGGGACTCAATTTGTGCTGATTGCATATATGCATGAATGCATCTGGCCAGGAACATGAAGAAATGAGAAAAAAACAGAGCTGAGCTCATCAGTGTCCTGCTTCTCCTTCACTGTCCAATCACAAGATGAAGTCAGGAGGAGACCAGGCTAAATAGCTAAGCTGTAATAGAGAAAAGTCAAGTCACCAGCCTCACGCTACTGTATGACAGAGTGTTCATCTCAGGACTGGATGGACAGAAATGCAAAACCTTTGGCAGATAAAACAATTCCAGTACTGTATACGAGGTGTGTCCAGAAAGTAATAATAATTATATTTTAACAATTCTTTTATTGAAAAACTTTGCAAATTGAACATTTTCTCCTTCAACGTATACACCTTGTGAGTGTACACAACACTCCCAGTGAATTTCCATTCTTCATAGCATCCATGGAAGCCTTGAAGTGGGACGGCGTTCAGAGCCTGTGTAGTGGCTCTATGAACGTTATCTACACTACCAAAGTGGTTTCCTTTCAAACCCTTCTTCATCTTTGGGGATATGAAAAAGTGGCAAGAAGCCAAGTCGGAGCTGTAAGGTGGATGGGGAAACACCTTGATGTGTTTTTCAGTCTAAAACTCTCTGAAAGCCAAAGCACTGTGTGTTGTCGCAATGAAGGATCCAAGTTGAGCCAATCTCAGGACCCACACGACCAAGAACTTCCAGGTAAAATCTTTGATTCATAGCTTTTTGTTTTTTTTTAATTGGATCCTTTTTTTTTTTTAATTAGGTCTATACTATTAATACGTACAGTTATCCATATAAAAACACCAACGTAAAGTCAAAACAGCATTAGGCAAGTTTGTCCCATGTGACAAGACATGAAATAATGAGCAAATATAAAGAAATGAAACTCAACTTTCTGCTTCCAGATGACGTAGAGTAACTGGAAATACATAGGTGTTCATGGTAAAGTTTTGTAGGGTATACCATGAGCATAGACCACAAAACATAAAAATTTAAAAAAATTTATATTTTGAACTAAACTAAACTTTGGTGAACAAGCTGGCTGAATGTGTCCATTTTCAGATAATTAAATAAAGGCCGTAAATTTTTAGGAGGTAGATTCGGCA
The DNA here is from genome assembly GCF_062004578.1 of Staurois parvus. Lineage (NCBI taxonomy): Eukaryota > Metazoa > Chordata > Amphibia > Anura > Ranidae > Staurois > Staurois parvus. Next base: position 3,463,363 of record NW_028318656.1, on the reverse strand, counting down.
AATGCGCTGATCCACATTTCACGTAATGATAAATGTTGATTCACAGTTTGACTAGTAGGTACAAATTTCTTATGGACAATTCTATGCGAAACAAAAAACAATGGCCACTGATTTATATTTTGATTTTCTCATTTGAGCTTTCTTGGGGCGAGGTGTGTGCCATTCTGGACTTTGTTTCGTTGTCTCTGGATCGAACTCAAACACGCAGGATTCATATCCCGTGATCACTCGACTCAAGAAATCAGGCTCTCTTTCCAAACTAGCCAACAGGTCTTGGCCAACAAGTTACCAATGTTCCTTCTGATCAGGTAACAAGTTCTTTGGAACAGGGTTTCCAAACACTTTTCTCATGTTCGTCACGATTTCATGAACAATTGACTTGGTAATTCCCGTTTCTTCTGCAATTATTCCGGTAGTGAACCACTGGTTACAGTTGAGAACAGACCTCACTGCATCCACATTCTTTTCCATTTTCAATGGAGAGGGGTATCCTGATCGTTGTTTGTCTTCAACACCTTCTTGTCCTTCCTTGAAGGCCTTATGCCATTGGTACGCTTGTGCAGATGATAGCGCAGCATCTTCATAAGCTTTTCTCACCATTTCCAAAGGTTTCTGATGCACCTCAACCCAATTTCACACAAAATTTTATCTCGTACCAAACTCACTTGGATTATTCTTAATACGAGGCGCTTGAACAGGATGTAAAAAAAAAGAATGTCCTTTCAGTTTGACAGGGCTGAAATGCAACTGATTAGTGTTCTAACGTATACCTGGCACCCCACCCCAAGTGACCTTGGTCAGCTTCTCCCTTCACAGAGCCCTTCTGGATTGTAGGAATATCATTCTCATTATATTCTAGACACACCTCATATGTATTCTATCTACAGGCGTACCTCAGTTTGCAAATTTAATTCGCTCTGCGGGACTTTTTGTATTGCGAAAAATTTATAAACCAAAACGCGTTTTCCCAGAGAAATGCATTGAAAACCAATTAATCTGTTCCGGAGGACAGAAAAAAGTAAAAAAAAAGTCTTTTATCTGTTCAAAACTCTTTATAAAGTGCACTTTAAAGGCATAAATACTGTACAGGGACACAATTAAAAATTACTTTGAAAACAAATTAATCCATTATAAAGTGCACTTTAAAGGCATAAAGGGACATGATTAAAAAAAAGTTTGTAAATGCATTGAAAACCAATTAATCCGTTCCAGAGGTCAGAAAAAAGTAAAAAAAAGTTTTATCTGTTCAAAACTCTTTATATGGTGCACTTTAAAGGCATAAAGGGACGTGATTAAAAAAAAATTTGTAAATGCATTGAAAACCAAATAATCTATTCCGGAGGTCAGAAAAAAGAAAAAAAAAAAAGTCTATCTGTTCAAAACTCTTTATAAAGTGCACTTTAAAGCCATAAATACTGTACAGGAACATGATAAACAAAATAAATTTGTAAATGCACTGAAAACCAAATATTACGTTCCGGAGGTCAGAAAAAAGTAACAAAAGTCTTTTATCTGTTCAAAACTCTTTATAAAGTGCACTTTAAAGGCATAAAGGGACATGATTAAAAAAAATCGTAAATGCACTGAAAACCAATGAATCCGTTCCGGAGGTCAGAAAAAAGTAAAAAAAAAAGTCTATCTGTTCAAAACACTTTATAAAGTGCACTTTAAAGGCATAAATACTGTACAGGGACATGATTAAAAATTACTTTGTAAATGTACTGAAAACAAATTAATCCGTTCCGGAGGTCAGAAAAAAGTCAAACAAATTCTATCTGTTCAAAACTCTTTATGAAGTGCACTTTAAAGGCATAAATACTGTACAGGGACATGATTAAAAAAAATTGTAAATGCATTGAAACCCAATTAATCCGTTCGTATTGCAAAAACAATTCATAAACCAAGCCATTATTTTCAATGGATTTTCATTTGTAAACCGGAAATTACATTAACCGAGTTGTTCATAAACCGAGGTACCAGTGACGACGTTAGAAAACCTTAGTTAGGTGACAGGTTCACCTCCATTGATGTCTATGTTTTGAAATTGCCTTCCTAATCTAAAGCTGACTATTGCGTTAAACGATCGAACCTGGGGCAAACTGACAACTCATGGGGCCCCCGGGCAATAGGAAACCATGGGGCCCCTGTGTCCTTGCCCACACTCAAACCACACCCAAAAAAGACTATGAAAAAGGTACCAGAGGCATCTCACGGGGCCCCCTTCTGACCCCGAGCCCTTGGGCAGTGCCCAAGTTCCCAAATGGTCAGTCCACCCCTGGATCGAACATTCAATCTGGCAGAAATAAAAAAAATCTGTACGTTTTTGATGATATTGCTGTAATTTCTATCCTGGTTTGATTCCATTTCAGTATGGTCATAATTAAAATTTCATTCGTCAAAAAGTCCATCAATACAAACCAGTGTCACCTTCTCAATCGACCGAATTCTGGTGATTTAACGAACTCATGGGTGGCAGATTGCTTGGTTTCTGATGATTACTTTTAATCGTATTCGCGATTCTGGAAGTTGTTAAAACTGAAAATTCCCACATGTATGTCCATTATAAAGTCTGTGTGATAAGACTCAGCATCACAGGACACACGCGGGAGGGGGTTGGTTGTTATCATTTCTATTTCTATAGTCACAGAAGTAAGTCCATAATTCATTAGTTAGTCATACTCTTGGCGGAAGGGGCGTGTGGATCTTATCGGGTCGTTCTCGCTCAGACAGATAATGGATGTGCTGTCTGTGTCTCCAGCACTCCAACCATCCCAGACCCAGCAGAACAGATAGGATGAGCTGTCTGGCACCATGCCAGCTATTAATGGACTTGCCGCCGAAGGTCAACGGCGTCACATTCACTTGATCCATACCGGGGTCATTACAGCATCATTTATTCTCTCCATCTTATATTTCTCAGTCATATGTAACGCTACATTACCACGATTAGTCACTAGCTACATTAAACACACCATTACTAATAAAAATATAATAAATGCAATGTATATATAGAGGTCGCTTTACCGTTTTTTTACATTTCCATTGAAAAAAAAATGTACATACTGGTGTATTTGTTATAAAGACCTCCATTCAGAGAGGGGCCATGGAGGAACACACAAGCCAGTGGAAGAGAGAAGGTATGAAGGCATATAAGGAAAACCAAAGGAAGGTAGAGTGGCCACAGGGATGCATAGGAAGACGGAATAGGACATTAAAAAGACAAAAGTGGAATTGGGGTGTATTAGTAAGAACAGATTGGTCTTGGGAAGATCCTCAGTTTTTTCACTGACAGTCTCCTAGATGGGCTCAGATACTTCTGTGCATGCATCATCTCTACTCACCTTTATGGAAGGGCTGTCAACTCTTGGTATGAATAATTGTCCAAAAAATAAACAATTTCATTTCAGCAGCTCAGCTCACCCTGCTTCATCTATCAGCAGTAACTCAGCAGCTCAGCTCACCCTACTCCTCCTACCGGCAGTGTCTCAGCAGATAGGCTCACCCTACTCCTCCTACTGGCAGTGTCTCAGCAGCTCAGCTCACCCTGCTCCTCCTACCAACAGTGACTCAGCAACTCAGCTCACCCTACTTCTCCTACCGGCAGTGTCTCAGCAGCTCAGCTCACCATGCTCCGCCTACCGGCAGTAACTCAGCAGCTCAGCTCACCATGCTCCGCCTACCGGCAGTGTCTCAGCAGCTAGGCTCACCCTACTCCTCCTACCAGCAGTGTCTCAGCAGCTAGGCTCACCCTACTCCTCCTACCGCAGTGACTCAGCAGCTCAGCTCACCCTGCTCCTCCTACTGGCAGTGTCTCAGCAGCTAGGCTCACCCTACTCCTCCTACCGGCAGTGTCTCAGCAGCTCAGCTCACCATGCTCCGCCTACCGGCAGTAACTCAGCAGCTCAGCTCACCCTACTCCTCCTACTGGCAGTGTCTCAGCAGCTCAGGTCACCATGCTCCGCCTACTGGCAGTAACTCAGCAGCTCAGCTCACCCTACTCCTCCTACCAGCAGTGTCTCAGCAGCTAGGCTCACCCTGCTCCTCCTACCGGCAGTGTCTCAGCAGCTAGGCTCATCCTACTCCTCCTACCGGCAGTGACTCAGCAGCTCAGCTCACCCTTCTCCTCCTACCGGCAATGTCTCAGCAGCTAGGCTCACCCTACTCCTCCTACCAACAGTGACTCAGCAGCTTAGCTCACCCTTCTCCTCCTACTGGCAGTGACTTAGCAGCTCAGATCACCCCGCTCCTCCTACTGGCAGTGTCTTAGCAGCTAGGTTCGCCCTACTCCTCCTACCGGCAGTGACTCAGCAGTTCAGCTCACTCTGCTCCTCCTACCAACAGTGACTCAGCAGCTCAGTTCACCCTGCTCCTCCTACCAACAGTGACTCAGCAGCTTAGCTCACCCTGCTCCTCCTACCAGCAGTGACTCAGCAGCTCAGCTCACCTTGCTCCTCCAATCGGCAGTGACTCAGCAGCTCAGCTCACCCTGCTCCTCCTACCAACAGTAACTCAGCAGCTTAGCTCACCCTATTCCTCCTACCAACAGTGACTCAGGAGCTCAGCTCACCCTGCTCCTCCTACCAACAGTGACTCAGCAACTCAGCTCACCCTGCTCCTCCTACCGACAGTGACTTGGCTGCATACCAGCCTCCTTCTAACTTGTTATGGGTGGACTCTCATTGGCCGTTCTAAAGCCCAATTCCAGGCTAGAACATTTTTTTTACCATTTACCGTGAACTAAAATTTCAGTACAGGAGAGGATCCTGTACAACTCTTCAAGACCAAAGGGAAGGCCGGAGTTCAGATTTAAATTCCGGCGGAGTTGTGCTCTTCTCCACCTAAATATTTAGACATGGGGACATTTATACTGCGATGTGGGAAGGAATTTGTTTTAGAAGTTTATAAAAGTTTGGAGCCTCGAAGGATTGGTCTGAGCCATTCCCGTTCATACATTCCAGACTGTTCCTGCTCAGTGTCTGACATCGTTCTCACAATTACCGTTGATCCTCCGCCTGTGTTACCACGCCAGGATAGAACCGCAAAGCCACTTATCACACAGCAGGAAGTCCGGGGATGGCTGGGGAGGACGATGCTGAGACAGCTACACAGATACCAGAGCAGCACAGAGTCAATGGAAGCCTTCTTAATAAAGGGTCAGACCACTCATTGTTCCATTTGGTGGGCAGAGTCACCACCGACCTTTTATAGGTATTGGGAATTCAAGTGGCTCAGTTCCTAGTCCCACACCTCCAAGTAATAAATGAAAAATTCCCACCGCAATGGCCAAGGCAGGTGTGCGGATTCAGGAACTCATATCTCACCAATACTACCCCCGAGAGATACAAGGAAGGGCTTCGGCCAAATTTTTGTGGAGGTAAAGCAGATGTCAACGCATTACTACATATGAGATATCTGAAGCATAGCCGTGTTATTTGCCATAAAATTCTGATTTTCTCATTTTCTTTCTATTTCATTGTTGCTGGTCTCCTGCAGCCTATTTGTAGCTGCTTCCTATCTACTGTACATACAGAGGATATAAAAAAGTCTTCACACCCCTGTTACAATGTCAGGTTAGTGGGATGTAAAACAATGAGACAAAGATAAATCATTTCAGAACTTTTTCCACCTTTAAGGTGACCTATAAACTGTACAGCTCAGATGAGCAACAAACAAATCTTTTAGGTGGAGGGAAGTAAACATAAAAAACTAAAATAATATGGTTGCATAAGTGAGCACACCCTTACACTAATCCTTTGTGGAAGCCCCTTTTGATGTGATTCCAGCACTCAGTCGTTTTGGGGAGGAGTCTATCAACATGGCACATCTTGACTTGGCAATATTTATCCGCTCTTCTTTGCAAAAACTCTTCAAATCTGTCAGATTGCGAGGACATCTCCTGTGCACAGCCCTCTTCAGATCACCCCACAGATTTTCAATCAGATTCAGGTCTGGGCTCTGGCTGGGCCATTCCAAAACTTTCATCTTCTTCTGGTGAAGCCATTCCTTTGGTGATTTGGATGTATGCTTTGGGTCATTGTCATGGTGAAAGATGAAGGTCCTCTTCATGTTCAGCTTTCTAGTAGAAGCCTGAAGGTTTTGTGCCAATATTTACTGGTATTTGGAACTGTTCATAATCCCCTCTACCTTGACTAAGGCCCCAGTTCCAGCTGAAGAAACACAGCCCCAAAGCATGATGCTGCCACCACCATGCTTCACGGTGGGTATGGTGTTCTTTTGGTGATGTGCAGTGTTGTTTCACCAAACATATCTTTTTGAATTATGGCCAAAAAGTCCAACCTTGGTTTCATCAGACCAGAACACATTTTCCCACATGCTTTTGGGAGACTTTAGATGTGTTTTTACAAAATTTAGCCGGGCTTGGATGTTTTTCTTCATAAGAAAAGGCTTCCGTCTTACACTCTACCCCATAGCCCAGACATATGAAGAATACGGGAGATTGTTGTCACATGGACCACACACACAGTACTTGCCAGATATTCCTGCAGCTCCTTTTATGTTGCTGTATCCTCTTGGCCGCCTCCCAGACCAGTTTTCTTCTCGTCTTTTCATCCATTTTGGAGGGACGTCCAGTTCTTGGTGATGTCACTGTTGTGCCATATTTTCTCCACTTGATGATGACTGTCTTCCCTGTGTTCCATGGTATATCTAATGCCTTGGAAATTCTTTTGTACCCTTCTCCTGACTGATACCTTTTAACAATGAGACCCTTCTGATGCTTTGGAAGCGCTCTGCGGACCATGGCTTTTGCTGTAGGATGGGACTAAGAAAATGTCCGGAAAGACCTACTAGAACAGCTGAACTTTATTTGGAGTTAATCATAGGCGCTTTAAATGATGGTGGGTGTGTACTGACTCCTATTTAACATGATTTTGAATGTGATTGCTTATTTATGAACACAGCTACATCCCCAGTTATAAGAGGGTGTGCACACTTATGCAACCACATTATTTTAGTTTTTTATGTTTACTTCCCCCCCTAAAAGATTTCAGTTTGTTCTTCAATTGAGTTGTACAGTTTATAGGTCACAGTAAAGGTGGAAAAAGTTAGTGAAGTGATTTGTCTTTGCCTCATTTTTTTTACAGTACAGGAACCTCACATTTTAACAGGGGTGTGTAGACTTTTTATACCCACTGTACACTGCATTGATGGCTGCACGGCATTTCTCAGGGCAGGTTTCCTTTTAGTGACAACAGTAGGCCACGCCTGTGTAATTTGAGTTGAAACAGTCCCCAATTGGAAGCCTTTGTGACAGGGTGACAACACAAAGTATCCTAGGTTGTAGGACCTTCTTGGCGGGATGACCTTGTATTTTTTTTAATAAAAGCTGCAGATTTTAACTAGTTGCCGACCGCAGATAGCCGAATGATGGCTGCACTGCGGCCGGCCAGTTCTGGGTGGACGTCATATGACGTCCTCCCAGAACGTGCTCTCCTGCGCGCCCCAGGGGGCGCGCACCCGGCGATCTCCATGATCGCTGTGTCCTACGGACACAGCTGATCACGTGATGTGGTAAAAGGCCAATCACAGCGGCCTTTTACCACGTGATCAGCGGTGTCCAATGACACGCTGATCACAGGGAAATACAATTGCCGGATCTCGGCTGCATTTTCCTCACGCTGTCAGATCGTGAGGAAAGTACTGCCGAGAACCGGCAGTTGTCAGAGCGAGGATCGGCACCGATCATCAGGGCACTGATGATCAGTGCCCTGATGATCGGTGCCCAGCAGTGCCACCCACAAGTTCCGCCCACCTGTGCCCAGCAGTGCGCCCACTAGCTCCGCCCACCTGTGCCCAGCAGATCACCCACCTGTGCCCAGCAGTGCACCCACCTGTGCCCAGCAATGCACCCACCTGTGCCACTCTGCAGTGTCACACACCTGTGCCCAGAAGTACCACCTACCTGTGCCCAGCAGTGCCACCCACCTGTGCCCACCAGTGCCACCCACCTGTGCACACCCACCAGTGCTGCCCACCAGTGCCACCCACCAGTGCAGCCCAGCAGTGCTGCCAGTCAGTGCCACCAGTCAGTGCCCAGCGGTTGTGCCAGTGAGTGCCGCCAGTCAGTGCCCAGCAGTGATGCTAGTCAGTGCCGTCTATCAGTACCCATCATCAGTGTCACCATATTAGTGCCGCCTATCCGTGACACCTCATTAGTGCTGCCTATCAGTGCCGCCTATCCGTGCCACCTCATTAGTACTGCCTATCAGTGCCCTTTAGTGCTGCCTATCAGTGCCCATCAGTGCCGCCTATCAGTGCCCATCAGTGCTGCCTCATCAACGTATATCAGTGAAGGAGAAAAATTACCTGTTTGAAAAATTTTATAATAGAAACAAAGAAACTTTTTTTTTTTTTCAAATTTGCACTTTTTTTGTTTATACCACCAAAAGAAAGCTCTATTTGTGAGAAAAAAATGATCAAAATTTCATATGGGTACAATGTTGCATGACCGCGCAATTGTCAATCAAAGTGCAGCAGCGCTGAAAGCTGAAAATTGGCCTGGTAAAGAAGGGGGTATAAGTGCCCTGTAGGCAAGTGGTTAAAATCGATTTTGAAATTACATTAAGGCTTGGTTCACATCCAGGGGCGGACTGACAACTCATGGGGCCCCTGGGCAATATGGGATCATGGGGCCCCTGTGTTCTTGCCCAAACTCAAAAAAGCCTATGAAAAAGGTACCAGGGGCATCTCATGGGGCCCCCTACTGACCCCGGGCCCTCGGGCAGTGCCTGAGTTCCCAAATGGTCAGTCCACCCCTGTTCACATCTATTTGTCTATTTCGGGAACTCACACAAAATGGCATGCTTGACTGCCATGCACAGAAACACATTGCTATTTAGCAGACGCACGGGTGTGCCACGCATTGGCAACCAACTGCATTTTTTGCACATGCCATACTGTGTGCAAACCTCAGTTTGATGCAGCACAATTTTACAAAAGGGTTGGGGGCTTCCCCCCTCCCGTTTCTGCCTATTGAAAATAATGGACTGCCCTAAACCGTTACCTGCGCACACATACCTGTAGATACACTATATTACCAAAAGTATTGGTCCCCGCCCTTCAAATCATGTGATTCACGTGTTTCAATCCCCTCCATGGACACAGGTGTATACAATCAAGCCCCTAGGCATGCAGACTGCTTCTACAAACATTGGTGAAAGAATGGGTCGCTCTCAGGAGCTCAGTGACTCCAAGCGTGGTCCTGTGATAGGTTGTCACCTGTGCAGTGAGTCCATCCGTGACATTTCCTGGCTACTAAATATTCCACGCTCAACTGTTAGTGGGATTATAACAAAGTGGAAGCAACTGGGAACAACAGCAACTCAGCCACCAAGTGGTAGGCCACGTCACATGACAGGGCGGGGTCAGCGCATGCTGAAGCACACAGTGCTCAGAAGTCACCAACTGTCTGCAGAGTCAATAGCTAAAGACCTCCAAACTTGGTGTGGCCTTCAGATGAGCCCAACAACAGTGCATAGAGAGCTTTATAGAATGGGTTTCCATGGCTGAACAGCTGCATCCAAGCCTTACATCACCAAGTGCAATGCAAAGCGTCGGATGCTGTGGTGTAAAGCACGCCGCCACTGGACTCTAGAGCAGTGGAGATGTGTTCTCTGGATTAACCAATCATGCTTCTCTGTCTGGCAATCCGATGGATGTGTCTGGGTTTGGTGGTTGCAAGAACGGTACTTGCCTGACTGCATTGTGCCAAGTGTAAAGTTTGGTGGACGGGGGATTATGGTGTGAGGGTATTTTTCAGGGGTTGGGTTTGGCCCCCTAGTTCCAGTGAAGGGAACTCTTAAGGTGTCAGCATACCAAGATATTTTGGACAATTTCATGCTCCCAACTTTGTGGGAAGAGTTTGGGGATGGCCCGTTCCTGTTCCAACATGACTGCGCACCAGTGCACAAATCAAGGTCCATAAAGACATGGATGAGCCAGTTTAGGGTGGAGGAACTTGACTGGCCTGCAGAGTCCTGACCTCAACCCCATAGAACACCTTTTGGATGAGTTAGAGCAGAGACTACGAGCCAGGCCTCCTCCCCCGACAAAAGTGCCTGACCCCACAAATGTGCTTCTGGAAGAATGGTCCAACCTTCCCAAAGACACCCTCCTAAACCTTGTGGACAGCCTTCCCAGAAGAGTTGAAGCTGTTATAGCTGCAAAGGGCGGGGCCAACTCAATATTGAACCCTACAGACTAAGACTGGGAGGCCATTAAAGTTCATGTGCGTGGAAAGGCAGGTGGCCCAATACTTTGGGCAATAGTGTATACGCTTATGGGAAGATTGGTGTAAAATGAATGTTCTCTATAAAGAGAAGACATAGCCTCCATGGTACGGCCACTTTAAATGATTCTTTGGGAATTCAGTAGAACAGTACAGACTAAGACTGGGAGGCCATTAAAGTTCATGGGAGTGGAAAGGCAGGCGGCCCAATACTTTGGGCAATATAGTGTATATTTCACATGTTAAGCACATGTATGCTAAGTAATGTGTCAGTGTAACACTTCCAGGTATTTATTACCTCTTACAAAGATGACCATACATCACCCCGACAATGCCTTCATTTGCTTTTCTCTCCAGAAGAATGGAACCACATTTGTTCAGGCATCATCCAGGATCACCATCTACGTCCTGCACTGAGATGCCAGATTCGAGAAGACACCGTCATGTAAGTCCTGGCACCTGTGCAATTCTTGGCTGTCTTCTCTGCTAAAGAGTTGCAGGAAAGGAGACTGAGCATATACTTCCTCTTGCCTGCAGCAGACCAATGACAACTTAGCCCAAGCAGAGCCACTGGACCAAAGCTCGAGGATGACTTCTTCATGATAAAAGGTGGAACTTTTCTGATGGTTCCATGTCAGGAATTCATTAATGCTGACTTTTAAAAATGGCAAAAGTTCCACTTTAAGGTCAGCGTCTGCTACAGCCCCACCCACAAGCAGCATTCAGCCAGTGTGAACAGCAGCACTGGGCCCATAACAAATAAAAAGGTGCAGCGCTAAAACACATATATAAAATTATCAATGTCCATAAATAAATTAATGTGCCAAAATATAAGGTGTCAGTCTATGCAGATATAGGTAAAGGTGACAGTAGAATCCAAATAATGGTGCTCCAAAAAGTGTGGTAGAATTACGCACTCACCAGATGCGTAACGTAAATACGCATTGTATAAATATGTAGAGTTTCCCTTAAGGTATTGGATGAGATCCTACTCCGGGATGATCTTCCCTCTAGGTGGTGCTGTCAGGGATTCACAGGAAAGTACAGGATCCAGCTGCCCAGAGATCCCTTTAAGGAATGGATGGGTGTGGGTGTCAGCTTTAAGGAACTCCCCTCTCTGGATGCTGATGGATGGCTGGATCAAGATGGGCTCTAGAAGTAAATAGCTCCATGCAGGAGACCATAAAAGATGCCCGTAGTGTAGTAGGGTAAACGACAACCGATTTATTAAATTAATGTACAAACGAAGTTGCAAATTCCAAGTTAAAATTTGAGTGGTAAAAGATGTGACATCTGGTATAACAAATACATGGACTAACTGTCCAAAAAGTAAGATGGCCGCTGGGCCTCCACGTGACGGAATAGGGACTTTGGGCTAAGGGAGTTATAGAGCGTGATGTCACAGCGTCTTAGGCTCCTCCTAACGCGTTTCGTGCGCATGCACTTCTTCAGAGGGCAAATACCAATGCACTGGGCCCAGTTATGGTGAATTGAGTCCAGTATCTGACCTCAGCCTGGTCTATGGGTTCAATTACAAGTCTGTTGCACATTATGTTGTAAAAATAACAGTCTACCAATGCATCAAACCCTCCTGAAAGTCGTTGTCGTGAGCTTGGGATGCCATTTAGAAAGAATCGCAGCACAAAGAGGCATGTGATGTGCGTTGCTCTCCTGCTCAGATATATAAATGGCCCTTAATGTTTCTGGGATGGAATCATTGGCTCACTAATGGACTCTAATTATGGCCTCAAGACGCTCTGCGGTTTCTGCGGACAGCCATACGCTATGCAGGACATAAAGCGTGACGCTGGGGACGTTCGTCATCCCGATCGATATAAACTCATATATCAGACTGCTATGAGTCAGAGATACGGGCGCTGGGATTTATCCTCCTTCGTGACACGGCGATCTGTGATCTCATTGTGCTGAACGCCATCCACTCACTTATCGGATTAGTCTCATTCACTCATGCCTGGCCCTGCAGCTCCGTGACCCTCTCCTGGACACCATACGTCTCCAAGATTAAAGTCTGTAGAGGCATTAGATGGGGTCAGAAGTCCATACCTTCCTTACATACAAATAACCAGTCCTTCCTTCCCGAGACGGGACAGGGACTTTGTGCTATGGGAGATAGAGGGGGTTATATACTATAACTGGAGAGTGAAAAATCTGCTGCAGCTCTGCATAGAAACGAATCAACTTCCAGGCAGGGTCCGGGCCCTGAATGCAGGGTCCGGGGAGAGCAGGTATAGTGAATGCAGGGTCCGGGGAGACAAGATAGAGTGAATGCAGGGTCCGGGGAGAGCGGATATAGTGAATGCATGGTCCGGGGAGTCCAGATATAGTGAATGCAGGGTACGGGGAGACCGGATATAGTGAATGCAGGGTCCGGGGAGACCGGATGTAGTGAATGCAGGGTCCGGGGAGAGCAGATATAGTGAATGCAGGGTCCGGGGAGACTGGATATAATGAATACAGGGTCCGGGGAGAGCAGATATAGTGAATGCAGGGTCTGGGGAGACCGGATATAGTGAATGCAGGGTCCAGGGAGACCAGATATAGTGAATGCGGGGTCTGGGGAGACTGGATATAGTGAATGCAGGGTCTGGGGAGAGCAGGTATAGTGAATGCAGGGTCCGGGGAGACCAGATATAGTGAATGCAGGGTCCGGGGAGACCAGATATAGTGAATGAAGGATCCTGGGAGACCGGATGTAGTGAATGAAGGATCCTGGGAGACCGGATGTAGTGAATGAAGGTTCCTGGGAGACGGGATCTAGTGGATGCAGAGTCTGGGGTTTAGTAATACTTTAATTGAACAAACTGAAGTTAGAAGCTGATTGGCTGTCATGCACAGCTGCACCAGATTCTGACTGCACCAGTTTTCGTAAATCAGCCCCATTGTGTGCCTAGAGCAATACAAATGACCATACCCTACCACCAAAGAACAACCCTAAATACATTTTCCAGCTCTTGACGATCGCAGCGATACTATATATGTGTATGTTATTTGTTGTTTGTACCCGTAGTACAGCCCAGAAACAATAGTACGCATTTTGTTTTTAGTTTTTATTTTACCTAAAACACACTGACACTGGTACCAATTTAAAAAAAAAAAACTGACCTTTGACCTTGACCCAAACACTAACCCTGGCACTGAACTAGATCAAACCTTGATCTAGGTATTTTTTCTTTAGTTTTTATTTTATTTTTTTGTATTTCTTTATCTTTTTTTACATTTTGTTTTTCTATGCAAGGATAGGGAGAGATACAATGTACAGTATCTCTCTCCTCCATTGAGAGAGAAAAGAAAATCAAGGGGGGCGGGCTTCACAGTGACTGATCACTGAGATAGCCAATCAGAGGTTATCACAGCGATCATGTGACCTGGAATTGGGAGTCTCTGGTCCTGATCGTTAGAACGGGACCCGGGGCTCTCAGTGACACCCCATTCTTTGTGGTGGGAGCGTGCTGTGCAGCGCAAAAGGTATGCAAAAATACCCAGTTCTGTGAGGCAGCACATTCGTGTGACGTCGGCGTCAAGGGGTTAAATAAGAATATATTTTATTAAAAAAAAAAAATTAACTTGTAAGGTTTATTTAACCCCTCGCCCTCCAGAAGATCCCCCCCCCCTTCCTGACCAGGCCACTTTTTGCGTTATGGCGCTGCGTTACTTTAACTGACAGTTGCGCGGTCATGCAACACTGCACCCAAATGAAATTTATGTCCTTTTTTTCCACAAACAGAGCTTGCTTTTGGTGGTATTTGATCGCCTGTGCGTTTTTAATTTTTTGCACTATAAAAGAGACCAACAATTCTGAGAAAAAAAAACAATATTTTTGACTTTTTGCTATTAACCACTTGCCAACCGCGCTATAGCGAAATGACGGCTACAGCGTGGTTGTCCAGTTTTGGGAGGACGTCATGTGATGTCCTCCCAGAACGCACCCTCCTGCACGCCCCCGGTGATCTTCACAGCTGATCACGTGATGTGGTAAAAGGCCAATCAAAGCAGCCTTTTACCACGTGATCAGCCATGTCCAATGACACAGCAGATCACCGGGTAAATACAGTTGCTGGTTATCAGCTGCAATTTCCTCACGCTGTCACAGCGAGAGGAAATTACTGCTGATAACCAGCAATTGTCAGAGGACGGATCGGCACCGATCATCAGGGCACTAATCATCAATGCCCAGCAGTGCCACCCACCAGTGCCGCCCACCTGTGCCCAGCAGTACCACTCACAAGTGCCCATCAGTGCCACCCACCTGTGCCCATCAGTGCCTAGTAGGGCCACCCTTCTGTGCCCAGCAGTGCCCTCCATCAGTGCCACCTATCAGTGCTGCCCAGCAGTGCCACCCATCAGTGTTCAGCAGTGCCGCCAGTCAATGCCGTCAGTCAGTGCCACCCATCAGTGCCGCCTATCAGTGCCCATTAATGCCGCCTATCAGTGCCGCCTCATCAGTACCAGCTCATCAGTGTCACCTATCACTGCTGCCTATCCGTGCCACCTCATCAGTGTCACCTATCAATGCCCATCAGTGCTGCTTATTATTATTATTATTATACAGTATTTATATAGCGCCAACAGATTGCTCAGCGCTGTACATTATAATGGAAGACAGTATACGAGACAGTACAGTAAAAATACAATACAATACACGAGGGGTTTGAGGGCCCTGCTCCTTGGAGCTTACAATCTAGGAGGGAGGGGATAGTGGTACAGGACGAAATAGCTGTGGGGGATGGAGTGGTAGGAAGAGTGGAGGAGATCGGCTGTTAGGTGAGGGCGGGGTAGGCTTCCCTGAAGAGATGGGTTTTCAGGGTGCGTCTAAAGGTGAGGAGGGTGGGTGACAGTCTGATGGATTGGGGTAGTGAGTTCCAGAGGATGGGGGAAGCCCTGGAGAAGTCCTGGAGACACGCTTATCAGTGCTCATCAGTGCTGCCTATCAGTGCAGCCTCACCAACACACATCAGTGCAGGATAAAAATGACCCATTTGCAAAATTTTATAATAGAAACAAAGAAAAACTTTTTTTTTTTAATTTTTCTTTTTTTTTATAGCACAAAAAATAAAACCCCCAGAGGTGATTAAATACCACCAAAAGAAAGCTCGCTCTATTTGTGTGAAAAAATTGATAAAAATTTCATATGTGTACAGTGTTGCATGACAACGCAATTGTCATTCAAAATGCGACAGCGCTGAAAGCTGAAAATTAGCCTGGTAAGGAAGGGGGTGACAGTGCCTGTTAGGCAAGGGGTTAAATATGTCCAGTAAAACATTTAAAAAATCAAATTTCATCATAAATTTAGGCCAAAATGTATTCTGCTCCATGTTTTTGCTAAAACAAAATCCCAATATGTGTAAATGAATTGGTTTACATGAAAGTTATAGTGTCTACAAATGGCGGTATACTGTAGATACTGGAATTCGTTTACTTTTTTTAATTAGTAGCAATGGCAGTGATCGCTAGGGAAGGAAGCAGTGATCTGCCTAGAGATGGAGGCAGTGATCTGCCTAGAGATGGAGGCAGTGATCTGCCTAGAGGAGGAGGCAGTGATCTGCCTAGAGGAGGAGGCAGTGATCTGCCTAGAGGAGGAGGCAGTGATCTGCCTAGAGGAGGAAGCAGTGATCTGCCTAGAGATGGAGGCAGTGATCTGCCTAGAGGAGGAGGAGGCAGTGATCTGCCTAGAGATGGAGACAGTGATCTGCCTAGAGGAGGAGGCAGTGATCTGCCTAGAGATGGAGGCAGTGATCTGCCTGGAGGAGGAGGAGGCAGTGATCTGCCTAGAGAAAGAAGCAGTGATCTGCCTAGGGAAGGAAGCAGTGATCTGCCTAGAGGAGTAAGCAGTGATCTGCCTAGAGATGGAGGCAGTGATCTGCCTAGAGGAGGAGGAGGCAGTGATCTGCCTAGAGAAAGAAGCAGTGATCTGCCTAGGGAAGGAAGCAGTGATCGCCTAGGGAAGGAAGCAGTGATCTGCCTAGAGAAGGAAGCAGTGATCTGCCTAGAGAAGGAAGCAGTGATCTGCCTAGAGGAGGAGGAGGCAGTGATCTGCCTAGAGATGGAGGCAGTGATCTGCCTAGAGATGGAGACAGTGATCTGCCTAGAGGAGGAGGCAGTGATCTGCCTAGGGAAGGAAGCAGTGATCTGCCTAGAGATGGAGGCAGTGATCTGCCTAGGGAAGAAAGCAGTGATCTGCCTAGAGGAAGAGGCCGTGATCTGCCTAGAGGAGCAGGCATTGATCTGGAGGAGGAGGAGGCAGTGATCTGCCTAGAGAAAGAAGCAGTGATCTGCCTAGGGAAGGAAGCAGTGATCTGCCTAGAGGAGGAAGCAGTGATCTGCCTAGAGATGGAGGCAGTGATCTGCCTAGAGGAGGAGGAGGCAGTGATCTGCCTAGAGAAAGAAGCAGTGATCTGCCTAGGGAAGGAAGCAGTGATCGCCTAGGGAAGGAAGCAGTGATCTGCCTAGAGAAGGAAGCAGTGATCTGCCTAGAGAAGGAAGCAGTGATCTGCCTAGAGGAGGAGGAGGCAGTGATCTGCCTAGAGATGGAGGCAGTGATCTGCCTAGAGATGGAGACAGTGATCTGCCTAGAGGAGGAGGCAGTGATCTGCCTAGGGAAGGAAGCAGTGATCTGCCTAGAGATGGAGGCAGTGATCTGCCTAGGGAAGAAAGCAGTGATCTGCCTAGAGGAAGAGGCCGTGATCTGCCTAGAGGAGCAGGCATTGATCTGCCTAGAGGAGGAGGAGGCAGTGATCTGCCTAGAGAAGGATGCAGTGATCTGCCTAGAGGAGGAGGCAGTGATCTGCCTAGAGGAGGAGGAGGCAGTGATCTGCCTAGAGAAGGAAGCAGTGATCTGCCTAGGGAAGGAAGCAGTGATTGCCTAGGGAAGTAAGCAGTGATCTGCCTAGAGGAAGAGGCCGTGATCTGCCTAGAGAAGGAAGCAGTGATTGCCTAGGGAAGGAAGCAGTGATCTGTCCAGAGAAGGAAGCAGCCTAAGGATTTTTTTTTTACTAGTAATGGCGGCGATCAGCGACTTATTGCAGGACTTCGGCGGACATTCTGACACTGGGAGGAACTGACTTGGTGTTACTGACATCCCCAGTGACACCAATACAGTGATCAGTGCTGAAAAAAAGCACTGACACTGTACTAATGGCACTGGGCAGGAAGGGGTTAACGTGAGGGGCGATCAAAGGGTTAACTGTGTGCTGGGAGGGTTTTACTAGGGGGCGGGGGTTGTGTGCTTCACTGTAATCACATTGCTCACTGTAATCACAGCCATCCAGAGCAGTGTGCCCGAGCTGACAGGGAGGAGGACTGTTAGTAAACAAAACAGTCCTCCTCCCCATCGGAGGTGCTCAGTAATCACTGGGCGCCAGCTGGTAATCACTGTCCGGGACCCGGTGATTGACAGTGCGCACCACCTACCCGGAAATGCAAAATAATGTATATATAAGTGATTTTGTGCACCCCTGATGCCCTGTAGAAGTATATCTGCTATAGGGCGGTGGGAAAAGCGGTTAAAAGATGTCATTTGCTGATCGAAGGTCGCACTACATATGAATGAAATAGTAATTACAGTGTAACAACACATAGTTACATTGTATTTCCTCAATGACACTTGTAGACTATCGGCAAGTGTCAAGATGCACAGGAGTGGTTACATTTTGACAGCTGCTCCTGCCGTGTAATACAAAACAATTCCCGGCTGTCATTTTGACAGCCTGCGGCAATAGACATGGGGGGTGAAGAGAGGAGCTGGATGTAAGATACATGCAGAAATGCTGTAGAAGTCTATTAGGACATATCTCTTGTGATCATGGTCCACATTGCTGGGAGCATAGCAAGGGCATGTCCATTACATAAATACTTTGCGCTCGCATTCTCATCAATTAGGAGCAGGGGCGGACTGACAACTCATGGGGCCCCTGGGCAATAGGGGATCATGGGGCCCCTGTGTCCTTGCCCAAACTCAAAAAAGCCTATGAAAAAGGTACCAGGGGCATCTCATGGGGCCCCCTACTGACCCCGGGCCCTCTGGCCCGAGTTTCCAAATGGTCAGTACGCCCCTGATTAGCAGTATGTATTATCCTTTTAAACAAACCAATCAATAGCGGCTGCCTCGTAGTTGCCCTGTGGGCTTCTGGCAGGGCATGCTGGCGATTGTAGTTCTCCAGACTGACATTTTGACAAATGACCGCACTCATTTTGGGGAAGCGTCATATTTTATTTCTCAAGGTACACATTCTATGCCGCGCCGTCAGCAGGAAAAGGGCCGTCTCTGTGATTTTATCTGCCGCAGCAGAAATAACGCGATTTATCCCAGATGTTTACAGCAGATTGCTCAGATAAAATGGTGACATTTCAGCGCGGCACGGGGCCAGGATCCTCTTCTTCCCCCAAGAGGGCCGGCGGCCATCTTATCACCTACTAAAAATAGCACGGCTCAGTACTCCTCCATGACAGCTGTGATAGCCGGAATCTTCCCTCTTCACTACTACGAAGGGGGGGATATAGGAAAGACGGACGGACATGGAGAGGAGAGGGTAGTCATATGATGACGCTCCATACATTGAAATGACTGCAGGGAAAGGAAGCCATCAAAAGTGATAGATCAATGATTGCATGAGATGATTGAAATGATCACTGCACGTGCAGGGTCACACTATAGCCTCATGCACATGGGTACTTATGGCCATAGAGTGGAAAATGTGGACTTTTTGGGCTCAGGTCCAGCACACAGCCTGTGGTTGACTTGGACTTGGCAGCTGTACGTGGTACCTGCATACAGGGTCATATGCCCCATACCGGGCAGCATAGTGACTAAATGGTTAGCACTTCCACCTGGCAATGCTAGGGTCATTGGTTCAAATCCCAGCTATGGTACCACCTGCCTTGAGTTTGCATGTTCTCCCCATGTCTGTGTGGGTTTCCTCCCACACTCTAAAGTCATGTTGGTAGGTTAATTGGATCCTGTCTAAATTGGCCCTAGTATGTGAGTTAGGGACCTTAGATTGTATACCCCTTGAGGGTTAGTGAATGATGATTGCAATGATTGCTGCACCTGCAGGGTCACACTATAGCCTCATGCACATGGGTACTTATGGCCATAGAGTGGAAAATGTGGACTTTTTGGGTACAGGCCAAGCACACAGCCTGTGGTTGACTTGGACTTGGCAGCTGTATGTGGTACCTGCATACAGGGACATATGTCCCATGCTAGGCAGTACAGTGGCTAAATGGTTAGCACTTCCACCTGGCAGTACTAGGGTCTTTGGTTCAAATCCCAACCACAGGAGCACCTGCCTGGAGTTTGCATTTTCTCTCCATGTCTGCATGGATTTCCTCCAGTTTCCTCCCACACTCCAAAGACATGCTGGTAGGTGAATTAGATCCTGTGTAAATTGGCCCTAGTATGTGTATGTATGATGTAAGTTAGGGACCTTAGATTGTACGCCCCTTGAGGGTTAGGGAATGATGATTGAAATGATCGCTGCACCTGCAGGGTCACACTATAGCCTCATGCACATGGGCACTTATGGCCATAGAGTGGAAAAAGTGGACTTTTTGGGCACAGGTCCAGCACACAGTCTGTGGTTGACTTGGCAGCTGTACATGGTACCTGCATACAGGGTCATATGCCCCATACTGGGCAGCACAGTGGCTAAATGGTTAGCACTTTCACCTGGCAGTACTAGGGTAATTGGTTCAAATGCCAATCTTGGCACCACCTGCCTGGAGTTTGCATGTTCTCCCTGTGCCTGCACAGGATTCCTCCAGAAACTCCCATTTCCTCTCACACTCCAAAGCCATGCTGGTAGGTTAATTGGCTCCTGTCTAAATTGGCCAATGTATGTGTATGTATGAATGTGAGTTAGGGACCTTAGATTGTACACCCCTTGAGGGTTAGGGACCTTAGATTGTACACCCCTTGAGGGTTAGGGACCTTAGATTGTACACCCCTTGAGGGTTAGGGACCTTAGATTGTACACCCCTTGAGGGTTAGGGACCTTAGATTGTACACCCCTTGAGCGTTAGGGACCTTAGATTGTACGCTCCTTGAAGGTTAAGGACCTTAGATTGTACACCTCTTGAAGGTTAGGGACCTTAGATTGTATGCCCCTCAAGGGTTAGGGACCTTAGATTGTACGCCCCTTGAAGGTTAGGGACCTTAGATTGTACACCCCTTGAGCGTTAGGGACCTTAGATTGTACGCCCCTTGAAGGTTAGGGACCTTAGATTGTACGCCCCTTGAGGGTTAGGGACCTTAGATTGTATGCCCCTCGAGGGTTAGGGACCTTAGATTGTACACCCCTTGAAGGTTAGGAACCTTAGATTATACACCCCTTGAGGGTTAGGGACCTTAGATTGTACACCCTTTTAGGGTTAGGGACCTTAGATTGTATACCCTTTGAGGGTTAGGGACGTTAAATTGTACACCCCTTGAGGGTTAGGGACTGATGTGAATGTACAATATATATGTAAAGCACTGTGTAAATTGATGGCACTATACAAGTACCTGAAATAAATAAATACTCAGATACTCTGCATTTGGGGCAAACATCCATGTAGACACACAACCCTGTAAGCAAGTACTGCTCGAAACACCAACCACCACATATTGCAACCAGTCATTGATTTTGACACTTCCGGGCAACTGAGGACTATTGGGGGCTCTGAGGACAACTGGCAATTTTCAACATTTCAGGGCCACTGAGGCCCTTTGCTTTCCTCTGACAGTAATTATGTCACTGATGCCTGACAAAAGGGATCCTCAGCGGTCCCCGAAATGTTACTAAGTTTGGCAACAAATAAGGTCTGTCCACATGGGCGTACCCAAGTGTAGACCCATACGAGGGCCGTGTTTGCCCATGTGGAGAAACACAGGTGTTCCATGCATCTCGTTGCAGGCAGTCCCATTCATGTCAATCGCGATGAAGAGGCTGCATGGACACAGTTGCTGCTCCCAATCTGACAACCGTGTGGGTGCAGGTCCCCGAACGAGGCATCACCATTGACATGAATGGGACTGCCTCACCTAGGTGAGTTCAGGGGTGTGCAACCACACCGATGTCCTATTGGGGGTAGCGGCTGTATCCGTACAGCTGCTGCAGCCCAATAGACAGCTATGGGCTGTCACAACTGGAAAGCACGGAACACGAGTAAAACACAGCCCTGCACTGGAATCGACAAATCGCCCTATGTGAAGAAGGCCTTAAGCTGGCCATACATTAGCAGATTTTTTTGTATATTTCCTTTGAAAATTTGCACGAAAATTCTCATCACTACATTCAATGGCTTGACCAGGGGCGAACTGACCATTTGGAAATTTGGGCACTGCCCAAGGGCCCGGGGTCAGTAGGGGGCCCCATGAGATGCCCCTGGTACCTTTTTCATAGGCTTTTTTGAGTTTGGGCAAGGGCACAGGGGCCCCAGGATCCCCTATTGCCCGGGGACCCCATGAGTTGTTAGTCCGCCCCTGGGCTTCACAAAATTGGTGGAAAAGTTTGGACTAGCCTGTCTCACACAGAGGAACCCTTGAAGTAACTTTCTGGTCTCAGGGAAACCCTGCTAAAAATGATTATACCTACAACTCATAATACTTTAAGCCCCATACACACAATGAGAATATCAGACGAACGTTTGTCCATTTTTCTTTGCATGCTAGTCTCATATGGATAATGACAAGGTTACTAAAGCTACCAAAATTCTCGTAGGACAGAATAAAAATTTGGAAGTGATGTAATGTATGTAATGTATTTTTGGATGAAAAGTGTACTACAGTATATAAAATGAAAATTGTACGATCTGGTATCGTATGAGAAAAATTTTCGTGCTTGTCCATGCAAATAATTTCAAACGAAAGCTGTGTACTAACGGTCAGATTATCATATGATCGCTGCAAATATTTTTGTGTGATTTTCTGATTGTGCGTACTAGACTAGTGTGACGCTCAGTGGGAAGAATGCTGCTTACACTTGTAATCATTGGGAAGAATTACCCCCTTACAGATAGCTAAAAAGATGATTGGCATCAGTGGGAACTTATCTGAAAGGCAGAAATTGCTCATTGCTCAAGGAACCCCTAGCAACCTCTAAAGAAACCCTAGGGTTCCATGGAATTCTGCTTGAGGAAGGCCGGTTTAGACTTTCTTTTTGACCTGACAATCTGGAGAGTGCGCTGGGGATGTTTTTTGGTATTGTTCAGTGCTTGCAGTGCTGTAAGTGTGCCAATTGCTCATCTGTAGTTCTCCACTTCATCATTGCCTTGTATTGAACAAAGACCTCTCTTTGAGGACAGGCTTAAAAAGGGCTCCTCTAAAGGCTCATCTGGAGGAACCCTATGAATCCCTGGTTGAGCAAGGCTGGTTTAGACCCTCTTTTTAATCTGGCAAAGTCTTTTGGTATCATTCAATGCTTGCAATGCTGTAAGTGTGCCAATCGCTCATCTGCAGTTCTCCATTTCATCATTGCCTTGTATTGAACGAAGACCTCTTCTTGAGGACAGGCTTAAAAAAGGCTCCTCTAAAGGTTTTTTTTATGGAGGAACCCTAAGGTACTCTGGTTGTGGAACACTGTTTTACACCTTCTTTTTAACCTGGAAATCTGAAGTGTCCAAGAGGTTGTTTTTTGGTGTCGTTCAGTGCTTGCCATGCTGTAAGTGTGCCAACCGCTCATCTGTGATGCATCATTTCATCATAAGCAATCTCCAATGGATTGCTTTGTATTAGAAGAAAACCTCTTCATAAGGACAGGCTTGGGAAAGGTTCCTCTAGAGGAATCCTATGGAACCCTGGTTGAGCAAGGCTGGTTTAGACTTTGTTTTTAATCTGACAATCTAGACAGTGCACTGGGGATGTTGTTTGGTATTGTTCGAGGCTTTCCGTGATTAAGTGTGCCAACAGCTCATCTGCTACACTTCATCATCAGCAATCTCCACTGGGTTGCTTTGTATTAGAAGAAGCTTTCTTCTTGAAGACAGGCTTAGGAAGGGCTCCCCTAAAGGCTCTTCTGGAGGAAACCTAAGGAGCCCTGGTTGAGAAAGACTAGTTTAGACTTTCTTTTTAACCTGACAATCTAGAGAGTATTCTAGAGGTTGTTTTTTGGTATCGTTCGGTGCTTGCTATGCCGTTAGTGTGCCAACTGCTCATCTGTGATGCTCCACTTCCATCATCAGCATTCTTTATTGGATTGCTTTGTACTAGAAGAAGCCCTCTTCTTGAGGACAGACTTGGGAAAGGTTCCACTATAGCAGTGGTTCTCAACCTTTCTAATGCCGCGACCCCTTAATACAGTTCCTCATGTTGTGGTGACCCCCAACCATAAAATTATTTTCGTTGCTACTTCATAACTGTAATTTTGCAGTGGGAGGAGTAGTGCCACGTCATTGGTGTCAGTGGGAGGAATAGTGTCCCATCGTTGGTGTCAGTGGGGGGAGGAATAGTGCCCCATCGTTGGTGTCAGTGGGGGGAGGAATAGTGCCCCATCGTTGGTGTCAGTGGGGGGAGGAATAGTGCCCCATCGTTGGTGTCAGTGGGGGGAGGAATAGTGCCCCATCGTTGGTGTCAGTGGGGGGAGGAATAGTGCCCCATCGTTGGTGTCAGTGGGGGAGGAATAGTGCCCCATCAGTGGTGTCAGTGGGGGGAGGAATAGTGCCCCATCGTTGGTGTCAGTGGGGGGAGGAATAGTGCCCCATCGTTGGTGTCAGTGGGGGGAGGAATAGTGCCCCATCGTTGGTGTCAGTGGGGGGAGGAATAGTGCCCCATCGTTGGTGTCAGTGGGGGGAGGAATAGTGCCCCATCGTTGGTGTCAGTGGGGGGAGGAATAGTGCCCCATCGTTGGTGTCAGTGGGGGGAGGAATAGTGCCCCATCGTTGGTGTCAGTGGGGGGAGGAATAGTGCCCCATCGTTGGTGTCAGTGGGGGGAGGAATAGTGCCCCATCAGTGGTGTCAGTGGGGGGAGGAATAGTGCCCCATCGTTGGTGTCAGTGGGGGGAGGAATAGTGCCCCATCGTTGGTGTCAGTGGGGGGAGGAATATTGCCCCATCGTTGGTGTCAGTGGGGGGAGGAATATTGCCCCATCGTTGGTGTCAGTGGGGGGAGGAATAGTGCCCCATCGTTGGTGTCAGTGGGGGGAGGAATAGTGCCCCATCGTTGGTGTCAGTGGGGGGAGGAATAGTGCCCCATCGTTGGTGTCAGTGGGGGGAGGAATAGTGCCCCATCGTTGGTGTCAGTGGGGGGAGGAATAGTGCCCCATCGTTGGTGTCAGTGGGGGGAGGAATAGTGCCCCATCGTTGGTGTCAGTGGGGGGGAATCGTGCCCCATCGTTAGTGTCATTTGGGGGAGGAATCGTGCCTCATCGTTGGTGTCAGTGGGAGGAATAGTGCCCCATCATTGGTATTAGTGACACCAATGATTGGGCACTATTGCTCCCACTGACACCAATGATACTTACCTTGCTGACCCCTGCTCCAGCCTGGGCTCGCTCGCTCCCTCCCTCTCCCATGGTACAGACACTTACCGGTCAGATGTCTTCCTTCTCCTCCTCTTCACTCGCTCGATCTTCGCGGTTCCGCTCGGCTCCTCCTTTCCAAGCTCCACCTCCTCGCCGGTGATTGGCCGCCTGTGTGCATCTCCTGAGCTACAGTTCCGGCGGCCAATCACCGACGTGGATTGATCCCGGGGGTGTGTCCAGATGACAGGGACGGCATGTCATCCCGCCCACACCTGGAGTCGGATAGAGGAGCGGTGTCTCGGTTCCTAAGGCCATCGGAAATATGTGTTTTCCGATGGTCTTAGGCGACCCCTGGGAAAGTGTCGTTCGACCCCCAAAGGGGTCGCGACCCCCAGGTTGAGAACCGCTGCACTATAGGCTTCTCTTGAGGAACCTTGGCTGAGAAAGGCTGATTTAGACCTTTTTTTGACCTGATAATCTGTAGAGTGTTCTGGAGATGTTTTGTGGTATTAATAAATAGTAAAAGGTATATGAGCGCTGGGTGACAACTCGCTAAATACAGGTGGGAGCAGCCAGCACGGGAGAGGAAACAACCTCAGATCCTCCAGATAATGCCAAAGATAAACGTACAAATGCGGCGCTCAATATTAGTTAGTGTGCAGATAGTATCTCACAGTATTGGAACTTAATAACACATACGGATCAATGTGACTGTTGTGACACAGTGAGCAATAATAAAGCTCTCGTGACCGTTGTGACTATGGTGTTAAATAAAAACAACAGAGCTTATTGGATATAATTCATGCGGAGTTAAATAACTATAAGCGAGCAGTAATAATCATAGTCTCTATGGCTGGAAGCAGCGAGCATATTATAAACCGGTTGGATAGTATCCTATGTGTCATGAGCTGGTGGGATATAGTTCGTGCAGATTATAGTGACTGCGGTGACACAAAAACAGCAAATAACTTTCGTGACTGCTGTGGCTGGAAACAATGAGTGTACTAAACACTAACCAGATGGCACAATTAAATGTGCGTTGGAGTAAATAAGACCTACTCCTCGGTACTCTGGGGGTGGGAACTCAGCATGCGGATGTGGTCATCAGGTGGAGGTCCTTCACCAGCTGTCATCCATCCCAAGCAGGGTTCCACGTCTCAGATTTAACCGTGTGCAGCAGTGCTTGTTATAGCCATCAGGGGGATCATACACGCAGGTGGAAACCAGGGAAAGGATCCTTCAGGTTTAGGACTCTCGGTGCCAGATAAATGAGCCCAGAGAGAAAAGAACTCCAATAGTGTAGTATGTTTAATAATATTAGAGTAATATCAATGTACAGGTGAAAAGACAGAGCCAGCACTTACATCTGATGTGGTCAGTAGGTGAAGTAGTTAGCAATCCATGAGAAAAGGTATCTCCCTAACGCGTTTCGTGTAATAACACATTTTCAAAGGGAGAGAACCCTATCCCAAGTGTGTCCTTAAATAGGCAGAGGCCTAATGAATTAATTTGAGAATTTTGCGGCATCGCGGGCTTCCCAAGCATGCGCACTAGCGCGTACCGCCCGCAGTAGCTCGTACCGCCCGCGCGGCCATGTTTATGGCTCTAATATCTAGAGGACAAACAACAGTCGCGCATGCTCAGTGAGGCCTGTGGTATTGTTTGGTGCTTGCTATGATGTAAGTGTGCCAACCATTCATCTGCGATGCTCCACTTCATCATCAGCAATCTCCATTGGGTTGCTTTGCATTAGAAGAAAACCTCTTCATGAGGACAGGCTTGGGAAAGGATCCTGTAGAGGACTCCTACAGGTTGAGCAAGGCTGGTTTAGACCTTCTTTTTAATCTGACAATCTGGACATTCTGCTGGAGATGATTTTTGGTATTGTTCAAGGCTTTCCGTGCTTAAGTGTGCCAACAGCTCATCTGCAATGCTGCACTTCATCATCAGCAATCTCCATTGGGTTGCTTTGTACTAGAAGAAGCCCTCTTCTTGAGTATAGACTTGGGAAAAGGCTCCTCTATAGGCTTCTGTGGAGGAAACCTGGCTGAGAAAGGCTGACTTAGACCTTTTTTTTGACCTGACAATCTAAAGAGTGTTCTGGGGATGTTTTTTTGTATCATTCAGTGCCTGCTGTACTAGCTGCACTGTAAGCATGCCAACTGCTCACCTGTGATGCTCCACTTCCATCATCAGCAATCTTTATTGGGTTGCTTTATACTAGAAGAAGCCCTCTTCTTCAGGACAGACACAGAAAAGGTTCCTCTATAGGCTTTTCTGGAGGAACCCTGACTGAGAAAGGCTGATTTAGACTTTTTTTCGATCTGACAATCTGAAGAGTGTTCTGGGGATGTGTTTTAGTATCGTTTCATGCTTGCCATGATGTAAGTGTGCCAACCGTTCATCTGTGATGCTCCACTTCATCATCAGCAATCTCCATTGGGTTGCTTTGTACTAGAAGAAGCCCTCTTCTTGAGTATAGACTTGGGAAAAGGCTCCTCTATAGGCTTCTCTGGAGGAAACCTGGCTGAGAAAGGCTGACTTAGACCTTTTTTTGACCTGACAATCTAAAGAGTGTTCTGGGGATGTTTTTTTGTATCATTCAGTGCCTGCTGTACTAGCTGCACTGTAAGCATGCCAACTGCTCACCTGTGATGCTCCACTTCCATCATCAGCAATCTTTATTGGGTTGCTTTATACTAGAAGAAGCCCTCTTCTTCAGGACAGACACAGAAAAGGTTCCTCTATAGGCTTTTCTGGAGGAACCCTGACTGAGAAAGGCTGATTTAGACTTTTTTTTCAACCTGACAATCTGAAGAGCGTTCTGGGGATGTGTTTTAGTATCGTTTCATGCTTGCCATGATGTAAGTGTGCCAACCGTTCATCTGTGATGCTCCACTTCATCATCAGCAATCTCCATTGGGTTGCTTTGTACTAGAAGAAGCCCTCTTCTTGAGGACAGGCTTGGGAAAGGCTCCTCAATGTAGTTTATGCCTCCAGCAAAATTGCATTTATCACTTCTAGGTCAGCGAACAATGATCACTCATCAGTTGTTCCACCACAAATGAGCATTTTTGTTCCCTTTAATTTCTGCAAAATGTAAACAGACTATTCCCAGAGGTCCTGTGTACGGCTTAGGCAGTGGGCCCTCTTAATTGTCGCAGTTATTAAGCCCTTTGTTCATGGTGATCTGACACTAAATAAGGTCACGTGTGTGTAAAAGGATGATTGTTAATCCTTCACTCGGTCCCCGACACCCTCCCCTCCTTCCCAGTGCTCAGGGTGCTAATGTAAGCCACTTCCCGTAACAAATGGATAATGTCGGGAAGAATGGCGCTCTGGGTTGAGGTCATTGATGATATTATAGAAGATGCAGATAAAAAGCCATCAACCACATTCATCCCCCTCCTTGCCTTTGTCTGCAGAGTGCAGTCACCGAGGCAAGGACAGGTTGTCATGGCAACAAGATGGGCTCCGGCTGAGCGACAGAGGCTGAGCCACACGCAGCTGCCGGGGCCCATAGGATAGAAATCTATAATGTGATCGCGGCCTGAGAGATGACCACATCTCCGTTATGACTGGATTCATGGAGGCCAGAATGGTGGCTAATAGAGGGCAGAATGTTGCCGGTCTAGGGCCCTGCCTTCAATTTTCTTTATGTCTGTATGTCTGTAGGTTTCTTCCGACAATCTGATTGTTTAATCAATGACAAGCTGAATCAAGGAACTAGTCAATGCTAATAAACTCATGTTCAAATTTTAAGCTACATATACACCGATCAGTCATACCTTTATGACCACTGACAGGTTAATTGAATAACATGAATTATCTCATTACAATGGCATCTGAAAATTGGTGGGATATGTTAGACAGCAAGTGGACAGTTTGTTCCTGAAGCTGATGTGTTGAAAGCAGAAAAAATGGCTACCGCATTTTGGTATGTATGGGGCTGTGTAGCCGTAGACTAGTCAGGGTGCCCATGCCCATGCACCAGCCAAAAGTGACTACAATGGGCATGTGAGCATCAGACCTGGACCACGGAGCAATAGAAGAAGATGGCTTGGTCTTATGAATCACATTTTCTTCTACATCATGTGGATGGCCAGGTGTGTGTGCGTCACTTAAATAGGGAAAAGATGGCACCAGGATGCAGTAAGGGAAGGAGACAAGTCAAGTGTGATGCTTTGGGCAATGTTCTCCTGGGAAACCTTGGCTCCTGCCATTCATGTGGATGTTACTTTAACAGGTACCACCTGTCTAAACATTGTTGGAGACCAAATACACCCCTTCATGGAAACTGCATTCCCTGATGGCAGTGACCTCTTTCAGCAGGATAATGTGTCCTGCCACACTGCAAAAATGGTTCAAGAATGGTTTGAGGAACACAACAATGAGTTTGAGGTGTTGACTTGGCCTCAGTATGCTCCAGATATCAATCCAATTGAGTATCTGTGGGATGTTCTGGAAAAACAAGTCCAATCCATAGAAGCCCCACCTCACAACTTACAGGATTTAAAGGATCTGCTACTGACAGCTTCATGCCAGATAACACAATACCTTCAGAGGTCTAATGATGTCCATGCCTCTATGGATTAGGGCTGTTTTGGTGGCAAAAGGAGGGGCCTACTCAATATTAGGTGGGTGGTCATAAAGTTGTGGCTGATCGATGTAGATTTAGTTATTTTTTACATACATATTAATATTACTATTATACGTATTATTAATTTCCAGACTCCTGTTGCAGAACATTCCTCACTTCCACGAAAAGGAAATTAAGAAGAAAGGAAAAAGAGAGGAAAGGAAAGGGAAAGGAGGAAGATGAAAAGGAAGAGGAAAATGAAAAGGAAGAGGAAAGGAAAAGGAAGAGGAAAGGAAGATGAAAAAGGAAGAAGAAAGGAAAGGACTGCTGTTGCCACTATGGGGGTTCCCACTCAGCCTACTGATTTTTTACTTATTTCATATGATGCGTAAAGGAAAGGACAGGAAGAAGAAAAGAAAGAATAGGAAAGGACAAGAAGTAGAAAAGAAAGAAAAGGAAAGGTAAAGGAAGAAGGAAGGAGAAGGAGATGAAAAAATGAGAAGGAGAAGAAGGAAGGAGAAGAAAGGAGGAGGAGAAAAAGAAAAGAGAAGGTGTAGAAGAAAGGAGAAGAAGAAAGAAGAAGGAGAAGAAGAAAGAAGAAGAAAAAAGAAGGAAAAGAAGAAAGGAGAAGAAGGAAGGAGAAGAAGGAAGGAGGAGGAGAAGAAGAAAGGAGAAGGAGATGAAGGAAGGAGAAGAAGGAAGGAGATTGAGAAGGAGAAAGGAGAAGAAAAAAGAAGGAAGGAGAAGGAGAAGAGAAAGAGAAGGAGAAGAGAAAGGAGAAGAGAAAGAGAAGGAGAAAAGAAAGGAGAAGGAGAAGAAGAAAGTAGAAGAAGAAAGGAGAAGGAGAAGAAGAAAAGAGAAGGAGAAAAAAAAGGAGAAGAAAAAAGAAGAAGAAGGAAGGAGAAGGAGAAGAAGAAGATGGAAGGAAGGAGAAGGAGAAGAAGGAAGGAGGAAGAGAAGAAGGAAGGAAAAGGAGTAGAAAGGAGAAGGGGAAAAAGAAAGGAGAAGGAGAAGAAGGAGAAGAAGAAGAAGAAAGGAGAAGAAGAAGAAGAAGAAGAAGGAAGGAGAAGGAGAAGAAGGAAGGAGAAGGAGAAGAAGGAAGGAGAAGGAGAAGAAGGAAGGAAAAGGAGTAGAAAGGAGAAGGGGAAAAAGAAAGGAGAAGGAGAAGAAGAAGAAAGGAGTAGGAGAAGAAGGAAGGAGAAGGATATGGAGACGAAGAAAGGAGAAGTAGAAAGGAGAAGGAGAAGGAAGGAGAAGGAGAAGAAGAAAGGAGAAGAAGAAAGGAGAAGGAGAAGAAGGAAGGAGAAGAAGGAAGGAGAAGAAGGAAGGAGAAGGAGAAGAAGAAAGGAGAAGAAGGAAGGAGAAGAAGAAAGGAGAAGAAGGAAGGAAAAGAAGAAGAAGGAAGGAGAAGGAGAAGAAGAAGGAAGGAGAAGGAGAAGGAGAAGGAGAAGAAGAAGGAAGGAGAAGGAGTAGAAAGGATATGGAGAAGAAGAAAGGAGAAGGAGAAGAAGAAAGGAGGAGAATAAGAAAGGAGAAGAAAAAAAGAGAAAGAGAAGAAGAAAGGAGAAGGTAAAGAAGAAAGGAGGAGAAGAAGAAAGGATACGGAAAAGAAGAAAGGATGAGAAGAAGAAGTAGAAAGGAGAAGAAGAAAGAGAAGTTAAAGAAAAAATGAAAAAGAGAGGAAAGAAAAGGAAAGGAAAAAGAATAGGAAGAGGAAAAGGACAAGGGAAAGGAAAGGAAAGGAAAAGGAAGAAGAAAAGGAAAGTAAGAAGAAAGGAAAGGACTGCTGTTGCCACTATGACGGGTTAACACTCAGCCTACTGAATTTTTACTTATTTCATATGATGTGGAAAGGAAAAGGAAATGAAAAGCGAAAGCGAAAGGAAAGGAAAATAAAAGAAGAAAAGAAGAAGAAAGGAAAGGAAAGGAAAGGAAAAAGAAGAGGAAGAGGACAAGGGAAAGGAAAGGAAGAGGAAAGGAAGAAGAAAGGAGAAGGTAAGAAAAGGAAAAGGAAAGGAGTGTTGTCACCACTATGAGGGGTTACCACTCAGCCTACTGAATTTGTACTTATTTCATATGATGTGGAATCCATCAAGGGGCACAATCACAATCCCGGGTGGGTTTAAAAGCTAGAAACTAAAGTGAGGAAATCTCATTGCTGTAGTTTCCAGAAAAATACCACCCCATCAGACTGATTCTATGTATGAAACATCATTCTGGGTGGACTGACCCTATTATTAGGACATCTTATTATTATTGGGAGGATAAAGATTGTAAGTGACTCTGGAGAGCCAGTGATTGGACACCTCAGCTCTCTATAGAATCCTGTACATGTCTCCTCTCTGTGTATTGTCTCCAGCATGCTATACATGAGCAGAGCTTTCTGTATGGAAGGAATGCCGGATGAGTGTAATTGTGATGAATGTACAGCTGGATCTGGAGGATGACTGTGTATACAGAGAACATGCACAGTGCCGGGTCACGTGTATTCCCTTCACACTGACGTCCCAGACACAGACTTAGCAGATTACACGCTCACTTTCTCTGAATGTCTTTTCTTCATGAAGGTTTAAGTGGCCCCCCGCGATCCGTACAGCTAAAGAGCCCTTCTCCTGGATGCCACACAGAGATAATCCTGGATGTGGAACATCAGCCACCATTTGTCTTATGCCTGACATGATTAGAGATGCCCCCCCCCCCAAAAAAAGGCACTATTCAGTTTAAAGGGGTGTATTTATAAAACATTCACAAAACAGTTCACCCAGTGAAAGTTCTTGTACATTCGTTTTGTGTAAATGAGATAAAATACAATTTTTATTACAGTATTTCCTTTGCTACTTGAATGTTTTTCATGGATTTAAAACTGAAAATATTGCATTTGGCCACTAGATGGTGCTAAGTATCACAGGAAATGCCCAGGATACTTAGCACCATCTAGTGGCGAATTACAGTATTTTCCATTTTAAATCAATGCTAAACATTCAACCAGCACAAGAAATAGATCAATAACATTTGCTTTTTTTTTTTTTGCACAAATGTACATGTATTTTTACTGGGTGAAATGCTACGCAAATGAAAGTATACCCCAAAGTATACGTAAACCCAATAGCAAAAATGTCATATTTCAGCTTTTTTTTTTTTTGAGTGGTTTTGAGTGAATGTCAGTATTTTTCCGTCATGTTGAAGTTTCCTGAAATGTCACGCTGCTCTGTAGGATACATTGTCACCCTGTGTAATCTGCGGCTTGTAATTAGACAGGCGGCCCGGGATCACTTCAGATCTCTGCAGCTCTAGAAAGTTTCCGCTGGCACAGATAAAAGTTTTAATGAAGGGGTGGCATCTTGCCCAACAAAGACATGCCAGGTTTACAAAATACGTTCCTGGGAAGTGTCTCTACAGGGAGGCCCAGTGCCTGACGGGATCATTACAGTTCTACTGAATTCCCAAAGAATCATTTAAAGTGGCCGTACCATGGAGGCTATGACTTCTCTTTATAGAGCTTCTCTAGGAACGTATTTAAAGAGAACATTCATTTTACACCAATCTTCCCATACGCATATAAACTACATTGCCCAAAGTATTGGTCGGCCGGCCTTTCCATGCACATGACCTTTAATGGCCCCCCAGTCTTAGTCCGTAGGGTTCAATATTGAGTTGGCCCCGCTCTTTGCAGCTATAACAGCTTCAACTCTTCTGGGAAGGCCGTCCACAAGGTTTAGGAGGGTGTCTATGGGAAGGTTTGAGTTGGCCCGATCTTTGCAGCTATAACAGCTTCAACTCTTTTGGGAAGGCCGTCCACAAGGTTTAGGAGGGTGTCTATGGGAAGGTTGGACCATTCTTCCAGAAGCACATTTGTCAGGTCATGCACTGATGTCGGGGAGGAGGCCTGGCTTGCAGTCTCCGCTCTAATTCATCCCAAAGGTGTTCTATGGGGTTGAGCTCAGGACTCTGTGAAGGCCAGTCAAGTTCCTCCACCCCAAACTCGCTCATCCATGTATTTATGGACCTTGCTTTGTGCACTGGTGTGCAGTCATGTTTGAACAGGAAGGGGCCATCCCCAAACTCTTCCCACAAAGTTGGGAGCATGAAATTGTCCAAAATGTCGCCTTAAGAGTTCCCTTCACTGGAACTAGGGGGCCAAGCCCAACCCCTGCAAAACAACCCCACACCATAGTCCCCCCTCCACCAAACTTTACACTTGGCACAATGCAGTCAGGTAAGTACTGTTCTCCTGGCAACCTCCAAACCCAGACATGTCCATCAGATCGCCAGACAGAGAAACGTGATTGGACAATCCAGAGAAGACATCTCCACTGCTCTAGAGCCCAGTGGCGGCGTGCTTTACACCACGGCATCCGACGCTTTGCATTGCACTTGGTGATGTAAGGCTTGGATGCAGCTGCTCGGCCATGGAAACCCATTCCATGAAGCTCTCTACACACTGTTGTTGGGCTCATCTGAAGGCCACACCAAGTTTGGAGGTCTTTAGCTATTGACTCTGCAGACAGTTGGTGACTTCTGTGCACTGTGCGCTTCAGCATGCACTGACCCCGCTCTGTCATGTGACGTGACCTACCACTTGGTGGCTGAGTTGCTGTGGTTCCCAGTTGCTTCCACTTTGTTATAATCCCACTAACAGTTGACCGTGGAATATTTAGTAGCCAGGAAATGTCACGGATGGACTTATTGCACAGGTGACAACCTATCACGGGACCACTCTTGGATTCACTGAGCTTAACACATCACAGCACCCTGCTGGCCTCTCTCACCAGGCATGATCTGCCTGCAATGCATAGAAAAGAACAGAGACCCAGTGGTGACATTATTGGATTTAAGTATTGAAAACTGAAAGGTTTTATTTGAAAAAAAATTATAAGGAAAGGAGGAACCAGGGAAGGCAAACTATAAACTTGAGCTTTAAAACACGGACTTTCCTGAATCTTTTGGCACCAGCTGGCTGACCTATGATCTCATTTCCATCCATACCAATTCAGCTTTTTGTCTCTCGGGGCCCTTCACCCGTTTTGGTGGCCCTGGGGCAGATGCCCTTTTTTTTTCTTCTCTTTTTATTAAAACGTCCTTGTGTGCCTATCCATGGCGGTGACACGCACAGCAGGCCGCACGCTCCAGCGTGGAGGATAGCGTGCCTGTGTGATGAAAGCTCGGATGATAAACACACACCAGCTGCAAAAGCTATGCACAGAGGGAAATCCTCCGAGAAATAATGCAGCTGTGCGATTGTTACAGCTCAAAGAACAGCGATATCCCTGCAGAGCCTGCATTGCACACAGTGAGAGGACGCTGCTAGGATGAGCAGCACAGAGGGAACCAGCAATATATTGTACCCCAGGGAATGGGGGGGGGGGGGTAATATCACTGCACCATGCAAGGAGCAGAATGGACAATATATTGTACCCCAGGGAACAGGGGGGGGGGTAATATCACTGCACCATGCACGGAGGAGGATGGACAATATATTGTACCCCAGGGAACGGGGGGGGGGGTAATATCACTGCACCATGCATGGAGGAGGATGGACAATATATTGTACCCCAGGGAATAGAGGGGGGGTAGTATCACTGCACCATGCATGGAGGAGAATAGACAATATATTGTACCCCAGGAAATAGAGGGGGGGTTATTATCACTGCACCATGCATGGAGGAGAATGGACAATATATTGTACCCCAGGGAACGGGAGGGTAATATCACTGCACCATGCACGGAGGAGAATGGACAATATATTGTACCCCAGGGAATGGGGGAGGGGGGTAATATCACTGCACCATGCATAGGGGAGGATGGAACTACTACATGGGTCCTGCCAAGGGGATACCTTCTGTAGAGGAGCCAATACATCTCCTTCCCAGCATGGTGCTAACTGCATACAGAAAACTATTCTCCCCTGCAGATGGCACCTTAACCCCTTGCCCTCCAGAGGATTTACCCCCTTCCTGACCAGGCCATTTTTTGCGATCCGGCGCTGCATTACTTTAACTGACAGTTGCGCGGTCATGCAATGCTGCACCCAAATGAAATTTATGTCCTTTTTTCCCACAAATAGAGCTTTCTTTTGGTGGTATTTGATTGCCTCTGCGGTTTTTATTTTTTTTTCGCTATAAACCAAAAAAGACCAACAATTTTAAAAAAAACAAAAAATATTTTTGACTTTTTGCTATTAAACATGTCCAATAAAAAATTAAAAAAAATGTAATTTCGTCATAAATTTCGGGCAAAATTTTTTCTTCGACATGTCCCAATATGTGTAAATTAATTGGTTTACGTGAAAGTTATAGCGTTTACAAATGGCGGTATATATATACTGGGATTTTTTTTTTTCACTAGTAATGTAGGTGATCAGCGACTTGTAACAGGACTGCGGCGGACATTCTGACACTGTGGGGGACTGACTGTCACTGACATCCCCAGTGACACCAATACAGTTGTCAGTGCTAATAAAAAGCACTGACACTGTACTAATGGCACTGGGCAGGAAGGGGTTCACATGAGGGGCGATCAAAGGGTTAACTGTGTGCTGTGTACACTGTAAGCACACTGCTTTGTGTGGCTGTGCTATGCAGAGCAGGGACGGACTGACCATTTGGAAACTCGGGCACTGCCCGAGGGCCCGGGGTCAGTAGGGGGCCCCATGAGATGCCCCTGATACCTTTTTCATAGGCTTTTTTGAGTTTGGGCAAGGACACAGGGGCCCCATGATCCTCTATTGCCCGGGGGCCCCATGGGTTGTCAGTCCGCCCCTGATGCAGAGCCATACAAACCAGTGTGCATGAGCTGACAGGGGAGAGATCTGTGTTGTTTATACACAGGTCTCTCCCATGTCGGTAATACTCGGCGATCACCAGGTGCCGGCGGGAAATCACCGGCCGAGACCCGGTGATTGACAGCCGAGGCTGCAAACGACGGCGCGGGTGGGGCATGGACGCGCGCTCCCTACTCAGAAATGCAAAATCACATATATATACGTGATTTTGCGTACCTGTGCCACCCTGTAGCAGTATTTCTGCTATAGGGCGGCACGGAAGAGGATAAAGGGTGGTACTAGCCAATGAGCCAAATATCAAGAACGAACACATTGTCTGGAAAGCACAAAAGATTATTAATACAACACGATAGAATGAATACTAATATCCAAAGTGATCACAAGAAATGTCATGTACACATACTGTATGTAGGTCATCAGATGCCGAAATAAATATTGTCTGGGTACACCATTTATGGCCAATGCCACTGAGGTCACCATACGGGGCTGGGAATGGAGAAACCTTCCACGGGTCAAAAAACAGTAGTCTATTGAAGGACTTGTATGTGTCAGCGTCAAGGTATATGCAAGATCCAAAGGAACATTCTCACATCGTAACCACTCCCTGTTGCCATCGTATTATATTGGGCCTCTTCATCTGGGATTATTAGTTACTCCACAACAAAACTCTCCTGCAGAAGAAAGCAGTGATCTGCCTAGAGAAGGAAGCAGTGATCTGCCTAGAGAAGGAAGCAGGGATCTGTCTAGAGAAGGAAGCGGTGATCTGCCTAGAGAAGGAAGCAGTGATCTGCCTAGAGAAGGAGGTAGTGATCTGCCTAGAGAAGGAAGCAGGGATCTGTCTAGAGAAGGCAGCAGGGATCTGTCTAGAGAATGAAGCAGTGATCTGCCTAGAGAAGGAAGCAGCGATCTGTCTAGAGATGAAAGCAGTGATCTGCCCAGGGAATGAAGCAGTGGTCTGGCTAAAAAAGGAAGCAGTAATCTGTCTAGCGAAGGAGGCAGTGATCTGAATAGAGAAGGAAGCAGTGATCTGCCCACAGAAGGAAGCAGTGATCTGTCTAGAGAAGGAAGCAGTGATCTGTCTAGAGAAGGAAGACGTGATTTGCCCTGGTAAGAAAGCAGAAATCTGCCCAGGGAAGGAAGAAGCGATCTGCCGAGGGAAGGAAGCAGCAATCTACCCAGAGAAGGAAGCAGCGATCTGCCCAGAGAAGAAAGCAGTAATATGCCCAGGGAATGAAGAAGTGGTCTGCCTAGAGAAGGAAGCAGTGATCTGTCTAGAGAAGGAAGCAGTGATCTGCCTAGAGAAGGAAGCAGTGATCTGTCTAGAGAAGGAGGCAGTGATCTAATTAGACAAGGAAGCAGTGATCTGCCTAGAGAAGGAAGCAGTGATCTGCCAAGAGAAGGGAGCAGTGACCTGCCTAGAGAAGGAGGAAGTGGTCTGCCTAGAGAAGGAAGCAGTGATCTGCCTAGAGAAGGAGGTAGTGATCTGCCTAGAGAAGGAAGCAGTGATCTGCCTAGAGAAGGAGGTAGTGATCTGCCTAAAGAAGGAAGCAGTGATCTGCCTAGAGAAGGAAGCAGTGATCTGCCTAGAGGAGGAGGTAGTGATCTGCCTAGAGAAGGAGGTAGTGATCTGCCTAGAGAAGGAAGCAGTGGTCTGCCTAGAGAAGGAGGTAGTGATCTGCCTAGAGAAGGAAGCAGTGGTCTGCCTAGAGAAGGAGGTAGTGATCTGCCTAGAGAAGGAAGCAGTGGTCTGCCTAGAGAAGGAGGTAGTGGTCTGCCTAGAGAAGGAAGCAGTGATCTGCCTAGAGAAGGAAGCAGTGATCTGTCTAGAGAAGGAAGCAGTGGTCTGCCTAGAGAAGGAAGCAGTGGTCTGCCTAGAGAAGGAGGTAGTGATCTGCCTAGAGAAGGAAGC
Source organism: Staurois parvus (assembly GCF_062004578.1). NCBI lineage: Eukaryota > Metazoa > Chordata > Amphibia > Anura > Ranidae > Staurois > Staurois parvus. The sequence continues at coordinate 3,425,395 of NW_028318656.1, read as the reverse complement.
AGTGATCTGTCTAGAGAAGGAAGCAGTGATCTGCCTAGAGAAGGAAGCAGTGGTCTGCCTAGAGAAGGAAGCAGTGGTCTGCCTAGAGAAGGAAGCAGTGGTCTGCCTAGAGAAGGAGGTAGTGATCTGCCTAGAGAAGGAAGCAGTGATCTGTCTAGAGAAGGAAGCAGTGATCTGCCTAGAGAAGGAAGCAGTGGTCTGCCTAGAGATGGAAGCAGTGATCTGAATAGAGAAGGAAGCAGTGATCTGCCTAAAGAATGAAGCAGTGATCCGCCCAGAGAAGGAAGCAGTGATCTGCCTAGAGAAGGAAGCAGTGATCTGCCTAGAGAAGGAAGCAGTGATCTGCCTAGAGAAGGAAGCAGTGGTCTGCCTAGAGAAGGAAGCAGTGATCTGTCTAGAGAAGGAAGCAGTGATCTGCCTAAAGAATGAAGCAGTGATCCGCCCAGAGAAGGAAGCAGTGATCTACCTAGAGAAGGAAGCAGTGATCTGCCTAGAGAAGGAAGCAGTGATCTGTATAGAGAAGGAAGCAGTGATCTGAATAGAGAAGGAAGCAGCAATCTTCCTAGAGAAGGAAGCAGCGATCAGCCTGGGAAAGAAAGCAGAAATCTGCCCAGGGAAGGAAGCAGCGATCTGACTAGAGAAGGAAGCAGTGATCTGTGTAGAGAAGGAAGCAGTGATCTGTCCAGCAAAGGAAGCAGTGATCGCCTAGGGAAGGAAGCAGTGATCTGAATAGAGAAGGAGGCAGTGATCTGTCCAGAGAAGGAAGCAGTGATCGCCTAGGGAATGACCTACCCATAGAAGGAAGCAGTGATCTTCCTGGAGAAGGAAGCAGTGATCGCCTTGGTAAGGAAGCAGTGATCTGCCTAGAGAAGGAAGCAGTGGCTTGCCCACAGATGGAGGGTACCATTCCCAGTGCACCTGACTGTGACCAACCAGCCATCCATTGACTGACATGAAGAGCCCTGAGCCCTGCCCCCCATGTCAGTGCATTCCCCCTAGGAGAGACATTGGATGTGATGTGCGTCGCCTGCCATGCAAATCGCATGCCAAATCGCACCCGATGTAACCGGGGGCTTACACCCCATTCACATCGGTGCGACGAGACGTTTAAATTTGCCTAGCGTCAAGAACCTCGCAAAACGCATCAAAAATGTCAAACGCAAACTGCATAGGTGTGAACCTAGCCTTACACCCAGTTCACATTGGTGCGACTTGGCATGCGATTTGCATGCCCTGCGACTTGCAAATCGCATGCCAAGTCGCACCCTATTGTCCGCAATTGGAGTGGTCATATCGGTGCGGTTCCAACTTGGTCGGAGCCGCACCAAATTTCAATAGTAGTACATGTGCTACTTTTGGTGCGATTTGCATAGACATCTGTATCAGATGTCTTGCAAATCGCACCTGAAATCGGTGGGTCCCCCGACTTTGAAATCGTGCGACTTCACTGTAAGTCGCACTAGTTCAAAGTCAGGCTTGATGTGACCGGGGGGGTTAGGAGGCTCAGTTCACACCTATGCAATTTGATCTGTTTCTGCAGAGCTTTTCCCTAGGTTCAGACCTATGCGTTTTACGGAAACGCACAGCAGTCCTTTTCACATGATTTCCTATGGGACAGGTTCACATCTCTGCGTTTTCACCCGCTGCGTTTTTTGGAAAGGGTCAGCCCTGGATCGCACCGCCATGATTTCAGGTGTGATTTGGGAATTGAAATTGTACCTGAAATCAGATCTAATGATTGTGAATGTCAGCGTCTTAACACATGCGATTTGTTGTGGCGCGATTTCAAAAGTAGTTCTTGTATGACTTTTTCTGCAGTTTGCTGCGATTTCACATACATAGACTACAATAGAAATCGCACTGCAAAACGCAATGGAAAACGCAAGAAATCGTTGGGAAATCTTCACAAGTTGTAGACAAACCTTCAGAAAACGTGGTGAAATCGCAAATGAAACGCGCATTTAAATCGCATCCAGTGTGAACCAAGCCTAGGGATATTTTTACATGCAAAAAGTTGCGTTTTTGGTTCTATAGACTTCAATGGAAACGCTGCAGTAAAGCATGTAGTGTGTTTTTGCTGCGTTTTGCATATGAAATCTGCCTAGCAACAAGAAAAACAAAACTCCGCAAATCGCATCAAAAACGTGGCAAAAACACTTCAAAAATACACGTGCAAAAATGTAAAACGCACTGCAGAAACAAATCAAACATAAACGGCATAGGTGTGAACCTAGCCTAGCATTTTTTCCGTGTTTTTGATGCGTTTCGCTTTTTTTTTTCCAACTTCTTGCTTGGCAGATTAAAAATGCATCAAAAACGCACTACATGCTTTTCTGCAGCATCTCATGGGGCCCCCAGGCAATAGGGGATCATGGGGCCCCCGGGCAATAGGGGATCATGGGGCCCCCAGGCAATAGGGGATCATGGGGCTCCCGGGCAATAGGGGATCATGGGGCCCCCGGGCAATAGGGGATCATGGGGCCTCCAGGCAATAGGGGATCATGGGGCCTCCAGGCAAAAGGGATCATGGGGCCTCCAGGCAATAGGGGATCATGGGGCCTCCAGGCAAAAGGGATCATGGGGCCCCCAGGCAATAGGGGATCATGGGGCCCCCAGGCAATAGGGGATCATGGGCCCTCCAGGCAATAGGGGATCATGGGGCCTCCAGGCAATAGGGGATCATGGGGCCCCCAGGCAATAGGGGATCATGGGGCTCCCGGGCAATAGGGGATCATGGGGCCTCCGGGCAATAGGGGATCATGGGGCCTCCAGGCAATAGGGGATCATGGAGCCCCCAGGCAATAGGGGATCATGGGGCCCCCGGGCAATAGGGGATCATGGGGCCTCCAGGCAATAGGGGATCATGGGGCCTCCAGGCAATAGGGGATCATGGAGCCTCCAGGCAAAAGGGATCATGGGGCCTCCAGGCAATAGGGGATCATGGGGCCCCCGGGCAATAGGGGATCATGGGGCCCCCGGGCAATAGGGGATCATGGGGCCCCCAGGCAATAGGGGATCATGGGGCCCCCGGGCAATAGGGGATCATGGGGCCTCCAGGCAATAGGGGATCATGGGGCCTCCAGGCAAAAGGGATCATGGGGCCTCCAGGCAAAAGGGATCATGGGGCCCCCAGGCAATAGGGGATCATGGGCCCTCCAGGCAATAGGGGATCATGGGGCCTCCAGGCAATAGGGGATCATGGGGCCCCCAGGCAATAGGGGATCATGGGGCTCCCGGGCAATAGGGGATCATGGGGCCTCCAGGCAATAAGGGATCAAGGGGCCCCCAGGCAATAGGGGCTCATGGGGCTCCCGGGCAATAGGGAATCATGGGGCCCCCAGGCAATAGGTGATCATGGGGCCCCTGTGCCCTCACCCACATTCAAAACCACACCCAAAAAAGACTATGAAAGGTACCAGGGGCATCTCATGGGGCAAAAACAAAGAAAAAAAAATGCACTGGAATGCACCAAAAATGCGCATGCAAAAACGCATCTGGAACACATCTGAAGTGCATTTCTCTAGTGTGACTCGGCCCTTAAATTAAAGAAAAGAGGGGGGGGGACAATTAACTGGAATGCGTAAAAAACGCACCGGAACGCATCAAAAGCGTGCATGCAGAAATGCATCTGGAACGCATCTGGACTGTGTTTCTATGGTATGAACCAGCCCTTAGCCCCCATTCACATCAAGCCTGACTTACAGCGAAGACACAGCCTGTGATTGACAGCATCAGCTCTGGACCTGTGAGCTATGTGGGGGGGGGGGGTCCTTTTTCCTCCAATCAGCTCTCAGAGCTCTCCTCATTGAGCTCTGCAGTGTGTCATTTCAGCTCCCCGCCCCCTGCTTTGTGACAGCTCAGACAAGCTTTATAGGTTCTGCACTTTGAATGGATGTAGGGGACAGATGGCTATAGATAAACAGGTACAACTAATGTAGGAGGCTTTGTTTCATCTCTGTGTATCACCTGAGGAGAGTTACTTCACTCGGTATATGGAAGGATTATAAACACTTTAAATGCTCAGTGAAAATGTACTGTTGTATCTCTTTAATTTGCACCAAATTTGAAGTGTAATCTGCTTGTGTTTGGTTTTCAGACCTTATTTTTAGATTTAGTGACATCACTGGGTCTCTGTGCTTCTCTATGCAATTCAGGCAGGTTATGGCTGGTGGGAGGGGCTGGAAGGGTGCTATACATACAGTAGCTTCCAGAAAACATCCCAGCATTGCACCTCTGTACTCCCTCCCCCGACAGCTCTCAGCCCTGATGCAAGTGGTGGGCTGGCTCTTGGGATTGACAGCTTCAGCCTTGTTTCTATGACATCATCACTGGGTCTCTGAGCTTCTCTATGCAATGCAGGCAGGTCCTGGCTGGTGGGAGGGGCCAGCAGGGTGCTGTACATACAGTAGCTTCCAGAAAACATCCCATCACCCTGCCTCTGTACTCCCTCCCCCGACAGCTCTCAGCACTGTCTCTGTGACATCATCACTGGGTCTCTGTGCTTCTCTATGCAATGCAGGTAGATCGTGGCTGGTGGGAGGGGCCAGCAGGGTGCTGTACATACAGTAGCTTACAGAAAACATCCCATCACCCTGCCTCTGTACTCCCTCCCCCGACAGCTCTCAGCCCTGTCCCTCTGAGATCATCACTGGGTCTCTGTGCTTCCCTATGCAATGCAGGCAGGTGGTAGCTGGTGGGAGGAGCTGACAGGGTGTTATACATACAGTAGTTTCCAGAAAACATCACAGCACCCTGCCTCTGTACTCCCTCCCCCGACAGCTCTCAGCCCTGATGCAAGCAGTGGGCTGGCTCTTGGGATTGACAGCTTCAGCCCTGCTCCTGTGACATCATCACTGGGTCTCTGTGCTTCTCTATGCAATGCAAGCAGGTCCTGGCTGGTGGGAGGGGCTGTCAGGGTGTTATATATACAGTAGCTTCCAGAAAACATCCCAGCATTCCACCTCTGTACTCCCTCCTCCGACAGCTCTCAGCCCTGTTCCTGTGACATAATCACTGGGTCTCTGTGCTTCTCTATGCAATGCAGGCAGGTGGTGGCTGGTGGGAGGGGCCGGCAGGGTGCTGTACATACAGTAGCTTCCATAAAACATCCCATCACCCTGCCTCTGTATTCCCTCCCCCGACAGCTCTCAGCCCTGATGCAAGCAGTGGGCTGGCTCTTGGGATTGACAGCTTCAGCCCTGCTCCTGTGACATCATCACTGGGTCTCTGTGCTTCTCTATGCAATGCAGGCAGGTGGTGGATGGTGCGAGGAGCTGGCAGGGTGTTATACATACAGTAGCTTCCAGAAAACATCACAGCACCCTGCCTCTGTACTCCCTCCCCCCACAGCTTTCAGCCCAGTTCCTGTGACATAATCACTGGGTCTCTGTGCTTCTCTATGCAATGCAGGCAGGTGGTGGATGGTGGGAGGGGCTGGCAGGGTGTTATACATACAGTAGCTTCCATAAAACATCCCATCACCCTGCCTCTGTATTCCCTCCCCCGACAGCTCTCAGCCCTGATGCAAGCAGTGGGCTGGCTCTTGGGATTGACAGCTTCAGCCCTGCTCCTGTGACATCATCACTGGGTCTCTGTGCTTCTCTATGCAATGCAGGCAGGTGGTGGATGGTGGGAGGAGCTGGCAGGGTGTTATACATACAGTAGCTTCCAGAAAACATCACAGCACCCTGCCTCTGTACTCCCTCCCCCCACAGCTTTCAGCCCAGTTCCTGTGACATAATCACTGGGTCTCTGTGCTTCTCTATGCAATGCAGGCAGGTGGTGGATGGTGGGAGGGGCTGGCAGGGTGTTATACATACAGTAGCTTCCAGAAAACATCCCAGCATTCCACCTCTGTACTCCCTCCCCCGACAGCTCTCAGCCCTGTTCCTGTGACATCATCACTGGGTCTCTGTGCTTCTCTATGCAATGCAGGCGGGTTGTGGCTAGTGGGAGGGGCCGGCAAGGTGCTGTACATACAGTAACTTCCAGAAAACATCCCAGCACCCTGCCTCTGTATTCCCTCCCCCGACAGCTCTCATCCCTGATGCAAGCAGTGGGCTGGCTCTTGGGATTGACATCTTCAGCCTTGTTCCTGTGACATCATCACTGAGTCTCTGTGCTTCTCTATGCAATGAAGGCAGGTCGTGGCAGGTGGGAGGAGCTGGCAGGGTGGTGTACATACAGTAGCTTCCATAAAACATCCCATCACCCTGCCTCTGTACTCCCTCCCCCGACAGCTCTCAGCCCTGTTCCTGTGACATCATCACTGGGTCTCTGTTTTTCTCTATGCAATGCAGGCAGGTCCTGGCTGGTGGGAGGGGCCGGCAGGGTGTTATAGATACAGTAGCTTCCAGAAAACATCCCATCACCCTGCCTCTGTACTCCCTCCCCCAACAGCTCTCAGCCCTGTCCCTGTGACATCATCACTGGGTCTCTGTGCTTCTCTATGCAATGCAGGCAGGTGGTGGCTGGTGGGAGGGGCTGGCAGGGTATTATACATACAGTAGCTTCCAGAAAACATCCCATCACCCTGCCTCTGTATTCCCTCCCCCGACAGCTCTCAGCCCTGATGCAAGCGGTGGGCTGGCTCTTGGGAAGAATTGCACAAATATTGACATTCCATGATGGGCGGCTGTCAGCCTGGGCATTCCTAGGCACACTGAAATCACATGCAGCCCACCCTGTGGCACCGAACCTCCATGGCTGAAAGAACTGAAATCCAATGAGTGAAATTAACAGGCCAGGGACAGTCAGGCTGAGGAGGAAAGCGGGTAGATGATGCTGGGCATCCTCCCAGCCAAGAAACAAGGCGGAGCTCCATCTGACTCACTGTAGCTTCTAATGCATGTTGTGAGAAGCTCACAGTGTGCGGTGAAATCAGAGGAAGCCATTTCAGTCCAGGAGAGGAGCCGCTATAACTGAGCAAGACTGAAGGGGGGGCCGGAGGTCAGATTTAACAACCCCCCCCCCACCCCCCGACTTGTGTCTTTTTTTTCTTTATGTCTTTTTTTTACCCTTCACATTGGTGGGAGACGTATAGAGATTTCCCCTCATTTCCAGGAAGGAGTTAAGCTGCCTGTGGAGGGTGCCGAGTCAGCAAGTGGCTATATTGTCCTGACAGGATCTCCTAAACATAACACAGACAGCAATAAAGAGTCAACAGAAGGCCCCAACCTTTCCACACCTCCACCGGATCAGGGAAATATAACCCCCCCATATAGAATGACTATAAGGGTCACATTGCGTGTGATTCATGCAGCAGCAGGGAAGAGCAGCTGTGCGTTTTACATCCAGGACCACTCCATACCACATCCCGTCTGAGAACACATCCCGCCAGCTGCTGACAGTGCTCAGATACAGGACACCAGGTCAGGAAGGGGGGAGTGCGGATGTCATGGAGTCGCGTGTCCCCTCTGTGCACAGCCTGCCACTGATACCTAGTCCAGGGGTGGACTGACAACTCATGGGGCCCCTGGGCAATTAGAGATCATGGGGCCCCTGTGTCCTTGTCCACACTCAAAACACACCCAAGAAAGCCTATAAAAGGTACCAGGGGCATTTTATGGGGCCCCCTACTGACCCCAGGCCCTCGGGCAGTGCCTGAGTGCTCGAATGGTCAGTTTGCCCCTGACCTTGTCCCACCATTCCCCGCAGCTCCGCCACTGTGCAGATGACGTATCTGTCCCGGCGTCTGTCCACACAAGGAGGACTTCTATTACATCTGGATACAAAGAATGTACAAAGGATCCCCCCGCAGAATGGCCCCCCGAAGAATGGCCTGCCGAAGAATGGCCCACCGAAGAATGGCCCCCTGAAGAATGGCCTCCCGAAGAATGGCCCCCTGAAGAATGGCCCCCTGGAGAATGGCCAACCGAAGAATGCCCCCCCAAATTCCCCCCGAGAATGGCCCACCGAAGAATGGCCCCCCAAAGAATGGCCTCCCGAAGAATGGCCTCCTGAAAAATGGCCCACCGAAGAATGGCCCCCCAAAGAATGGCCCCCGAAGAATAGCCCCCCGAAGAATGGCCTCCTGAAGAATGGCCTCCTAAAGAATGGCCCCCTGGAGAATGGCCAACCGAAGAATGACCCCCCAAATTCCCCCCGAGAATGGCCCACCGAAGAATGGCCCCCCGAAGAATGGCCGCCCGAAGAATGGCCTCCTGAAGAATGGCCCCCCGAAGAATGACCCCCTGGAGAATGGCCAACCGAAGAATGCCCCCCCAAATTCCCCCGGAGAAAGGCCCCCTGAAGAATGGCCTCTGGAAGAATGGCCTCCTGAAGAATGGCCACCTGAAGAATGGCCTCCCGAAGAATGGCCTCCCGAAGATTGGCCCCCTGAAGAATGGCCCCCCGAAGAATGGCCTCCTGAAGAATGGACCCCCAAAGAATGCCCACTGAAAAATGGCCTCCCGAAGACTGGCCTCCCAAAGAATGGCCTCCCGAAGAATGGCCTCCCGAAGATTGGCCCCCTGAAGAATGGCCCCCGAAAAATGGCCCCCCAAAGAATGGCCTCCCGAAGAATGGCCTCCCGAAGAATGTCCCCCCGAAGAATGGCCTCTCGAAGAATGGCCCCCCGAAGAATGGCCTCCTGAAGAATGGACCCCCAAAGAATGCCCACTGAAAAATGGCCTAAGAAGACTGGCCCCCCAAAGAATGGCCCCCCGAAGAATGGCCTCCCGAAGAATGGCCCCCCGAAGAATGGCCTCCCGAAGAATGGACCCCCGAAGAATGGCCTCCCGAAGAATGGACCCCTGAAGGATGGCCTCCCGAAGAATGGACCCCTGAAGAATGACCTCCCGAAGAATGGCCCACCGAAGAATGGCCCCCGAAGAATGGCCCCCCGAAGAATGGCCCCCCGAAGAATGGCTGCCTGGAGAATGGCCCCCGATGAATGGCCCCCCTGGAAAATGGCCCCCCGGAAAGTGGCACGTCGTGTCCCAACAGTAACAATCCGCATTTACTGCCAGGAAATTTCTTAGAACCCCCCAAACAATTATTACTTTTTTTAAAACCCCTCGCCTACCCGGCACTGTCCCCCCCCCCCCTTCCTGCCCAGGACAATATTCAGCTTTCAGCGCTGTCGCAGTTTGAATAACAATTGCGCGGTCATGCAACACTGAACCCATATGACATTTGTATCAAATTTTTCTGTTTCTATTATACAATTTTGCAAACAGGTAATTTTTCTCCTTCGTGGTGTGCGTTGATGAGGCTGCACTGATAGGCAGCACTGATGGGCATTGATAGGCACTGATGAGGTGGCACTGATAGGCAGCACTGATGGGCATTGATAGGCACTGATAGGCAGCACTGATGCGCATTGATAGGCAGGACTGATAGGCACTGATGAGGTGGCACTGATAGGCAGCACTGATGGGCATTGATAGGCAGGACTGATAGGCACTGATGAGGTGGCACAGATAGGCAGAACTAATGGGCACTGATACACTAGACTGATGGGCACTGATACACAGGATTGATGGGCACTGATGAGGTGGCACAGATATGCAGGACTGATGAGCACTGATAGGCAGGACTGATGGACACTGATACACAAGGCTTATGAGCAATGATGAGGTGGCACAGATAGGCAGGACTGATGGGCACTGATAGGCAGGACTGATGGGCACTGATAGGCAGGACTGATGGGCACTGATAGGCAGGACTGATGGGCACTGATGAGGTAGCACAGATAGGCAGGACTGATGGGCACTGATAGGAAGGACTGATGGGCACTGATGAGGTGACACTGATAGGCAGGACCGATGGGCACTGATGAGGCGGTACTGATAGGCAGGGCTGATGGGCACTGATGAGGTGGCACAGATAGGCAGGACTGATGGGCACTGATGAGGTGGCAGAAATAGGCAGGATTGATGGGCACTGATAGGCAAGACTGATGGGCACTGATAGGCAGGACTGATGGGCACTGATAGGCAGGACTGATGGGAACTAATGAAGTGGCATAGATAGGCAGGACTGATAGGCACTGATGAGGAGACACTTTTGAGGCTGCACTGATATGTGGCACTGATGAACACTGATAGGCTGCACTGATAGGCTCTAATAGGCTGCACTAATGGGCACTGACAGGCTGCAATGATGGGCACTGATGAGGAGACACTTATGAGGCTTCACTGATATGCGGCACCAATGAACACTGATATGCGGCATTGAAGGGCTCTGATAGGCTGCACTGCTGGGAACTGATAGGCTGCATTGGTGGGCACTGATAGGTGGCAATGCTGAGGTGGCACTGCTGGGCACTGATGAGGATGCACTGATTGTCAGTGTAGATGTCTCCTGTCAGAATTGCTGATTACCGCCTCCTGTCTCCTCACCCTGTGACAGTGCTGGAGGAAAGGACCGCCAATAACCAGCAAGTTTGTTTACATTGTGATCAGCTGTGAATGGACACATTTACTTGTTACATTGTCACTATAAAAAAACTTTTTTCTAATCACTTTTCATTGCTGACCTGAGGAATGTAAACATCCCATGTGACAGCGACAGGCAGGTGACAGGTCCTCTTTATGGAGGGATCTCAGGTCTATAGGACCCCAAATCCTTCCTCTGTCCTCAGTCATTGGTCACACCTCTGCGATCTACAATCCTGCGATCTACAATCCCGCCATCTATAATCCCGAGATCTACAGTCCCGCCATCTACAGTCCCGCCATCTACAATCCCGAGATCTACAGTCCCGCCATCTACAATCCCGTCATCTACAATCCCTCCATCTACGATCCTGCCATCTACGATCCTGCCATCTACAATCCCAAGATCTACGATCCTGCCATCTACGATCCTGCCATCTACGATTCTGCCATCTACAATCCCGAGATCTACAGTCCCGCCATCTACAATCCCGTCATCTACAATCCCTCCATCTACGATCCTGCCATCTACGATCCTGCGATCTACAATCCCGAGATCTACGATCCTGCCATCTACGATCCTGCCATTTACGATCCTGCCATCTACGATTCTGCCATCTACAATCCCGAGATCTACAGTCCCGCCATCTACAATCCCGTCATCTACAATCCCTCCATCTACGATCCTGCCATCTACGATCCTGCGATCTACAATCCCGAGATCTACGATCCTGCCATCTTTGATCCTGACATCTACGATCCTGCCATCTACGATCCCGCCATCTACGATTCTGCCATCTACAATCCCGCGATCTACAGTCCCGCCATCTACAATCCCGCGATCTACAGTCCCGCCATCTACGATCCTGCCATCTACGATTCCGCCATCTACAATCCCGCCATCTACAATCCCACGATCTACAATCCCGCGATCTACAATCCCGCCATCTACAATCCCGCCATCTACAATCCCACCATCTACAATCCCGACATCTACAATCCCGCCATCTACAATCCCGCTATTTACAATCCCACCATCTACGATCCCGCATCTACAATCCCGCGATCTACAATCCCGCCATTTACGATCCCGCCATCTACGATCCCGCCATCTACGATCCCGCCATTTACGATCCCGCCATCTACAATCCCGCCATCTACAATCCCGCCATCTACAGTCCCGCCATTTACGATCCCGCCATCTACAATCCCGCCATCTACAATCCCGCCATCTACAATCCCGCTATTTACGATCCCGCCATCTACGATCCCGCGATCTACAATCCCGCCATTTACGATCCCGCCATCTATGATCCCGCCATCTACGATCCCGCCATCTACGATCCCGCCATCTACGATCCCGCCATTTACGATCCCGCCATTTACGATCCCGCCATCTACGATCCCGCGATCTACAATCCCGCCATTTACGATCCCGCCATCTATGATCCCGCCATCTACGATCCCGCCATCTACGATCCCGCCATCTACGATCCCGCCATTTACGATCCCGCCATCTACGATCCCGCCATCTACGATCCCGCCATTTACGATCCCGCCATCTACAATCCCGCCATCTACAGTCCCGCCATTTACGATCCCGCCATCTACGATCCCGCCATCTACGATCCCGCCATCTACGATCCCGCCATCTACGATCCCGCCATTTACGATCCCGCCATCTACGATCCCGCCATCTACAATCCCGCCATCTACAGTCCCGCCATTTACGATCCCGCCATCTACAATCCCACCATCTACAATCCTGCGATCTACAATCCTGCCCTTTCAGTGCAATTTCTGAAGACTTTATGTGACTTGTGAAAATTTTCAACATTTTCTTGTGGTTTGCATTGTATTCTGTGTGTGAAATCGCAACAAAACAGCAGAGAAAGTGATACTCATCGTACCAGTCATCATACTTATCATTACAGTCATCACACTCATCATTACAGTCATCACACTCATCATTACAGTCATCATACTCATCACACCGGTCATCATACTCATCACACCGGTCATCATACTCATCATACCGGTCATCACACTCATCATACTGATCATCACACTCATCATTACAGTCATCATACTCATCACACCGGTCATCATACTCATCATACCGGTCATCACACTCATCATACTGATCATCACACTCATCATTACAGTCATCATACTCATCACACCAGTCATCATACTCATCATACCGGTCATCACACTCATCATACTGATCATCATACTCATCATTACAGTCATCATACTCATCATTACAGTCATCACACTCATCATACTGATCATCATAATCATCATTACAGTCATCATACTCATCATTACAGTCATCATACTCATCATACCGGTCATCATACTCATTATACTGATCATCATACTCATCATTACAGTCATCATACTCATCATACCGGTCATCATACTCATTATACTGATCATCATACTCATCATTACAGTCATCATACTCATCATACCGGTCATCATACTCATTATACTGATCATCATACTCATCATTACAGTCATCATACTCATCATACCGGTCATCATACTCATTATACTGATCATCATACTCATCATTACAGTCATCATACTCATCATACCGGTCATCATACTCATTATACTGATCATCATACTCATCATTACAGTCATCATACTCATCATTACAGTCATCATACTCATCATACCGGTCATCATACTCATTATACTGATCATCATACTCATCATTACAGTCATCATACTCATCATTACAGTCATCATACTGGTCATCATACTCATCATTACAGTCATCATACTGATCATCATACTCATCATTACAGTCATCATACTCATCATTACAGTCATCATACTTGTCATTACACTCATCATACTCATCATTACAGTCATCATACTCATCATACTGGTCATCATACTCATCATTACAGTCATCATACTCATCATACTGATCATCATACGTATCATTACAGTCATCATACTCATCATACTGGTCATCATACTCATCATACTCATCATTACAGTTGTCATACTCATCATACTCATCATTACAGTTGTCATACTCATCATACTGGTCATCATACTCATCATTACAGTCATCATACTCATCATTACAGTCATCATACTCATCATTACAGTTGTCATACTCATCATACTGGTCATCATACTCATCACACCAATCATACTCATCATACTCATCATTACAGCCATCATACTCATTACAGTCATCATACTCATCATTACAGTAATCATACTCATCATACTGATCATCATACTCATCATTACAGTTGTCATACTCATCATACTGATCATCATACTCATCATTACAGTCATCACACTCATCATACTGATCATCATACTCATCATTACAGTCATCATACTCATCATACTGATCATCATACTCATCATTACAGTCATCATACTCATCATACTGATCATCATACTCATCATTACAGTCATCACACTCATCATACTCATCATTACAGTCATCATACTCATCATACTGATCATCATACTCATCATTACAGTCATCATACTCATCATACCGGTCATCATACTCATTATACTGATCATCATACTCATCATTACAGTCATCATACTCATCATACCGGTCATCATACTCATTATACTGATCATCATACTCATCATTACAGTCATCATACTCATTATACTGATCATCATACTCATCATTACAGTCATCATACTCATCATACCGGTCATCATACTCATTATACTGATCATCATACTCATCATTACAGTCATCATACTGGTCATCATACTCATCATTACAGTCATCATACTGATCATCATACTCATCATTACAGTCATCATACTCATCATTACAGTCATCATACTGGTCATCACACTCATCATTACACTCATCATACTGGTCATCATTACAGTCATCATACTCATCATACTGGTCATCATACTCATCATTACAGTCATCATACTCATCATTACAGTCATCATACTCATCATACTGATCATCATACGTATCATTACAGTCATCATACTCATCATTACAGTCATCATACTCATCATACTGATCATCATACATATCATTACAGTTGTCATACTCATCATACTGGTCATCATACTCATCATACTCATCATTACAGTTGTCATACTCATCATACTGGTCATCATACTCATCATTACAGTCATCATACTCATCATTACAGTCATCATACTCATCATTACAGTTGTCATACTCATCATTACAGTTGTCATACTCATCATACTGGTCATCATACTCATCACACCAATCATACTCATCATACTCATCATTACAGCCATCATACTCATTACAGTCATCATACTCATCATTACAGTCATCACACTCATCATACTGATCATCATACTCATCATTACAGTCATCATACTCATCACACCAGTTCCTCATACCGATCATTACAGTCATCATTCTTATCATACCCGTCATCATACTCATCATACTGGTCATCATACTCATCATACTGGTCATCATACTGGTCATCATACTCATTATACCGGTCATCATACTCATCATTACAGTCATAATGTCCCCGCCCCTTTCCAAAAACGCAGCAGCTGAAGAAAAGCATGAATGTGAACGTGCCCCATAGGAAACCATGTTACACGGACAGGAGTGCGTTTCTGCAAAAAGCACGCATTGGTGTGAACGGAGCCTTATTGTCGGTCAAATGCAGGCCATACATGGTTCGAATTCCGAATGATTTTTCATCCGAAAATTGAAACGTCGTTCGTTCTGTAATGCGTCGGTGCCATTGATGATTTTAAAAATCTGTAGTTTTTCACAAATTTTCCAGCATGCCCGATAAACGAAATGGGGAGGAACCCCGAAAATCGTGCCCATGCCATTGCCCCACTAACAGAGCGAAAATCGGCCGATTATTCTTAGGTCCAATTTTCATGTGAAAATCGTTCAGAATTTGACCCATGTATGGCCTGCAAAGCTTTAACAGTGCTGAAAATGGGAAAAGCTCCTGGTAATGAAAGGGTGTTATGGGCCGGTACTCAAACGGTTAAAAAATGAATTGGTATCTATAAATAGATGGACAGGGAATGGCTAAACCCCTCCCACCAGAATTCACTTCCTGTCACCTGGACAGGTGTCCCCTGCGGAGGATTTCTCCTTACTTCCTGCTCTTGTGACAACGGGAACATTTTATATTTCTCCATCATGTGTTGGCAATGATCACCAGAACAAACAAGCTGAAGCGGCTTGTTGTATGACGCACGGTACTGGGCAATGCATGGAATGAGCGTGGTACAGCGAGCGGGGTGGTGACAGCTAACAATGGCGTGTTGTCTCGTGCTTGATGACTTCATTGTCCTGACACTTGGGTTGTGGGCGGCCTCTGCCTGCACTTCACTGTGACCCCTCCCCCCCATCTCTGATCTGCTCGGTAAGGCTCCATCCACACTTGTGCGACTTCAAAATTGTGCGATTTTCATTGCGGCTTCACAGTGCGACTTTGATGCAACTTTGGATGAGTGCGACTTTGGCTTTGACCAAGGACAATTGTTTCCCAAAGTCGCACATAAGTCGTGCGTACAACACGCAGGTGCAACTTTCTTGCGACTTTGGAGGGTTTTACATTGAGTTCTATGACCCTCAAGCCGCATGAAAGTCAGACCAAAGTAGTTCAACTTCAAGGTGCGACTTGATGCGACTTTGGTGCGACTTTGGCTTTGACCAAGGACAATTTTTGAAAGTCGGACAAAAGTAGTGCACAAACTACTTTGAAGTCACACAGATATGAATGGTACCCATTGGAAAACATGGGGGGGGTGACTTGTCATGCGACTTTGGACCCCCTGTTCAGTAGTACTCCCAGCTCTGCTGATCCCCCACTCAGTAGTATCCCCAGCTCTGCTGATCCCCCACTCAGTAGTATCCCCAGCTCTGCTGATCCCCCACTCAGTAGTAACCGCCAGCTCTGCTGATCCCCCACTCTGCTGATCCCCCACTCAGTAGTACTCCCAGCTCTGCTGATCCCCCGCTCAGTAGTACCCCAAGTTCTGCTGATCCCCCACTCAGTAGTAACCCCATAGCTCTGCTGATCCCCCACTCAGTAGTACCCCGAGCTCTGCTGATCCCCCACTCAGTAGTACTCCCAGCTCTGCTGATCCCCCGCTCAGTAGTACCCCAAGTTCTGCTGATCCCCCACTCAGTAGTACCCCCAGCTCTGCTGATCCCCCGCTCAGTAGTACCCCCAGCTCTGTTAATCCTTCACTCAGTAACTTCTAGCTCTGCTGACCCCCCACTCAGTAGTAACCTCCAGCTCTCCTGATCCCCCACTCAGTAATAACCTCCAGCTCTGCTGATCCCCCACTCAGTAATAACCTCCAGCTCTGCTGATCCCCCACTCAGTAGGAACCTCCAGCTCTGCTGATCCCCCACTCAGTAGTACCCCCAGCTCTGCTGATCCCTTACTCAGTAGTACCCCCAGCTCTGCTGATGCCCCACTCAGTATTAACCCTCAGCTCTGCTGATCCCCCACTCAGTTGTACCCCCAGCTCTGCTGATCTCCTGCTCAGTAGTAACCCCCTAGCTCTGCTGATCCCTCACTAAGTAGTAACCCCCAGCTCTGCTGATCCCCTGCTCAGTAGTACCCCCAGCTCTGCTGATCCCCTGCTCAGTAGTACCCCCAGCTCTGCTGATCCCCTGCTCAGTAGTACCCCCAGCTCTGCTGATCCCCTGCTCAGTAGTACCCCCAGCCACTTGCCTCCCACTATATTGTTCCCATGTTGCTCACCACGTGTGCCGCCTGCTAGTTGATCCGTTGCAGTCCAGACCCCGCTCACCTTCCTGCTGCTCCATATGCTAATCTATACAATCGCTCTGTAACCAATCAGGCAGGTCCTTGCACTACATAGTTGATGGTAGATCTAAAGGAGATCGTACAATCAGATTGTAATGTGTAGGGTGACCCTTCGATTGCACGTGACTTTTACATTCAGACAATATTCCTCCCCAGCCTGAATGTCCCTGGCCCCTCCCCTTTCCTTCATTGTATTCGAGTTCAGTCATGCGGCTCAGCATCTCGTGGGGATTCCCTAGACAGGCGGTCTAGCAATGCCTTCCTCCTCCGGACTGACACCCACCCATCAAGGCATTTTGATATTTGCATAACTCCTGCCCAGAGACAGCCCACTGCTTGTAACAGGGCGGAGGGCTCTTGAGAAGAGTACTGAAGCAGGGTGCTATGCTGTGCTTGGGAAGCTATGTGGAGCACTCTGCTGGCCCCTCCCACCAGCCATGATCTGCCTGTATTGCATAGAGAAGCACAGAGACCCAGTCATGATGTCACTGGATATAAAACAGGGTATGTAATCAGAACGGAAAGGTTGTCTTTGATTGCCTCATTAGCCTGTTGATGGGAGGAAGGAATCAGGAAATGTAAAATAAAAGTCCATCAAGCTTCAGCTTTACCGTCCCCCATCCCAAGTGTGGGGGGGGGGAAACATGCTGTGTGCTAGTATTTGTGGGTGGGGTCTGAAGTCTCTTGTCACATGACTGCTGTGTGCTAGTATTTGTAGGTGGGGCTGCAGTCTCTCGTCACACGACTGCTGTGTGCTAGTATTTGTGGGTGGGGCTGCAGTCTCTCATCACATGACTGCTATGTGCTAGTATTTGTGGATGGGGTCTGCAGTCTCTTGTCACATGACTGCTACGTGCTAGTATTTGTGGATGGGGTCTGCAGTCTCTTGTCACATGACTGCTATGTGCTAGTATTCCTGGACCGTCTGAGGTGCAACCTGACAGCGTCGGATGGACCGAAACATGATATCCCAGAGGTGTTCTATTGGATTTAGGTCAGGCGAGTGTGGGGGCCATTCAATGGTATCAATTCCTTCATCCTCCAGGAACTGCCTGCATACTCTCCCCACATGAGGCCGGGCATTGTCGTGCACCAGGAGGAACCCAGGACCCACTGCACCAGGAGGAACCCAGGACCCACTGTACCAGCGTAGGGTCTGACAATGGGTCCAAGGATTTCATCCCGATACCTAATGGCAGTCAGGGTGCCATTGTCTAGCCTGTAGAGGTCTGTGCATTTCTCCATGGACATGCCTCCCCAGACCATCACTGACCCACCACCAAAACAGTCACGCTGAACGATGTTACAGGCAGCATAACATTCTCCATGGCTTCTCCAGATCCTTTCATGTCTGTCACATGTGCTCAGGGTGAACCTGCTCTCATCTGTGAAAAGCACAGGGCGCCAGTGGTGGACCTGCCAATTCTGGTGTTCAATGGCAAATGCTAATCCAGCTCTATGGTGCTGGGCAGTGAGCACAGGGCCCACTAGAGGATGTTGGGCCCTCAGGCCACCCTCATGAAGTCTGTTTCTGATTGTTTGGTCAGAGACATTCACATCAGTGGCCTGCTGGAGGTCATTTTGTAGGGCTTTGGCAGTGCTCATCCTGATCCTCATTGCACAAAGGAGCAGATACCGGTCCTGCTGATGGGTTAAGGACCTTCTACGGCCCTGTCCAGCTCTCCTAGAGTAACTGCCTGTCTCCTGGAATCTCCTCCATGCTCTTGATACTGTGCTGGGAGACACAGCAAACCTTCTGGCAATGGCACATATTGATGTGTCATCCTGGAGGAGTTGGACTGCCTGTGCATCCTCTGTAGGGTCCAGGTATGTCCTCATGCTACCAATAGTGACACTGACCCTAGAAAAATGCGAAACTAGTGAAAAACAGTCAGAAAAGAGGAGTAGGGAAAAAATGTCACCTGTAAAACCATTCCTGTTTTGGTGGTCATCTCATTGTTGCCCATCTAGCGCACCTGTTGTTAATTTCATTAACACCAAAGCAGCTGAAACTGATTAACAACCCCCCCCCTGCTACTTATCTGACCAGATCAATATCCCAGGAGTTTCATTGACCTGATGCTAGACTCTGATTTTCAAAGTCTTCCTTTCATTTTTTTGAGCAGTGTACATTCCAGTTATGTTTCTCCAGTCTTTTGAAGTGCAAGAAGAAGACAACAACCTTCCTAATCCCGGTCTCTGCAAATAACTAGCACTGACTGAGGGAACATGGAAGAAGTGGCGACTAAACTAACTAGCGCTGAAGAAGAGGAGAGGACAGAGGAAGACACCAAAATCACGCTAGTAAACAAGTTGTAGTAGCCCAAAACTGCCACTAGATGTCAGCATATTAATAAAGATTAACAACCTAATGCAGTTCAATGCAACAAAGCAAAAATGATATGAATGTGGGGCCCTGCAAGGGGCAGGAGGCTGTAGAGGTGTACAGAAGCAGAGTACGATACCTGCAGAATCTTATGTCATTACATTAGGCTGAGAATTATGATCAAACTAGTTAACCTCAGCTTATCTTCGCTGGACACGTCCTCTAAGCCACATGTGTGTAAAAATCGATGATTAAAGAATTCATCTAAAGTGCAGCGACTGATTTTTTTTTTTTGCTGTTCATGAAGCACAAACCGTAAAAGAAGTATTTCACATCTGGCAGAAAGACACAAAACGCAGCAATTTCGTTCCGCCGAGCACAGACCGGGAGAAGATGTTCATATTTCACGCCACGCGAATACTGCTGAGATAGCTGGGAGGAATTCACATCAGGAAGTCCTTCCAGCTCCGGACCAAGGAGCCAGCGCCTAGTTGGCAAAACATCAGTTGCTTCCGAAGAATTGATGAAGCCCGCCGAGATCTGGACACCGTATATAAATCAGATGAGCTTACTGACTAAAAGTGATGTATGTTCTAAGCCCGACTTAAAATAGGATAGGCTTTATTTTAAAGCCAAAAGAGTTTGCCAGATTGGACAACGGCTGGGACCGCGACAGACCGGCTACAGATGGAGCAACAAGAGCCAGGAGACGTGCGAAGCAAAGGCCTCGCATTGGAGTTCTATGAATAGTCACGGCCTGCCAGATCCAGATGGTATAGTCCAGACTTTCTCAACCATGGGGAACCCTTGAAATAACCTTCCCCTCTCAGGGAACCCTGCTAAAAGTTACTATATCTTCAGCTCATGATACATTAGGGTGACGGTCTGTGGGAAGAATGTTCTTTACACTTGGTACCCCCTATAGATAGCTAAAAAGATCAGTGGTGTCAGTGGGAACTTAATTGAAAGGCAGAAATTGCTCATTGCTCAAGGAACCCCTAGTAACTTCTGGAGGAACCCTGAGATACTGCTGAGATAGCTTGGAGGAATTCACATTAGGGAGACCTTCCAGCTACCAGACCATGGAGCCAGTGCCTGGGGCCGGGACAAGCCTATTATTCCCCCCTTGCTGATAGCTAAAAAAAATCTAAGGTGTCAGTGAGAACTTATCTGAGAGGCAGAAATTGAACATTGTTGAAGAAACCTCTAGCAACCTCTGGAGCAACCTTGAGATACTGCTGAGATAGCTTGGCGGAATTCCCATCAGGAAGACCTTCTTATTTGAGAGGCAGAAATTGCTCATTGCTCAAGGAACCCCTAGCAACCTCTGGAGGAACCCTGAGATACTGCTGAGATAGCTTGGAGGAGTTCACATCAGAAAGACCTTCCAGCTCCTCACCATGAAGCCAGTGCCTAGTACCGGGACAAGCCTATTTTCTCCCCCTTACAGATAGCTAAAAAGATCAATAGTGTCAGTGAGAACTTATCTGAAAGGCAGAAACTGCTCATTGTTCAAGGAACCCCTAGCAACCTCTGGACGAACCCTGAGATACTGCTGAGATAGCTTGGAGGAATTCACATCAGGAAGACCTTCCAGCTCCGGACCATGGAGCCAGTGCCTGGATTCGGGACAAGCCTATTTTTTTTCTCCTTACAGAAAGCTAATAAAATATAAGGTGTCAGTGGGAACTTATTTGAGAGGCAAAAATTGCTCATTGCTCAAGGAACCCCTAGTAACCTTTGGAGGAAACCTGAAGTACTGCTGAGATAGTTTGGAGGAATTCACATCAGGAAGACCTTCCAACTCTGGACCATGGAGCTGGAACAAGCTTATTTTTTCCCCATTACAGATATCCAAAAAAGATCTATGGTGTCAGTGGAAACTTATCTGAGAGGCAGAAATTGCTCATTGCTCAAGGAACCCCTAGCAACCTCTGGAGGAACCTTGAGATACCGCTGAGATAGCTTGGAGGAGTTCCCATCAGGAAGACCTTCTTATTTGAGAGGCAGAAATTGCTCATTGCTCAAGGAACCCCTAGCAACCTCTGGAGGAACCCTGAGATACTGCTGAGATAGCTTGGAGGAGTTCACATCAGAAAGACCTTCCAGCTCCGGACCATGAAGCCAGTGCCTGGTACCGGGACAATCCTATTTTCTCCCCCTTACAGATAGCTAAAAAGATCAATGGTGTCACTGAGAACTTATCTGAAAGGCAGAAATTGCTCATTGCTCAAGGAACCTCTAGCAACCTCTGGAGGAACCCTGAGATACTGCTGAGATAGCTTGGAGGAGTTCACATCAGAAAGACCTTCCAGCTCTGGACTATGAAGCCAGTGCCTGGTACCGGGACAAGCCTATTTTCTCCCCCTTACAGATAGCTAAAAAGATCAATGGTGTCAGTGAGAACGTATCTGAAAGGCAAAAATTGTTCATTGCACAAGGAACCCCTAGTAACCTTTGGAGGAACCCTGAAGTACTGCTGAGATAGCTTGGAGGAATTCACATCAGGAAGACCTTCCAACTCTGGACCATGGAGCTGGAACAAGCTTATTTTTTCCCCCTTACAGATAGCCAAAAAAGATTTATGGTGTCAGTGGAAACTTATCTGAGAGGCAGAAATTGCTCATTGCTCAAGGAACCCCTAGCAACCTCTGGAGGAACCTTGAGATACCGCTAAGATAGCTTGGAGGAGTTCCCATCAGGAAGACCTTCTTATTTGAGAGGCAGAAATTGCTCATTGCTCAAGGAACCCATAGCAACCTTTGGAGGAACCCTGAGATACTGCTGAGATAGCTTGGAGAAATTCACATCAGAAAGACCTTCCAGCTCCAGACCATAAAGCCAGTGCCTGGAGCTGGGACAGGCCTATTTTTCCCCCTTACAGAAAGCTAAAAAAAATCTAAGGTGTCAGTGAGAACTTATCTGAGAGGCAGAAATTGAACATTGCTCAAGGAACCCCTAGCAACCTCTGGAGGAACCTTGAGATACCGCTGAGATAGCTTGGCGGAATTCCCATCAGGAAGACCTTCTTATTTGAGAGGCAGAAATTGCTCATTGCTCAAGGAACCCCTAGCAACCTTTGGAGGAACCCTGAGATACTGCTGAGATAGCTTGGAGAAATTCACATCAGGAAGACCTTTTTCAGCTCCAGACCATGAAGCCAGTGCCTGGAGCTGGGACAGGCCTATTTATTCCCCCTTACAGAAAGCTAAAAAAATCTAAGGTGTCAGTGAGAACTTATCTGAGAGGCAGAAATTGAACATTGTTGAAGAAACCTCTAGCAACCTCTGTAGGAACCTTGAGATACTGCTGAGATAGCTTGGCGGAATTCCCATCAGGAAGACCTTCTTATTTGAGAGGCAGAAATTGCTCATTGTTTAAGGAACCCCTAGCAACCTTTGGAGGAGCCCTGAGATACTGCTGAGATAGCTTGGTGGAATTCCCATCAGGAAGACCTTCCAGCTCCAGATCATGAAGTGAGTGCCTGGAGCTGGGACAAGCCTATTTTTTCCCCTTACAGAAAGCTAAAAAAAATCTAAGGTGTCAGTGAGAACTTATCTGAGAGGCAGAAATTTCTCATTGTTGAAGGAACCCCTAGCAACCTCTGGAGGAACCTTGACATACTGTTGAGATAGCTTGGTGGAATTCCCATCAGGAAGACCTTCTTATCTGAGAGGCAAAAATAGCTTATTGCTCAAGGAACTCCTAGCAACCTCTGGAGGAACCCTGAGATACTGCTAAGATAGCTTGGAGTTATTCACATCAGGAAGACCTTCCAGCTCCGGAACAGGGAGCTAGTGCCTGGAGCTGGGACAAGCCTATTTTTTCTCCATTACAGAAAGCTAAAAAAATTCTAAGGTGTCACTGGGAACTTATCTGAGAGGCAGAAATTGCTCATTGCTCAAGGAACCCCTAGCTACCTTTGGAGGAACCCTGAGATACTGCTGAGATAGCTTGGAGGAATTAATATCAGAAAGTCCTTCCAGCTCTGGACCATGAAGCCAGTGCCTGGATTCGAGACAAGCTTATTCCCCCCCCCCTTACAGAAAGCTAATAAAATATAAGGTGTCAGTAGGAACTTATCTGAAAGGCAGAAATTGCTCATTGTTGAAAGGACCACTAGCAACCTCTGGAGGAAGCCTGAGATACTACTGAGATAGCTTGGAGGAATTCACATTAGGAAGACCTTCCAACTCCAGACCATGGAGCCAGTTCGTGGAGCTGAGACAAGCCTATTTTTTCCTCCTTACAGAAAGCTAATAAAATCTCAGGTGTCAGTGGGAACTTATCTGAGAGGCAGAAATTGCTCATTGTTGAAGGAACCTCTAGCAACTGATGGACGAACCCGGAGATAGGAACCACTAGCAACTGTGCATAGCACCTAAGGCTGGCCATACACATAGTAGGGTTTTCGTATGAAAATGTTTGTTTCATTTGATTTTCCAATGGTTAGTGGGGTAAAATTTTTAACCTAAGTGTCAAAAAAAACTCAAAAGAACAGGATGAAAAACTTTCCTCAAACAAAATTTTAACTGTGTGGTTTTTTTGGTTTGGAGAAATTGTACGTATTGTAATGACACCTGTTCATTACACCCGGAATTTCATTCAAAATGCAGACCTGGATGAGATTGTAAAGGCTTTCCAACAGAATTAGTTGACTCAATGATGGCAAAGCAGAATGTTCTAAGAATGTTTCGATGGGAATTTGTGTATGTATGTTCACACAAAATTCTACTAGTGTAGGAGTCAAACTTTCTAAACAAAAGGCTAGTTTACTGTTCTCCAGACTTTAGGGGGAGGGTCGGACTGTGGCCATCGGGAATAGAAATTGTCCTGGTGTCAGTGGGAGTAAACACTGCATCTTTAGTATTAGGGGGAGGGATAGTGCCCCATTGTTGGTGTCAGTGTGAGATATACCCACATAGAAGAAAAATATATTTGAAATATATTTTGAAATTATTCTTCCCAAATATATTGCCATATATATATATATATATATATATATATATATATATACACACACACACATATATATCTATATATAGATACATATATATATATATATATATATATAAATACTGCATGCTGAAATGCGTTTTTATTACAACATTTATTAAAAATATTTTTGAAAATACATTTAAAATATAAAAAAAAAATCTGAAGAACATATTTAAAAATATATATATTTTTAAAAATATATATCTCTTAAATATTTTCTTCATATTTTTTTAACATATAAACAAATCATTTAGCATACATTTTTACATATATTTGTAAATGCATTCCAAAAATTTAGATTTGAAATATACTTTAAAAATATTCTTCCCAAATATGTTGCCCTCAATTTGAAATGCCACAATTTTGGCCATATTCAATATATTTCAAAATATATTTCAATATAAATATATATACACACACACACACACACACACATATATATATATATATATATATATATATATATATATATATATATAAATATTTTGAAATATATTGAATATGGCCAAAATTGTGTAAATGCATTCCCAAAATTTAGATTTGAAATATACTTTAAAAATATTCTTCCCAAATATGTTGCCCTTAATTTGAAATGCCACAATTTTGGCCATATTCAACATATTTCAAAATATATTTCAATATATATATATATATATATATATATATATACACACACACACACACACATATATATATATATATATATATATATATAAATATTTTGAAATATATTGAATATGGCCAAAATTGTGGCATTTCAAATCAAGGGCAACATATTTGGGAAGAATATTTTTAAAATATATTTCAAATATATTTCTCTTCCATATGGGGAGTGCCCCATTACTGGTGTCAATTAGAGGAATAGTGCCCTATCCTTGGCTTCAGTGGGAGATATAGTGCCTCATTGTTGATGTCAGTAGCAGGAATGTTGCCTCATTGTCGGTGTCAGTGGGAGATATAGTGCCCCAGTAGGAGATATAGTGCCCCATTGTTGTCAGTGGGAGATATAGTGCCCCATTTCTGGTCTCAATTTAAGGAATAGTGCCTCATCCTTGGCTTCAGTGGGAGATATAGTGCCTCATTGTCAATGTCAGTAGCAGGAATGTTGCCCCATTGTTGGTGCCAGTGGGAGGAATAATGTCTTGTATCAGTGGAAGGAAAAGTGCCACAAGGGTCAGATAAAGGCATGCAAAAGGTCGCATCTGGCCCCCGGCCACAGTTTGGAGTCTACTGTAGTAGTGTATGGCCAGCTCAACGTTTCCACTGTGTCCCAGTGCTGGCCAACTCCGAGTATTATCAAGCAGGATGTGGTGACAGTGCTACTCCTTGTCTCGGTATCGGAAGGGTTAGATGCCACCACTCAGGGTTCTCGCAAGCTGAAGGGCTTCTTCGCTGTTCTAAGTGGACAAAACTGGTTTTGCAGTTCGCTCCAGGACTGGTAACTCCCTGATCGAGTTCTGGAGTCCAGAGGCTTTGTAGAGATTTGGGAGGGATAAAGCCTCTAATCCTGGATTAAGGTTTTGAAAACAACCAGCGCACTGATTGTTCAGGTGTGTGCGGGGCTTTTATTGGAGAAATGACTATGACTTAGGGTTCCACCTCGGCAGATGGAAGGAGGTCTCAACCAAGGAGTCAGGAGGACTCCAGCTATAAGACAGTTGGGAGCTGGTGCAGCAGGGAGCTGCTAGCTACGTGCATTGGGTTAGTGAGAGAAGAGTGTCTGAATGAGACAACCAGGGCCACAGTGCTGCAAGTATAAGCTAGGAGGCTGAGGAACATTTGTTTTGTGGAAGCGTAATGCTGAAAACACCTGCAAGGGAAACCCATGTGTTGAACTTGCATTTTGTTTTAATAGAAGCGGGCAAGAAAAGTCCTAAAGAAAGAAGATTCCTGCAAGTGGCCCCGTCCTTGATGTTCTACTGCTCAAAGCTGGTTCTCAAAATATATACGAGTACAGTCAAAGTAAAAAGCAAGACAAGAGAGTTAGGAGGACCATGCTTGTGGGAGCTAACAATCCAAAAGAGAGGGTTAAGTGATACACAAAGGTAATAACTGTGCAATGGTGAGCTGATAAAGAACATTTTTCAGGGAAGTGGCAGGCTAGGCTCTTCTAAAGAGACAGGTTTCCAGGGACCTACTGAGTAGGAAGGTAGATGGACAGATTGGGATAGGAGGTTCCAGAAGAAGAGATCAGCTCTGGAGAAGTCCTGGAGTTGATGAAAGAATCAGAGGGCAGAAAGTCCTGGGAGGAGCTGAGAGTAGGGGTTGTCTGATATTTCGAGATGAAGTTGGTGGTGTATCTAGGGGCAAAGTCGGAGATGGCTTTGTATGATGTTGTACATATTTTGAATTGTATTTGTTGAGTGACCCAAAGCCAGTGGAGGGACTGGCAGGGAGGGGAGGTAGACATTGAGGGTTGGTAAGGTGGATGAGTCTGGCAGCAGCCTTCATGGTAGACCAAAGAGGGGACAGTCCATGTAGACATGGGCCATCTAGGTGAAGTTGCAATAGCTGAGTCTAGAGATAACAAAGGAGTGAATTTGTACCTTGGTGGTGTCTTTGGTGAAGAAGGAGCGACATGTTATGGAAATGTTATAAGTGAAGACAGTTAAATTTGGACAGCAATTGGACTTGGGACTAATAGGAGGGGTCAGAGTCCAGGATCACACCTAGAACCCTGGCATGAGGGGAGAAAATCATAGTGGTGCTATGGAACTTGATGGAAAGGTTGGGGTTTCAAATACGGCCCCTGATGTCACCAAAAAGCCACACATAATATTCACTGAATGTGATGCTACAGAAATCTGTCCGAGACTACAGACTTGAAACAAGAGATGGTTAGAGACCAGGGGCGGACTGACCATTTGGAAACTCGGGCACTGCCCAAGGGCCCGGGTCAGTAGGGGGCCCCATGAGATGCCCCTGGTACCATTTTCATAGGCTTTTTTGAGTTTGGGCAAGGACACAGGGGCCCCATGATCCCCTATTGCCCGGGGGCCCCATGAGTTGTCAGTCCGCCCCTGTTAGAGACTACAGAAATGCTACAGTAGGTGATCAAAGTCTAGGAATGTGCTGTAGGACAAGGGTCCCCAAACCTTCTAAACCCAGGGCCAGTTTAATGTCCTTCAGACTTTAGGGGGGACGATGGGGAGCAGAAAAGGTCCTGGCGTCAGCTGGAAAGAACAATGCCCCTACATTGGTGTCATTAGGAGGAATTGTGCCTCATCATTGGTGTCACTGGCCCCCATCGCTGGGTGTCATTAGGAAATATTGTGCCTCATCGTTGGTGTCATTGGGAAGAATTGCACCCGTTCATTAGTGTCGGTGGGGGGAATTATGCCCCATTGTTGGTATCAGTGGATGAAATGGTGCCCCAAGAGCTGGATAAAAGCAAGCAAAAGGCCTCTTTTACTCTTCCCTCTCTCTTCCTTATTCTTCCTCAACTATCTTTCTCTTTTTTTACTCCTTTGCATTGTCTGTTTTAATTATTTTGGTGCAGTTTCGGTCCGCCTCTTGGACCTTTACTCAGGGTTAAAGAATATAGTCTAGACTGCATAGGTGATTTGTCCCCCATGAGGCTATGAGCATGTTACATTTGAACCATCTATAGCAGGGTTTCTCATCCAGGGTTCCATGAAACCCTACGGGTCCTCCAGAGGTTGCTAGGGGTTCCTAGAGCACTAATCAATTTTTGCCTCTCAGGTAAGTTCCCACTGACACCATTGATCTTTTTAACAATCTGTGAGGGGGGAATTCTTCCCAATGTCCACAAGTGTGAGGAGCATTCTTCCCAATGTCTACAAGTGCGAGGAGCATTCTTACCTCTGACTATCACACCAATGTATCATGAATTGTAGATAAAGTCATTTTTAGCAGGGGTTCCCTGAGACCTGGAAAGTTACGTGAAGGGTTTCTCTGCATTGGAAAGGTTTAGAAAGGCTGGTCTATAGTTTTATTATTTCCTCTCCCCCTTTTCGGGAAAAAACTGTCTGCAGTGGCTCATGAGGGTTGCATAATAAGTGCCAAAGGGCCACAGGTAGGGCACCAGGGCTGTACCTATAGAACAGAGGTCTCCAAACTTTCTAAACAAAGGGCCAGTTTACTATCCTTCAGATTTTAGAGGGGCTGAACTGTGGGCAATGGGAGTAGAAAATGTCCTGGTGTCGGTAACATTGCCCCATCATTGGTATCTGTGAGAGGAACAGTGCCCCATCATTGATGACAGTGGGAGGAATAGTGCCCCATCATTGGTATCAGTGGGAGGAATAGTGTCCCATCATTGGTATCAGTGGGAGGAATAGTGTCCCATCATTGGTATCAGTGGGAGGAATAGTGCCACATCATTGGTATCAGTGGGAGGAATAGTGTCCCATCATTGGTATCAGTGGGAGGAATAGTGTCCCATCATTGGTATCAGTGGGAGGAATAGTGCCCCATCATTGGTATCAGTGGGAGGAACAGTGCCCCATCATTGGCATCAGTGGGAGGAACAGTGTCCCATCATTGGTATCTGTGAGAGGAACAGTGCCCCATCATTGGTGTCAGTGGGAGGAATAGTGACCCATCATTGGTATCAGTGGGAGGAATAGTGCCCCATCATTGGTATCAGTGGGAGGAATAGTACCCATCATTGGTATCAGTGGGAGGAATAGTACCACTTCATTGGTGTCAGTGGGAGGAATAGTGCCCCATCATTGGTATCAGTGGGAGGAATAGTGCCCCATCATTGGTATCAGTGGGAGGAATAGTGCCCCATCATTGGTATCAGTGGGAGGAATAGTGCTCCATCATTGGTATCAGTGGGAGGAAATAGTGCCCCATCATTGGTATCAGTGGGAGGAATAGTGCCCCATCATTGGTATCAGTGGGAGGAATAGTGCCCCATCATTGGTGTCAGTGGGAGGAATAGTGTCCCATCATTGGTATCAGTGGGAGGAATAGTGCCCCATCATTGGTATCAGTGGGAGGAATAGTAACCCATCATTGGTGTCAATGGGAGGAATAGTGCCCCATCATTGGTATCAGTGCGAGGAATAATACCCCATTATTTGTGTCAGTGGGAGGAATAACACCCCATAGTTGGTGTCAGTGGGCGGATTAGTAGGAACAGTGCCCCACCATTGGTGTTAGTGGCAGGAAATATGCCCCATTGTTAATGTCTGTGGGAGGTTAAGCGCCCCAAGGGCCGGATAAAACCAGGCAAAGGACCACATCCAACTCCCGGGCTGCAGTTTAGAGATGCCTGATATAGCATACAGTTGAAAGAGAACCTGTCAGTTTGTAAAAAAATCCCACCTCAAATTCCTTGCAATAGAAGAGCTGCAATGATCACCTCTCCGTGTCTCCTGCCGTCCCGACGTTCCAGTGCAGCAGCCTCTTGTAAAGCTCCTAAGGGTTCATCCCTTCCAGGACTGTCTGATGTCTGTGCCTCCTGCCACACTGTGGTTTCTATTCTCCTCCTACATCACTGCTGTGCCTTTTAGGTGTCGTAGACGTCGGAGGAACCAACCAGCACACAGCAGCGGAACAGGCATCCGAAACTCCCAGAAATGTTGAATGTCAAACAGTCTTCTGGAGGTTGCAGCATTGGAACGACCAGAAAGTGGGACCACCATAGAGGTGAGTATAATAGCTGGCTTGCTGCCCATTCATTTCCAATAAGCCCCCAAGACACACACCCCCAAAAAAGCACGCGACTTTCTTTCTACACATTGGGTGTTGGATGTATGATCAGGACTGCGCCCAACGCATTGAGATGAATTTTTTTTTTTTACTGTTTATATGCTTCAGGTTGCCTTTCAGATTCTCGTGCGTCAGGTCTCGTGCATCATGGTGGTGCATGGTCAGATGAGTATTTTGCAATTATGCAAAGTATGGGACCATTTAGCCCTCATGCGCACTTGACGTTTTTACACATTTTTGGCATTTTTTTCTACAGCCAGTAACCCCCCCAGCATGTTATCCTATACGTCCATGCACACAGACTGGAATCAACATTTTTTTGGCCGGGACGTTTTTTTTTTGGCTGGAAAAAAACCCAGAACTAGTGGGCTTCTAGAGGAGTTTCTTTAGCTGTAAAAACACTCTAATGCTGAAAAATGCAGTAAAACGCCACAAACCAGCGTTTTTGGACTATTTTTAACCAAAAAAATATTTTTTTTGGCAAAACAAAGCTAAAAAATGCAAACGCGGAAAAATGCAAGAAAACGCGGAAAAATGCAGCAAACGCCAATGCAAAAAAAAGCTGAAAAAGTCAAGTTTTTAACCAGTGTTATTATTATTATACAGGATTTATATGGCGCCAACAGTTTGCTCAGCACTTTACAATATAACAGGAAACAATACAGCAACAATACAGTTCAATACAAGAGGGTTAGGAGGGCCCTGATCCTGGGAGCTTACAATCTAGGAGATCAAAATATCCAGTGTGCATGAGAGCTATATGTCCTCACGCACACGGGACGTTTTTACAGCGGCTGTTTTTGGCTTTTGAAAGGTTTTTTCTACAGCCAGTAACCCCCCAGAATGTTATCCTAAGTGTCCATACACACACAGACTGGAATCAACTTTTTTTGGCAGGGACGTTTTTTGGCTGGAAAAAAACCCAGAACTAGTGAGTTTCTAGAGGAGTTTTTTTAGCTGTAAAAATGCTGAAAAACATTGAAAAACATGTTAAAAAGCCGGAAACTGGCGTTTTTGGACTTTTTTTTAACCAAATAAAAAAATTTGGGTAGGTAAAAAAAAAGCTAAAAAAAAGCAAATGTGTAAAAACGCAAGAAAACGCGGCAAAACGCTAATGCAAAAATGCTAAAAAAAAGCTGAAAAAGTCAAGTTTTTAACGTTACCAGCATTATCAAAATATCCAGTGTGCATGAGAGCTATATGTCCTCATGCACACCGGACGTTTTTACAGCGGCTGTTTTTGGCTTTTGAAGGGTTTTTTTCTACAGCCAGTAACCCCCCAGCATGTTATCCTATATGTCCATACACACACAGACTGGAATCAACTTTTTTTGGCTGGGACGTTTGTTGGCTGGAAAAAAACCCAGGACTAGTGAGTTTCTAGAGGAGTTTTGTTAGCTTTAAAAATGCTCTAACGCTGAAAAACATTGAAAAACATGGTAAAATGTCGGAAACTGGCATTTTTGGACTTTTTTTAACCCCAAAAATAAAATTGGGGGAGGTAAAAAAGAAAGCTGAAAAAAGCAATCGTGGAAAAATGCAAGAAAACGCGGCAAAACGCTAATGCAAAAATGCTAAAAAAAAGCTGAAAGTCACGTTTGTAACATTTTTTTACACAGCTAACGTTACCAGTTATCAAAAAGTCCCGTGTGCATGAACTTTTTTCTGTTTTTTTTTTTAATTTTATTTTTACCCCAACCCACTCAGCGCTACTAGGTTGGCCTAGCTCAGAATGACGTGTCCCTCTTCCTCCAGCCTCATGCCACATCTCCCAGGAGGTCCACTAGCCCAATGTATAAAATACTAACCACAACATACAAGACCATCCACAACATACAAGACCATCCACAACATACAAAGCCATCCACAACATACAAGACCATCCACAACATACAAGACCATCCACAACATACAAGACCATCCACAACATACAAAGCCATCCACAACATACAAGACCATCCACAACACAGAAGACCATCCACAACATACAAGACCATCCACAACATACAAAGCCATCCACAACATACAAGACCATCCACAACACAGAAGACCATCCACAACATACAAGACCATCCACAACATACAAAGCCATCCACAACATACAAGACCATCCACAACATACAAGACCATCCACAACATACAAAGCCATCCACAACATACAAGACCATCCACAACATACAAGACCATCCACAACATACAAGACAATCCACAACATACAAAGCCATCCACAACATACAAGACCATCCACAACATACAAGACCATCCACAACATACAAGACCATCCACAACATACAAGACCATCCACAACATACAAAGCCATCCACAACATACAAGACCATCCACGACATACAAGACCATCCACAACATACAAAGCCATCCACAACATACAAGACCATCCACAACATACAAGACAATCCACAACATACAAAGCCATCCACAACATACAAGACCATCCACAACCCACAACATACAAAGCCATCCACAACATACAAGACCATCCACAGCATACAAAGCCATCCACAACATACAAAGCCATCCACAACATACAAGACCATCCACAACATACAAGACCATCCACAACATACAAGACAATCCACAACATACAAAGCCATCCACAACATACAAGACCATCCACAACATACAAGACCATCCACAACATACAAGACCATCCACAACATACAAAGCCATCCACAACATACAAGACCATCCACGACATACAAGACCATCCACAACATACAAAGCCATCCACAACATACAAGACCATCCACAACATACAAGACAATCCACAACATACAAAGCCATCCACAACATACAAGACCATCCACAACCCACAACATACAAAGCCATCCACAACATACAAGACCATCCACAGCATACAAAGCCATCCACAACATACAAAGCCATCCACAACATACAAGGCCATCCACAACATACAAAGCCATCCACAACATACAAGACCATCCACAACATACAAGACCATCCACAACATACAAAGCCATCCACAACATACAAGACCATCCACAACATACAAAGCCATCCACAACATACAAGACCATCCACAACATACAAACAAAGCCATCCACAACATACAAGACCATCCACAACATACAAGACCATCCACAACATACAAGACCATCCACAACATACAAAGCCATCCACAACATACAAGACCATCCACAACATACAAAGCCATCCACAACATACAAGACCATCCACAACATACAAGACCATCCACAACATACAAGACCATCAACAACATACAAAGCCATCCACAACATACAAGACCATCCACAACATACAAAGCCATCCACAACATACAAGACCATCCACAACATACAAGACCATCAACAACATACAAAGCCATCCACAACATACAAGACCATCCACAACATACAAAGCCATCCACAACATACAAGACCATCCACAACATACAAAGCCATCCACAACATACAAGACCATCCACAACATACAAAGCCATCCACAACATACAAGACCATCCACAACATACAAGACCATCCACAACATACAAGACCATCAACAACATACAAAGCCATCCACAACATACAAGACCATCCACAACATACAAAGCCATCCACAACATACAAGACCATCCACAACATACAAGACCATCCACAACATACAAGACCATCAACAACATACAAAGCCATCCACAACATACAAGACCATCCACAACATACAAAGCCATCCACAACATACAAGACCATCAACAACATACAAAGCCATCCACAACATACAAGACCATCCACAACATACAAGACCATCCACAACATACAAAGCCATCCACAACATACAAGACCATCAACAACATCCAAAGCCATCCACAACATACAAGACCATCCACAACATACAAAGCCATCCACAACATACAAGACCATCAACAACATCCAAAGCCATCCACAACACAGCCCCCAACTACACCACCAACCTCATCTGCAGATATCATCCAAATATTGCTAATACTAAGACATACCCATTGGAACACTTGCCTTCCAGAGGATTTACCCCCCTTCCTTCCTGACCAGGCCATTTATTGCGTTACTTTTACTGACAATTGCGCGGTCATGCAACGCTGCACCCAAATAAAATCTACGTCCTTTTTCCCCCACGAATTGAGATTTCTTTCAGTGTTATTTGATCACCTCTGAGTTTTTTATTTTTTGCGCTATAAAAAAATAGACCACCAATTTTGAGAAAAAAAATATATTTTTACATTTTTGCTATTAACCACTTGCCTTCCTGAGAATTTACCCCCTTCCTTCCTGACCAACCAAGCCATTTCTTGCGTTACTTTAACTGACAATTGCGCGGTCATGCAATGTCGTACCCAAATGAAATCTAAATTTTTTTCCCCACAAATAGAGCTTTCTTTTGGTGGTATTTGATCACCTGTGTGGTTTTTTATTTTTGGCACTATAAAAAAAAAAGTCTGCCAATTTTGAGAAAAAAAAACAATATTTTTAACTTTTTTCTATTAACCACTTGCTCTCCTGAGGATTTACCTCCCCCCACCCTCCTGACCAGGCCATTTCTTGCTTTACTTTAGCTGACTATTGCACGGTCATGCAATGCTGCACCCAAATGAAATCTACGTCCTTTTTTCCCACAAATTGAGCTTTCTTTCAATGGTATTTGATCGCCTGTGCATTTTTTATATTTTGTGCTATAAAAAAAAAAAGACCGACAATTTTCACAAAAAAAACTATATTTTTGACTTTTTGCTATGAAATATGTCCAGTAAAAAATTTTTAAAAATCTAATTTCATCATAAATTTAGGCCAAAATATATTCTACAAATGGCGGTATATATACTGGAATTTTTTTTTTTCTTTTTACTAGCAATGGCGGCGATCAGCGACTTATAGCAGGACTGCGGCAGGAATTCTGACACTGGGGGGAAACTGACTTGGTGTCACTGACATCCCCAGTGACACCAATACAGTGATCAGTGCTAATAAAAAGCATTGACACTGTACTAATGACACTGGGCAGGAAGCGGTTAACATGTGGGACGATCAAAGGGTTAACTGTTTTACTAGATGCTTCACTGTAAGTACACTGCTTTGTATGGCTGTGCTGTGCAGAGCCATACAAAGAAGTGTGCAGGAGCTGACATAGGAGAGATCTGTGTTGTTTACATACAGGTCTCTCCCCCTGTTGGAAACCCTCGGTGATCGCCGGGTGCCGGCGGGGAATCACCAGCCAGGAACCAGTGATTGACAGCTGAGGCCACAAATGGCGGCGTGGGTAGGCATGCCCCTTGCCCGGGACTGCAAAATCACGTGTATATATACTTGATTTTGCCCACCCGTGCCGCCCTGTTGGACTATTTCTGCTAAAGTGCGGCGCGGAATCGGTTAACTGCAATTCCAAGGTGGTGGTATATATTATTGAATGTAATGTCTGCTGTATACAATACATAGGATGTACTATTCGTGTTTTACGGATAACAATTTCAGAACAATATAATGACACCAACAACCCCAAAGCGAAAAAAAAAAAAGTCAAATGTATCCAGACATTTGAGAGAAATCCATGGTGGTCACCTTCGTTCTTTCTCTTTTTTTTGGACCGGAGCAAATTAACCACATGCCACCCAGCCACTGTAGAAATACGGCGACAAAGCGGCACGGATGGGCAAAAGCAAGTTTTAAAACGTATGTTTTGAAAACAGGTAGGGGGCGCGCGCGAGGCACGCTGCCGCCCTACCTGTCCCGCCGATCACAGCCGCGGATGTCAGTCGCCGGGTCACAGATGGTCGTTACCGGCTATGTCCCGGCAATTAGCGGCATTCGCTGACAGAGAGCACAGCTGCAGTAGCTGTGCTTTCTGTCAGTTCCCTGACAGCTCCAGGACACGCTGATCAGGACAGAAGAGTTTCTCTCTCCCGATCAGCGGTGTCCCGTGCAGTACACACCCCGCCCCCTAGTAAAACACTCCCCTTCACACAGTTAACCCTTTCCCTGAATAATAAACTTAACCCCTTCCTCCCCAGTGCCATTAGTACAGTGTCAGTGTTTTTTTTTTTTGCACTGATCACTGTATTGGTGTCACTGGGGATGTCAGTGACCCCAAGTCAGTACTCCCCAATGTCAGAATGTCCGCCGCAGTCCCGCCATAAGTCACTGATCGCCGCCATAAGTCCCTGATCGCCGCAATAAGTCACTGATCGCCGCCATTATTAGTATAAAAAAAACCTAAAAATCCCAGTATCTTTCCCGCCATTTGTAAACACTATAACTTTCACGTAAACCAATTAATTTACATGTATTGGGTTTTTTTTTTTAGCAAAGACATGGAGCAGAATGCATTTTGGCAGAAATTTATGACTAAATTTGATTTTAAAATTTTTTTTACTGGACGTGTTTTATAGCAAAAAGTCCAAAATATTGTTTTTTTTTTCCTCAAAATTGTCAGCCTTTTTTTTTTATAGCGCAAAAAAAAAAAAACGCACATGTGATCAAATACCACCGAAAGAAAGCTCAATTTGTGGTAAAAAAAAGGATGTAAATTTAATTTATGTACCATATTGCATGACCGCGCAATTGTCCGTTAAACTAGCGCAGCGCTGTATAGCAGAAAAATGGCGTAAATTGCAGTATCTATACCATAGTTTGTAGACGCTATAACTTCCACACAAAGTAATCAATATACACTTATTGGGATTTTCTTTACCAAAAACATGGAGCAGAATACATTTTGGCCTAAATTTATAACCAACTTTGAGTTTACTATATATTTTTTATAGCTGAAAGTAAAAAATATAATTTTTCTTCAAAATTTTTGGCATTTTTTTGTTTATAGCATGAAAAATAAAAAACGCACAGGTGATCAAATACCACCAAAAGAAAGCTGTATTTGTGTGAGAAAAAGGACGTAAATTTCTTTTGGGTGCAGCATTGCATGACCGCGCAATTATCAGTTGAATTAGTGCAGCGCCGAGTAGCAAAAAGAGGCCTGGTCATTAAGGGGGGTAAATCCTCAGGAGGGCAAGTGGTTAAAAATGTCTAAGACGGGGCGATACTTATCGTATGTTGCTCAAGTGCGAGGCGTGGTGGATCCAAACTCTCGGCACTAGGATTCCAATCGGCTTGAATAATAGGATGGATGTTAACCTTTTCTTGAGAGAAGAATGATTTGTTTGAATTGTGTTTTTAGTAGAAGATGCTTCTGTATATTATTATGGAGATTTCGATAATATCACGATTACTATTGCTGAGAGTCTTTCATTGCATCTACTAGTACAAAAGGTTCTATCATCCCTTCCAGGCTGGGATGCTTTTCTTCAGATTTGTATTAGCTTCTTCACCAAGTAAGATTAATTGTTTTATTCAATCAGGTAATTACCGCCCCCCCATTTGTGGTTTGAGGGGTTGATTTATTATATACTGTACACTGTTTAAATAATTCAAGGAAGACTTTGAAAACCCATCAGATCTCAATGGGGAGGAATCTCCTGCTGGATCTCTATACTGATATGGACGGGGTAATGTGTTAGGAACGTAAGGACGCCCCATCCTTTGATGGAAATGAAAATGATCGACCTACAGAGGACTGAATTCAAAGACACCCCCCGAAAATCAAAGTGAAGGCGAGTCCATTTTGCTGAAATGTCATTGCAGTCACTCAGAATGGTCCTCAGTAGTTTGTATGGCCCCCACGTGCTTGTATGCATGCCTGACAACGTCAGGACATGCTCCTAATGAGACCACGGATGGTGTCCTCCCAGATCTGGACCAGGGCATCACTGAGCTCCTGGACAGTCTGAGGTGCAACCTGACGGCGTCGGATGGACCGAAACATGATATCCCAGAGGTGTTCTAAAGCCGAAACGCGTCAGTATTAGTAGATCCTGTACCATATTTTTGTAACCAATAAAGAGAGTACATTGTGTAGCATCCGTGTAGCTGGCTGTATTCTTTTGAAGATGATTATGGTGTATGTCACCTGAAGAGCAGACTGCTACAAGACATGAAATAACTTCACATTAGAAACCCCCATCCCATCAGAATTTCAACTCCCTTCACATCAGAAGCTCCCATAATATTTGACCCCCCTCCTCCCTTCACATCAGAATCTTGCCATTACACATCAGAGTAGACCATTATATCAAAGTCCCAATCAGAGTCCCTGCTCCTTACATCATGGTCAGTTAAACCCATGGTTGGGATAGTCCTACTCCTTACATCAGGGTCAGTTAAACCCATGGTTGGGATAGTCCTGCTCCTTACATCAGGGTCAGTTAAACCCATGGTTGGGATAGTCCTGCTCCTTACATCAGGGTCCCCATCAAAGCCCTCCTTACATCTGGGTTCCCCCTTATATTAGGGTCCCCATCAGATTTCCCCCTTACATCAGGGTCCCCATCAAAGCCCCCCTTACATCAGGGTCCCCATCAGATTTCCCCCTTACATCAGGGTCCCCATCAGATTTCCCCCTTACATCAGGGTCCCCATCAGATTTCCCCCTTACATCAGGGTCCCCAACAGATTTCCCCCTTACTTCAGGGTCCCCATCAGATTCCCCCCTTACATCAGGTTCCCCATCAGATTTCCCCCTTACATCAGGGTCCCAATCAGTTCCCCCCTTACATCAGGGTCCCCATCAGATTTCCCCCTTACTTCAGGGTTCCCATCAGATTTCCCCCTTACATCAGGGTCCCCATCAGATTTCCCCCTTACATCAGGGTCCCCATCAAAGCCCCCCTTACATCAGGGTCCCCATCAAAGCCCCCCTTACATCGGGGTCCCCATCAGATTTCCCCCTTACATCAGGGTCCCCATCAGATTTCCCCCTTACATCAGGGTCCCCATCAGATTTCCCCCCTTACATCAGGGTCCCCATCAGATTTCCCCCTTACATCAGGGTCCCCATCAGATTTCCCCCTTACATCAGGGTCCCCATGCTCTCTCAGTAGAAAACGGGTCACTGTATTACACTCCTTTGATCCACAGAAGAAGTACAGCCAAACAAGATATGGCTGTACTCCTTTAAACTCACCCCCAAAAAATCTAACATTTTCTGAAAGTGGAGACCCTGGAGAATAAAATGGTGGCAGTTGAAATGTTGTTTATGTCACACAGTATTTGCGCAACATATTTAATAAATGCATAGTTTCATAAAATAACTACATTAAAATTAATTGTAGTGCACACAAACACAATATTCTACCCATTATTTTGGTAAATTATACAAGGTGGGGTTGTGTTGAGTAAATAGATACCACACATGTCCAGTCTCAAAATTGCTTGCACCTGTGAAATGACCCTAAACTCTCAAACAATGACACATTTTCTGAAAGAGGATGCCCTGGAGAATAAAACAATGGAAGTTGCAATTTTTTACCCTGACATTTAACCCTAACCCTAGCCCTTAACCCTAACCCCTACCCTGACATTTAACCCTAACCCTAGCCATTAACTCTAACATTTTACCCTAGCCCTTACCCCTAACATCTAACCCTAGCCCTTACCCCTAACATCTAATCCTAACATCTAACCCTAGCCATTAACCCTAACATCTAACCCTAGCCATTAACCCTAACATCTAACCCTTAACCCTAACATCTAACCCTAGCCATTAACCCTAACATCTAACCCTTAACCCTAACATCTAACCCTAGCCATTAACCCTAACATCTAACCCTAACCCTAGCCCTTACCCCTAACATCTAACCCTAAGCCTATCCCATACCCCTAACATATAACCCTAACATCTAACCCTAGCCATTAACCCTAACATCTAACCCTAGCCATTAACCCTAACATCTAACCCTAACCCTAGCCATTAACCCTAACATCTAACCCTAACCCTAACATCTAACCCTAACCCTAGCCATTAACCCTAACATCTAACCCTAACTCTAGCCATTAACCCTAACATCTAACCCTAACATCTAACCCTAACTCTAGCCATTAACCCTAACATCTAACCCTAACCCTAGCCATTAACCCTAACATCTAACCCTAACCCTAGCCATTAACCCTAACCCATACCCCTAACATCTAACCCTAGCCATTAACCCTAACATCTAACCCTAACCCTAGCCATTAACCCTAACATCTAACCCTAGCCATTAACCCTAACATCTAACCCTAGCCATTAACCCTAACATCTAACCCTAACCCTAGCCATTAACCCTAACATCTAACCCTAGCCATTAACCCTAACATCTAACCCTAACTCTTAACCCAAACTTCTAACTCTAACCCTAGCATCTATTCCTAACTCTAACCCTTAACCCTAACATCTGACCCTAGCCCTTAACCCTAACATCTCACCCTAACCCTTAACCCAAACTTCTAACTCTAACCCTAGCATCTATTCCTAACTCTAACCCTTAACCCTAACATCTAACCCTAACATCTAACTCTAACCCTTAACCATAACATCTAACCCTTAACTCTAACATTTAACCCTAACACTTGCCCTTAACCCTAAAATCTAACCCTAGCCCTTAACCCTAACATCTAACCCTTAACCCTAGCATCTAGCCCTAACTCCAACCCTTAACCCTAAACCTAGCCCTTAACCCTAACCCTTAACCCTAGCATCTAGCCCTAACTCCAACCCTTAACCCTACATCTAACCCTAGTCCTTAACCATAACCCTAGTCCTTAACCATAACCCTAGCCCTTAACCCTAACATCTAACCCTAACTCTTAATCCTAACTCTAACATTTAACCATATCCCTTACCCTAACGTTTAACCCTAACCCTAGCCTTTAACCCTAATCCTACTCCTTATCATAACCCTAACATTTAGCCCTTTATGTATCATGATATAACCCTAGCCCTTAACCCTAACATTTAACACTAACCCCCACCCTTAACCCTCGAACCCTAAAATGCGACTTTGGACAGGTAAAGGTTCCAGTGCTACTTGTGATGTTACTTGAGTGCCAGAGACTGTAAAGTCGCATCAAAGTCGCACTACATGAACAAAACCATCATACTTTCCTATGAACCAAAAGAAAAAAGCAAACCGCATAAAAAACGCAACACTTGCATTTTCGGTGAGGGTCCATTGAAGTCTACTGCAATCAAAACCTTAATCTGTTGCGGAAAAAGGGGTCCCTGACCCTTTTGAGAAAACACACTGGCTCAAAACGCACATATGTGAACTTAAGCCATAGGAAACTATGTAAAATGGACTGGAGTGTGTTTCTGCCAAAATGCACTAAAAAACACATAGGTGTGAACCTAGAGTAAAAATGATCTAGAGAACTTCTTCGGGAGAGCCCTACGCCAGCTCTAAAAACCAATACCAAGCTTACGGCTGCAGCAGCATGATTTAACCCCTTGAATACCAAGACGTTAATAAACATGCCTTCATAGACAAAGAGTTAAGCCGTCAGTTAGCAGAAAGTGAATATGCCTGCTGGTTATGTAAGCTCCATCCATTCTATAATGACCTGCAGGGTCACTACTGTGTCCTGGTCCCACCACCTAGGTCCTCCTACTCAAGCAAATTTTTGTTAAATATTTATTTCCTGTTAACTTGCGCTTTTCTGGATCACTAAAAATTTGGAAAAAAAAGAGCAAAAAATTGGAGTGAATTTAAACAGCAGAAAAAAAGAGTTTGTTAGCCCTGCTGGTGACTATTCCAAATGAGGGACATTTCAAGTCACCAGGATTGCTAAAGGCAAAGCTTCGAAAGCCAGAACTGCCTATAGACATTGGGGCTTTTAGCAATGATTGTAAATACAGCGTAGTTATGTGTAGAGCAATCTTCTAAACCAGCGGTCTCCAAACTGTGGCCCGGGGCTGAATGCAGCCCCTTGCATACTTTTATCCGGCCTTTGAGGCACTATTCTTCCCACTGATATGAGGCACTATTTCTTCTACTGACACCAATGATGGGACACTATTCCTTCTACTGACACCAATGATGGAGCACTATTCCTCCCACTGATACCAATGATGGGGCACTATTCCTCCCACTGATACCAATGATGGGGCACTATTCCTCCCACTGATACCAATGATGGGACACTATTCCTCCCACTGATACCAATGATGGGACACTATTCCTCCCACTGATACCAATGATGGGGCACTATTCCTCCCACTGATACCAATGATGGGGCACTATTCCTCCCACTGATACCAATGATGGGGCACTATTCCTCCCACTGATACCAATGATGGGACACTATTCCTCCCACTGATACCAATGATGGGGCACTATTCCTCTCACTGATACCAATGATGGGGCACTATTCCTCACCCTGATACCAATGATGGGGACCTATTCCTCCCACTGATACCAATGATGGGGCACTATTCCTCCCACTGATACCAATGATGGGACACTATTCCTCCACTGATACCAATGATGGGGCACTATTCCTCCCACTGACACCAATGATGGGGCACTATTCCTCCCACTGATACCAATGATGGGGGACTATTCCTCCCATTGATACCAATGATGGAGCACTAATTCTCCCATTGATACCAATGATGGGGCACTATTCCTCCCACTGATACCAATGATGGGGCACTATTCCTCCCACTGATACCAATGATGGGGGACTATTCCTCCCACTGATATCAATGATGGGGCACTATTCCTCCCACTGATATCAATTCCTCCCAATGATGGGACACTATTCCTCCCACTGATATCAATGATGGGGCACTATTCCTCCCACTGATACCAATGATGGGGCACAATTCCTCCCACTGATACCAATGATGGGGCACTATTCCTCCCACTGATACCAATGATGGGGCACTATTCC
This sequence comes from Staurois parvus, assembly GCF_062004578.1. NCBI lineage: Eukaryota > Metazoa > Chordata > Amphibia > Anura > Ranidae > Staurois > Staurois parvus. The sequence goes on along the minus strand of NW_028318656.1, from coordinate 3,382,422 downwards.
TCCCACTGATACCAATGATGGGGGACTATTCCTCCCACTGATACCAATGATGGAACACTATTCCTCCCACTGATACCAATGATGGGGCACTATTCCTCCCACTGATACCAATGATGGGACACTATTCCTCCCACTGATACCAATGATGGGGCACTATTCCTCTCACTGATACCAATGATGGGGCACTATTCCTCACCCTGATACCAATGATGGGGACCTATTCCTCCCACTGATACCAATGATGGGGCACTATTCCTCCCACTGATACCAATGATGGGACACTATTCCTCCACTGATACCAATGATGGGGCACTATTCCTCCCACTGACACCAATGATGGGGCACTTTTCCTCCTACTGATACCAATGATGGGGGACTATTCCTCCCACTGATACCAATGATGGAGCACTAATTCTCCCATTGATACCAATGATGGGGCACTATTCCACCCACTGATACCAATGATGGGGCACTATTCCTCCCACTGATACCAATGATGGGGGACTATTCCTCCCACTGATATCAATGATGGGGCACTATTCCTCCCACTGATACCAATGATGGGACACTATTCCTCCCACTGATATCAATGATGGGGCACTATTCCTCCCACTGATACCAATGATGGGGCACAATTCCTCCCACTGATACCAATGATGGGGCACTATTCCTCCCACTGATACCAATGATGGGGCACTATTCCTCCCACTGATACCAATGATGGGGGACTATTCCTCCCACTGATACCAATGATGGAACACTATTCCTCCCACTGATACCAATGATGGGGCACTATTCCTCCCACTGATACCAATGATGGGGAATTATTCCTCCAATTGATACCAATGATGGGGCACTATTCCTTCCACTGATACCAATGATGGGGCACTATTCCTCCCACTGATACCAATGATGGGGCACTATTCCTCCCACTGATACCAATGATGGGGCACTATTCCTCCCACTGATACCAATGATGGAGCACTATTCCTCCCACTGACACCAATGATGGGGCACTATTCCCCCCACTGATACCAATGATGGGACACTATTCCTCCCACTGATACCAATGATGGAGCACTATTCCCCCCACTGATACCAATGATGGGGCACTATTCCTCCCACTGATACCAATGATGGGACACTATTCCTCCCACTGATACCAATGATGGGGCACTATTCCTCCCACTGATACCAATGATGGGACACTATTCCTCCACTGATACCAATGATGGGGCACTATTCCTCCCACTGACACCAATGATGGGGAACTATTCCTCCCACTGATACCAATGATGGGGGACTATTCCTCCCACTGATACCAATGATGGAGCACTAATTCTCCCATTGATACCAATGATGGGGCACTATTCCTCCCACTGATACCAATGATGGGGCACTATTCCTCCCACTGATACCAATGATGGGGGACTATTCCTCCCACTGATATCAATGATGGGGCACTATTCCTCCCACTGATACCAATGATGGGACACTATTCCTCCCACTGATATCAATGATGGGGCACTATTCCTCCCACTGATACCAATGATGGGGCACAATTCCTCCCACTGATACCAATGATGGGGCACTATTCCTCCCACTGATACCAATGATGGGGCACTATTCCTCCCACTGATACCAATGATGGGGGACTATTCCTCCCACTGATACCAATGATGGAACACTATTCCTCCCACTGATACCAATGATGGGGCACTATTCCTCCCACTGATACCAATGATGGGACACTATTCCTCCCACTGATACCAATGATGGGGCACTATTCCTCTCACTGATACCAATGATGGGACACTATTCCTCCACTGATACCAATGATGGGGCACTATTCCTCCCACTGACACCAATGATGGGGCACTATTCCTCCTACTGATACCAATGATGGGGGACTATTCCTCCCACTGATACCAATGATGGAGCACTAATTCTCCCATTGATACCAATGATGGGGCACTATTCCACCCACTGATACCAATGATGGGGCACTATTCCTCCCACTGATACCAATGATGGGGGACTATTCCTCCCACTGATATCAATGATGGGGCACTATTCCTCCCACTGATACCAATGATGGGACACTATTCCTCCCACTGATATCAATGATGGGGCACTATTCCTCCCACTGATACCAATGATGGGGCACAATTCCTCCCACTGATACCAATGATGGGGCACTATTCCTCCCACTGATACCAATGATGGGGCACTATTCCTCCCACTGATACCAATGATGGGGGACTATTCCTCCCACTGATACCAATGATGGAACACTATTCCTCCCACTGATACCAATGATGGGGCACTATTCCTCCCACTGATACCAATGATGGGGAATTATTCCTCCAATTGATACCAATGATGGGGCACTATTCCTTCCACTGATACCAATGATGGGGCACTATTCCTCCCACTGATACCAATGATGGTGCACTATTCCTCCCACTGATACCAATGATGGGGCACTATTCCTCCCACTGATACCAATGATGGAGCACTATTCCTCCCACTGACACCAATGATGGGGCACTATTCCCCCCACTGATACCAATGATGGGACACTATTCCTCCCACTGATACCAATGATGGAGCACTATTCCCCCCACTGATACCAATGATGGGGCACTATTCCTCCCACTGATACCAATGATGGGACACTATTCCTCCCACTGATACCAATGATGGGGCACTATTCCCCCCACTGATACCAATGATGGGGCACTATTCCTCCCACTGATACCAATGATGGGGCGCTATTCCTCCCACTGATACCAATGATGGGGCACTATTTCCCCCACCGATACCAATGATGGGACACTATTCCTCCCACTGATACCAATGATGGGACACTAATCCTCCCACTGATACCAATGATGGAGCACTATTCCTCCCACTGATACCAATGATGGGGCACTATTCCTCCCACTGATAGCAATAATGGGGCACTATTCCAATGGGTCATTGTTTACTCCCACTGACGTTGGGGCATATTCTACTCCCACTGGCCATGGTCCAGCCCCCCTAAAGTCTGAAGAACAGTAAACGGGCCCTTTGTTTAGAAAGTTTGGAGACCACTGTTCTAAACATTCAACCGCCTTGCTGCTGCCTTCATAACACCCAATATGTCCAGTTTGTGTTGGTTAACTACATACATTTATGGGAGTGCTGACTTTCACTTTAAGCATACTGTTAAGAGGGTTCGGTAAGCTTCAGGCTCCATTCATGCTTCACGATTTGGAATCAAGGATGGAATCGCTGCAATTCTGCCCGCGATTCCAAAACTCTTGGCAATCGGTGCAAAAGGGGCAATGCATGTTTGGGTGCCATTCATTCATTGTAAATGGCGCCCCAAATGCCTACAGCTTTTGTGGTGATAGACGTGTGGAAGAATCGTGGCAAAACGGGACTTAAAATTACGTGAAGCTTGTTGCCCAGAAAGGTGCAGGAGCTTATTTTTTGCAACAAATGCGCATAGAGCAAGTCCGTTGAAGTAATGGGCTGCGCTATGTGTGACACGTGGAATCGCATGTAAATCGATTTCTTAGCAGGATTACCAGGTAAAAAAAAATCCTGAAAAAGAATACCAAGGTCCTGTGTCTATGGGCTCTTATCGATGGTATTGCTTGACATCAGCTTGAGACACTTCTGAGATCTTTCACGATTCATTGACAGGTGCAAAGGACCTGCAGTTGACCTCCTGATCTTCTTTCAGTAGGTTCTGCATACCTGTCTAATGCGAACCAAAGCCTATGGACCCTAATGCAACCTCCATATCTAAGGACTAGATATATTTTTGGGTCTAGATAAACTTTAAAATCCCTGTTCTGGACCTGAAGTTTGCTTTGAAGGCTTCAACAAAGCTGTTTGAGGCTTGCTGGATGTACAAGGCCTAAAACCATGGTGGAACTTGTCTCAGCATCTGAACAACCAACATCATGCCATACAAATATACTGTATAATTATTAGGATGGGTTTGTGTCTATATTGAAAAAGAATTACCTTGAATTTCACCGCCAGCATCTCTGTTGCTTTCTGCTCCTTTGTTAAATCCTCCATCATCTTCTCCTTCTCTTCAATCATCTTCATCTTTTCCTCCTCCAACAAGCTGTGGTCCTCCTGGATAGCTGCTTTCTCCTGCTGCAACCTCTCAGCTTGTTCCTTCAAGTAGCTCCCTACATTTTTCTCAATGAGGTTGTCTTCATTCTCCTCCTCAGCCTCTGTATCTGGAATAGACTCCCCATCCACCGACTTTTTCCTGCGGCTGTTCCGTCGGCGCTTCTTGCTGAGCATCCCCCTTTTTTCTAGCTGGGCCTTCAGCCTGGCAATCTCTTCCTGGAATTCCCTCAGCAGAGTGTCCTTGGGGTCCTCATTAATTTTTGGCTTGTTCTTGATGTTCTTAGCCCTGTTGGCAAACCTGAGAGTGGACAAAGTTTCGTCGTAGTGGTGGGAGGCTGGGCCTAGGGTGGCCACCATTATGGTTTTAGCATTGCCACCTAGAGAGTCCTGTAAAAGACGGGTCAGTTTGGAGTCTCTATAGGGAATGTGGGTGCTGCGACCATCTACCAGCGCTGATATCACGTTACCCAGTGCGGATAGAGAAAGGTTGATTTTCGAAGCTTCCTTGGGCCTATCTCCATTCATTCCTGTTTTGCTTTGTCTTTCACTGCCAGCCAAGTCCACCAGGTTGAGTTTCCCAACTCGGATATGTTCCTGCCCATCCACACCCAGTTCACTGCACTCTATGGTGATAACAAAGATCGCGTGGGACCTCGAACTGTGCTCATTCATGTTTGTGCAGGCCACCGACCGAGCTTGGTTACCTAAATTCATAACATGTTCTATCTCCTTCACATTTTTGGTCACAAAAGAAGACAGGTCCTTAATATATACTCCACTTTCAGGATTCTCCTTAAGTTCTAACTTCTTGCTCTGGTCTTTACACAAGAGGTCACGTATTTCCTCTTGATAGATCTCCAGGTAAGATGCCCTCACCAAATATTGCTGATTTTGGGATCGAGAGATATGGGTGAAAATGTGGTCGAAAGAATTCGGAATCACCCCTTTTTTATCTGACTCAGCCCAGAAACCCTGCATGGTGTAGGTCTTGCCGGTGCCAGTCTGTCCATAGGCGAATATGGTGCCATTAAACCCTTGCAAGACAGAATCGATGAGAGGCCTGACAGTCTCATCATATAAGTCTGTCTGCTTGGAACTGGCATCATACACGGCATCAAAGGTAAACGTCTTTGGCAGTTCCCCAGGGTTCGCCCTTGGATTCCGAATGGTCACCTGCCCTAGTTTGACATCCATGGCCACTATCCTGTCGTAGCCAGCTGCTTCTTCTTTCCTGTTGATTGGGCGGCATCTTACCACCACCTTCAGGGCTTCGCTATTCTTGGTTTTACTGCACATCTTGCTCCCCTCCCCTTCTGCGTCTCCTCTGTTGTGATATTGTTTATTCCAAGGGGTGCACCTAGGAATGCAGAACGGTACCCTCAGACGCTGACATTCATCCGTCTATCCGCAATACGTTCCTCCTCACCGGCCACAGCTGGATCGAACGCCTTCAGTAATCCCTTGGTAGCATCTCCCCGTCAACAGCAGAGCATCCATTGGAGCATCGTTCCGCCAGATGCAGATTTCAGGTGTCAGGATGAAGCTGGTTCCAGCCTTTGAGGGCAGCCTTCAAAGAGATGTCCTAGCACGATGGTGTCAGTTGCAGATTTGGGTGGCTAATCCTCTTTGATGTTCATGAGAGGCAGCTGGAAACGCCTAGTCTCTTCTGGGGCTGTGGATGCTCATTCATTGCTCTGCGGCCACTGTCTGTGGGAGAATGACAGGGGAAAACAGAGGCTGAGGATGGGGCGGGGTCTGTGAATGATGCTGGATGTTCTGCTGTGGACAGAGGAGACCAAGAGGAGGAGGAGGAGGAGGAGGAAGAGGAGGAGGAGGAGGGGGAGATGCCTGCACTGGCTGACACAGGCACTCAGATAACACACTCAGAGGCAGCAGTTTTCTCTATCAGAGCCAACCCAACAGGAGGATGACCTCAGCCCCAAGGGAGGCATGATCTTATCCTGCTCTGGAATTCTGGGGGCTGTAGTTCCCAGGCTGATAAGATCCAATGTAATTCCCCTAATGCCGGCTCATTATACACTTCCTGCATCTGTCTCACAGATTAAGATCATTCAAACATCAAGGGATTTGTCTCATAAAAGGACACAAAAAAAAGCAACAAAAGGACAACCAAAGATCAGCTCCTACCCGCATAGCAGACACCATTTTTAATTTAAAGTAGATGTAGGGACTTGTTCACGCCATGTCCACTCATCAACCCAAATGGCAAATAGAAAACAATTGCTTTCGGTGTGCCCTATTCCTACCATAACGGTGACAGGATGCGGGTTACAATTTTACGCAACGCACTGCACCTCGACGCATGTCACTACCCACTTCCGGACCAAGACTTTTCTGGCACTTTTTGTTTACATTTAAAAATCAGTATTTTTTTTTACTAGGAAATTACCGCCAAACATTATTTATATATATATATATATATATATATATATATATTCTCTGTAAATCCTGTAATATATATATATATATATATACACAGTATACTATTATTATTATTATTATTATTATTATTATACAGTATTTATAAAGCGCCAATAGTTCACTCAGCGCTGTACATTACAAAGGGGGACAGAACATGTGACAGAACAATACCAAAACAATGCAAAACATGAGGGGATCGAGGGCCCTGCTCTTTCGAGCTTACAATCTAGAAGGGATGGGATAGTGGTACAGGAGGAGATAGCTGTGGGGGATGGAGTGGTAGGAAGAGTGGAGGAGGTCAGCAAGTTAGCAGGGGGTGAGGTAGGCTTCCCTGAAGAGATGGGTTTTCAGGGTGCGCCTAAAGGAGAGGAGAGTAGGTGATAATCTGATGGGTTGGGGCAGGGAGTTCCAGAGGATGGGTGACACCCTGGAGAAGTCCTGGAGGCGGGCATGGGAGGAGGAGACCAGGGAACTAGAGAGAAGGAGGTCTTGTGAGGAGCGGAGTGTGCGTGTTGGGCGGTACTTGGATATTAGGTCAGTGATGTAGTTCGGGGCAGTATGGTGGACAGCTTTGTACGTCAGTGTTAGGATTTTAAATTTGATCCGTTGCGCAATCGGAAGCCAGTGGAGGGATTGGCAGAGGGGGGTGGCGGAAACGGAGCGGTTGGAAAGGTGAATGAGTCTGGCAGCCGTATTCAGGATCGACTGAAGCGGGGATAGCCAGCGGCGAGGCAGGCCAGTGAGGAGGGAGTTGCAGTAGTCGAGTCGTGATATGATGAGGGAGTGGATGAGCTGTTTAGTGGTTTCTGGGGTTAGGAACGTGCGGATTTTGGCGATGTTGCGGAGGTGGAGTCTGCACGAGTTTGTTAAAGATTGGACTTGGGGCTGGAAGGATAGGTTGGAGTCCAGAATGACACCAAGTACTCTGGCCTGCAGAGCGGGTTTGATATTGGCGTTGTTGGATGTGATGTAGAAGTCAATGGGGGGTGGGGTTCGGGCTGGGGGGAAGACAAGGAGCTCGGTTTTGGAGAGATTCAGTTTAAGGAAGTGGAGCGACATCCAATCTGATATGTCGCTCAGTAGGTGTGTGATTTGGGCAGAGACCGAAGGGGTGAGGTGGGGGGTTGAGAGATAGATTTGTGTGTCGTCGGCATAGAGGTGGTAGTTGAAGCCGTGAGAGTGTATGAGTTGGCCAAGGGAGGAGGTGTAGATGGAGAAGAGAAGGGGCCCAAGGACAGAGCCTTGAGGGACCCCAACAGAGAGGGGGAGTGAGGGGGAGGTGGTAGCATTATAGGTAACGCTGAAAGAGCGTTGTGACAGGTAGGATGAGAGCCAGGAGAGAGCAGAATCTCTGAGGCCGAGGGAGTGTAGTATTTTGAGGAGGAGGGGGTGGTCAACTGTGTCGAAGGCCGCAGAGAGGTCAAGGAGTAGGAGCACTGAATAGTGGCCATTAGCTTTGGCGGTTAGAAGGTCGTTGGAGAGTTTGAGTATATCTATTATTATTATTAATATACAGGATTTATATAGCGCCAACCATTTGCGCAGCACTTTACAATATAATGGGAGACAATACAATTACAATACAATTATATATATTTATATATGCTATATAAATCATGTATAATCACATCATATGCAATTATTTATACTTTTTAATACATATATATAATACAGGAATTACATGCATATATAAATAAATATATATACTGTATATATATATATAGGATTTACATAGCATATATAAATAAATATTTATATTTAAAAAATCTATATATATGTATCTATACATATATAGATAGATATATACAGGCAGCACAGCAGCTGAGTGGTTAGCACTTCCGCCTAACAGTGCTCAGGTTGCTGGTTCATATCCCAGGCACAGCGCCATCTGACTGGGGTTTGTATGTTGCTCCTGTGTGGGTTTCTTCTGGGTACTCCAGTTTCCTCCCCCACTCCAAAGACATGCTGGTAGGTTAATTGGATCCTGTCTAAATTGTCCCTAGTCTGTGTATGTAAGTTATGCAGGCCATAGATGGGTAAAAAATAGGCTGATTTTCGCACCGTTAGTGGGTTAATTTGTCTTTCGGGGTTTTTGCACATTTTTTTTATCGGGCATGTTGGAGAATTTGCGGCCGATTTTGCCGGCAATGATGGGCAAATTGGCCGATCGTTTTCCTGATAAAAAAATCTGCGCATGAGCCATGATCTGGAAGAAGGAGAAGAAGAAGAAGTCGTCTTGCGATTGCAACAAATGTATCCATTTTTTACCGTTGGTGGTAACGTCGGCCTATCGAACGACCGATTTTTCGTTTTTTTTTTTTTAAATCGGACGATTTTCGACCCGTCTATGGCCTGCATTAGGGACCTTAGATTGTACACCCCTTGAGGGTAGGGACTGATGTGAATGTACAATATATATGTAAAGCACTGCGTAAATTGACAGCACTAAATAAGTACCTGAAATAAATATATATATATATTTTTTATATAGCAGAGACCCTAGAGAATAAAATGGCAATTATTGCAATTTTTTTTATGTCACGTGGTATTTGCGCAGCAGTTTCTTAAATGCAATTTTTTTTGGAAAAAAATACACTTTAATGAATTACAAAAAAAAAAAAAAGGCATAATATATATAACCCAATTTTTTTGCTAAATCTGAGAGATGATGCTACACCGAGTAAATAGATACCTAACATGTCACGCTTTAAAATTGCTCACTCTTGTGGAATGGCGAAAAACTGCGATACTTAGAAATCTCCATAGGCGATGCTTTAAACATTTTTTCAGGTTACCAGCTTAGAGTTACAAAAGTTATATGCAGTTGAGAAACCGCTGTACAAATACCAAAATTGCAACAATCACCATTTTATTCTCTAGGGTCTCTGCTAAATATATATATATATTTTTTTTTTTTTTTTTTTTTTTTACATATGCGTGTCAAATGTGTTTGCGAGCATGGAGGCATGGGGGGCCCTTTAAATTTTTTTTTTATGATTTATTTATTTGTTTGTTTATTTATTTTGGATTTTTACATTGTATCTTTAACTTGTTTTCTCTCACTTTTATTCTTATCACCAGGAATGTCAACATCCCTTGTGATAGGAATAAGGGATGACAGGTCCTCTTTTGGAGACCCCCAAATGCATTAAGATTGTAAGCTCCTAGGATCAGGGCTCTCCTATCCCTCTTGTATTGAACTGTATTGTTGCTGTATTGTCTCCCTTTATATTGTAAAGTGCTGAGCAAACTGTTGGCGCCATATAAATCCTGTATAATAATAATAATATTATAATAATAAAAAATGCCTCCTCTAGCTTTAGAAGCATATGATTAAAAAAAAAAAAATTATCTTCTTTAAAAAAAAAATTGTTTACATTCGACCCAGCCCAAAAGTCGCTCCAGTCCTCCTAAATCATAGAGGTGAGGACAGACGATCTGGTCTGTCCTCACCTTTGTGCAGCTGCAACTGCTGGATCAGATCCTGGGCTCCCCGGTGAGAACGGTAAGCCCAGGAAATACTGGTGGTGGTGGGGGGTGGAGGCGTTCCCTCCCGCTGCTTCTAAAAGTGATCCAGCGGCTAATCAGCCACTTGGATCACTTTTATCTGAAAGGGAAACGAATGCTGAATTAAAAAAAAAAAACCCGGTATACAACTTCAAAACTGCAACATATATATACATACCTCCCGACTTTTTGAGATGGGAATGAATATTCCCATTAGCAAAAGTATGTAGGCGTAGGGCACGCCTCCTTAAAGGAGAATTATATAAAAAAAGATTAGTTAAACCCACAAGTGCTTTTTTTTTTTTCTACCACTATTATTTTTCTATACTGGCCTTTGAAATATACAAATGCAGCTATTGAGAAACTGGATGAAAGGTTTAGCACCTGGGAAATACTTTTTGATAGATAAAAATTGCATTTTATATATGGCAATAGAGATCAGACCAAAATGAGGGACGAATGAGGAGGAAAGAGGGACAGAGGGACTTTATTCCAAATCAGGGACAGTCCCTCAAAATCAGGGACAGTCCCTCGAAATCAGGGGCAGTCCCTCAAAATCAGGGACAGTTGGGAGCCATGTATATAGGTATAGAGGTCTTTGTCCCTAGTTTCAGGGACGGTCCCTCAAAATCAGGGACAGTCCCTTGAAATCAGGGGCAGTCCCTCAAAATCAGGGACAGTCCCTTGAAATCAGGGGCAGTCTCTCAAAATCAGGGACAGTTGGGAGCCATGTATGTAAGTATGGCGGTCTTTGTCCCTAGTTTCACACCCAAGTGTTTTCTGCTGCGTTTTGCTGAAACGCAGTATGGTCCATTTAACATGATTTCCAATGGGACAGGTTTACACCTGTGCGGTTTCACCAAATGCGTTTTCTGGAAAGGGTCAGGGAATTTTTGTCAACGCAAAATGTTGCGTTTTTGTTCTTATAGACTTCAACGGAAATGCTTCAGAAAAGCATGTACTGCATTTTTGATGTGCTTTAAATCTGCCTAGCAACAACAAATTTTTTTAAAAATGAACCCCCCCCCCTGCAAAACGCTTAAAAAACGCGGCAAAAACACATCAAAAACACAAGTGCAAAAACGCAATGCAGAAATGGTTCAAACGCAACCTGCATAGGTGTGAGCCTAGCCTACGTGGGTAGTTGTAAGGACTCTTTCATGCCATAGTCATTGATAAATGCAAAGGGCACCTAGAAAACAACTGCTATGTGCCCTGCACCTACCATACTGTTGACCAGGGGCGGACTGACAACACATGGGGCCCCTGGGCAATAGGGGATCATGGGGCCCCTGTGTCCTTGCCCAAACTCAAAAAAAGCCTATGAAAAGGGTACCAGGGGCATCTCATGGGGCCCCCTACTGACCCCGTGCCCTCGGGCAGTGCCCGAGTTTGTAAATGGTCAGTCCGCCCCTGCTGGTGAGGTGGGTTGCGGTGCGTTGCAATTTTACGCTCGCTGCACGTCGCTCTAGAAAGTCAAAAGAGCTTTCAATAAAGTTTAAAGCTGAGCTCGTTTATGCTTGCTTTGGCCTCTGAAGAGCAACCCACCTTTGGATTGCTCTTCAGAGGGCATTTGGCAGGCAGTGAGGAGGCGTATCTTTATCTTAAAAAGTAGAACAGGCTGCATTTTTCCTGCACTGGACTGTACTGGAATTCTGCCTATCAGTGCCAATCAGTGCTGCCTATGAGTGCAGTCTCATTAGTGCTGCCTCTCAGTGCCCATCAGTGCTGCCTATCAGTGCCCATCAATGCTGTCTCTCAGTGCCCATCAGTGCTGCCTCTCAGTGCCCATTAATGCTGCCTTTCAGTGCCCATCAGTGCTGTCCCTCAGTGTCCATCAGTGCTGCCTATCAGTGCCCATCAGTGCTGTCTCTCAGTGCCCATCATTGCTGCTTTTCAGTGCCTATCAGTGATGCCTGTCAGTGCCCATCAGTGCTGCTTTTCAGTGCAGCCTCATTAGTGCTGCCTTTCAGTGTCAATCAGTCCTGCCTATCAGTGCTGCCCGTCAATGTCCATCAGTGCTGTCTATCAGTGCCAATCACTGCTGCCTATCAGTGCAGTCTCATTAGTGCTGCCTATCAGTGCCCATCAGTGCTGCCTATCAGTGTCCATCAGTGCTGCCTATCAGGGCCCATCAATGCTGTCTCTCAGTACCCAACTGTGCTGGCCATCAGTGCTGCCTATCAGTGCCCATCAGTGCTGCTTTTCAGTGCAGTTTCATTAGTGCTGCCTCTCAGTGCCCATCAGTGCTGCCTTTCAGTGCCAATCAGTCCTGCCTCTCAGTGCTCATCAGTGCTGCCTATCAGTGCCCATCAATGCTGTCTCTCAGTGCCCATCAGTACTGCCTTTAAGGGCCCATCAGTGCTGCCTATCAGTGCAGCCTCATTAGTGCTTCCTCTAAGTGCCCATCAGTGCTGCCTCTTAGTGCTCATCAGTGCTGTGTATCAGTGCTGCCTATCAGTGCACAGCAGTGCTGTCTCTCAGTGCCCATCATTGCTGCTTTTCAGTGCCCATCAATGCTGCCTCTCAGTGCCCATCAGTACTGCCTATCAGTGCCTATCAGTGATGCCTGTCAGTGCCCATCAGTGCCACCTGTCATTGCCTCCTTATTAGTTCTGCCTATCAGTGCAGCCTCATCAGTGCTCTCATCAGTGCAGTCTATCAGCGCCCCTCATTGAAGAAAAAAAATGATTTATTTACAAAATTGTATAACAGAAACTAAGCAAATTTTTTTTCTCTCAAAATGTTCTCTTTTTCATTTGTTTAGCAAAAAAATAAAACAGCCTGAGGTGATTAATACCAGCAAAAGAAAGCTCTAACTGTCTCAAAAAAATGATACAAACGTCCTATGGGTACAGAGTTGCATGACCGCGCAATTGTCATTCAAAGTGCAACAGCGCTGAAAGCTCAAAATTGGCCTGGACAGGAAGGGGGTAGGCCATTAGGCAAGGGGTTAATTGTACAAAAAAGAAATAATTCTCACATATAATTGCTACAAAACAAAGGATCTTTTCACAAAGCTCACACTCCACAATAATGATCTTTATTTAAAAACAAACAAACAAACAAAAAAATGACACCCCAACTAGATCTGAATATTGTAGTCACCTGGCTAAAATAAAGATCTTTCTCCACGTGTTAAAGACTTTATCATCTGAGCCCAAAGCATTGTGCGGAGTGGAGAAAAGCCCCCAAATGAACGTCATTAGCTTTCTAAAGCACCGTGTACCATAACTGCCATTTTATTCTGTCCAATTCCAGGCTGCTGACCTCCTGCGGCCTCTTTGTAGCTATTTCCTACCTAAACACCCTCCAGTGATGGCTGCGGGGCGTTTCCTAAATGGTGACAACAGTGGACCCGGCCTGCTGTGTGTACTGTGTGCTGAGATGGTCAGTTATGGTCTAAATCAGTGATGGCGAACCTTTTTGAGCCCGAGTGCCCAAACTGCAACCCAAAACCAACTTATTTCTTTCAAAGTGCCAACACTGCAATGAAACCTGAATATCGAGCTTTTGGTTTAGAAAAAACAACTCGTACAGTAGTGCAAACTAATTAACAGTACAGGGATGACCAGAGACTGCGGACAGTACAGGGATGACCAGAGACTGCGGACAGTACAGGAGATGACCAGAGACTGCGGACAGTACAGGGATGACCAGAGACTGCGGACATAGTACAGGGATGACCAGAGACTGCGGACACAGTACAGGGATGACCAGAGACTGCGGACAGTACAGGGATGACCAGAGACTGCGGACACAGTACAGGGGATGACCAGAGACTGCGGACAGTACAGGGATCACCAGAGACTGCGGACACAGTACAGGGATGACCAGAGACTGCGGACATAGCACAGGAGATGACCAGAGACTGCGGACAGTACAGGGATGACCAGAGACTGCGGACACAGTACAGGAGATGACCAGAGACTGCGGACACAGTACAGGAGATGACCAGAGACTGCGAACAGTACAGGAGATGACCAGAGACTGCGGACAGTACAGGGATGACCAGAGACTGCGGACAGTACAGGGATGACCAGAGACTGCGGACACAGTACAGGGATGACCAGAGACTGCGGACACAGTACAGGGATGACCAGAGACTGCAGACACAGTACAGGGATGACCAGAGACTGCAGACACAGTACAGAGATGACCAGAGACTGCGGACACAGTACAGGAGATGACCAGAGACTGCGGACACAGTACAGGAGATGACCAGAGACTGCGGACACAGTACAGGAGATGACCAGAGACTGCGGACACAGTACAGGGATGACCAGAGACTGCGGACACAGTACAGGGATGACCAGAGACTGCAGACACAGTACAGGGATGACCAGAGACTGCAGACACAGTACAGGGATGACCAGAGACTGCAGACACAGTACAGGGATGACCAGAGACTGCGGACAGTACAGGGATGACCAGAGACTGTGGACACAGTACAGGAGATGACCAGAGACTGCGGACACAGTACAGGGATGACCAGAGACTGCGGACACAGTACAGGGATGACCAGAGACTGCGGACAGTACAGGGATGACCAGAGACTGCGGACAGTACAGGGATGACCAGAGACTGCGGACACAGTACAGGAGATGACCAGAGACTGCGGACACAGTACAGGGATGACCAGAGACTGCGGACACAGTACAGGGATGACCAGAGACTGCGGACAGTACAGGAGATGACCAGAGACTGCGGACAGTACAGGAGATGACCAGAGACTGCGGACACAGTACAGGAGATGACCAGAGACTGCGGACAGTACAGGAGATGACCAGAGACTGCGGACAGTACAGGAGATGACCAGAGACTGCGGACAGTACAGGGATGACCAGAGACTGCGGACAGTACAGGGATGACCAGAGACTGCGGACAGTACAGGGATGACCAGAGACTGCAGACACAGTACAGGGATGACCAGAGACTGCAGACACAGTACAGGGATGACCAGAGACTGCGGACAGTACAGGGATGACCAGAGACTGCGGACACAGTACAGGAGATGACCAGAGACTGCGGACAGTACAGGGATGACCAGAGACTGCGGACACAGTACAGGAGATGACCAGAGACTGCGGACACAGTACAGGGATGACCAGAGACTGCGGACACAGTACAGGAGATGACCAGAGACTGCGAACAGTACAGAAGATGACCAGAGACTGCGGACAGTACAGGAGATGACCAGAGACTGCGGACAGTACAGGGATGACCAGAGACTGCGGACACAGTACAGGGATGACCAGAGACTGCGGACAGTACAGGGATGACCAGAGACTGCGGACAGTACAGGAGATGACCAGAGACTGCGGACACAGTACAGGAGATGACCAGAGACTGCAGACACAGTACAGGAGATGACCAGAGACTGCGGACACAGTACAGGGATGACCAGAGACTGCGGACACAGTACAGGAGATGACCAGAGACTGCGGACACAGTACAGGAGATGACCAGAGACTGCGAACAGTACAGAAGATGACCAGAGACTGCAGACAGTACAGGAGATGACCAGAGACTGCGGACAGTACAGGGATGACCAGAGACTGCGGACACAGTACAGGGATGACCAGAGACTGCGGACAGTACAGGGATGACCAGAGACTGCGGACACAGTACAGGGATGACCAGTGACTGCGGACAGTACAGGGATGACCAGAGACTGCGGAAAGTACAGGAGATGACCAGAGACTGCGGACACAGTACAGGAGATGACCAGAGACTGCGGACACAGTACAGGGATGACCAGTGACTGCGGACAGTACAGGGATGACCAGAGACTGCGGAAAGTACAGGAGATGACCAGAGACTGCGGACAGTACAGGGATGACCAGAGACTGCGGACATAGTACAGGGATGACCAGTGACTGCGGACAGTACAGGGATGACCAGAGACTGCAGACACAGTACAGGGATGACCAGAGACTGCGGACAGTACAGGGATGACCAGAGACTGCGGACACAGTACAGGGATGACCAGAGACTGCGGACACAGTACAGGGGTGACCAGAGACTGCGGACACAGTACAGGGATGACCAGAGACTGCGGACACAGTACAGGGATGACCAGAGACTGCGGACACAGTACAGGGATGATCAGAGACTGCGGACACAGTACAGGAGATGACCAGAGACTGCGGACACAGTACAGGGATGACCAGAGACTGCGGACACAGTACAGGAGATGACCAGAGACTGCGGACAGCACAGGGATGACCAGAGACTGCGGACACAGTACAGGGATGACCAGAGACTGCGGACACAGTACAGGGATGACCAGAGACTGCGGACAGCACAGGGATGACCAGAGACTGCGGACAGTACAGGAGATGACCAGAGACTGCGGACAGCACAGGGATGACCAGAGACTGCGGACAGCACAGGGATGACCAGAGACTGCGGACAGTACAGAGATGACCAGAGACTGCGGACAGCACAGGGATGACCAGAGACTGCGGACACAGTACAGGAGATGACCAGAGACTGCGGACACAGTACAGGAGATGACCAGAGACTGCGGACAGTACAGATGACTGCTGACCTTTGGGGAGGGAGGGGGAGCGGGTACCTGAATTTGACAGGTACCCGCTCTTACTTCCGCAGAGTTTTTTTTTTTATCTTACCTGTTCCTTTATCCAGCCGCGCGCTGTCTTCCCGGCTTCTGTAGTGTGGGCGCTCGTCGGACAGCCGGATGCCCAGTGCGCATGCGCGAGAAGCGCTGCGCTTTGTGATTGGTCCGGCGGCTTCTGGGATCTGTCATGTGTCCCAGGTACCGTCTTACCATTCACAAAGAGCACTGCTTCTTGTGCATGCGCACTTGGGACCCGGCTGTCACGCACACTACAGCCGGGAAGACAGCGCGCCGCTGGATTCTCCTGGCGTGCCCACAGATAAGGCTCGGCGTGCCGGCTGTGGCACGCGTGCCACGGGTTCGCCATCACTGGTCTAAATGAAAGGAGCCTGTGTGACAGGGTGACAACCCCAGAGCACCTTTGGGAGACAGGGACAGAGAGTTGTCACCCTGCAACAGGAAGTGCCTGAACAGGACATTTATGACAGGACCACCAGGCATTTATAAAAAAAACAGTTCAGTGAGATTTGAAAATTAGTCACATGGTTAAAATTAAGATCCTTATGTTTGCATCAAAGACTTTGTGATTTGAGCCTAAAGAATGTTATAGAGTAGATAGAAACCCTAATTGAATGGCAATAGTTTGCTAAAGCACTGTATACCATAACTGACATTTAAAAATGTTGGACACTCTGTGTGTGTGTGTATATATATATAAATAATATAATCCAATACAATGCAATATAAATAATATAATACAATCCAATACAATGCAATATAATACAATATAAATAATATAATATAATACAATCCAATACAATGCAATATAATACAATATAAAAAATATAATATAACAATACAATATGATAAAATCTGTAGCTACGTTTGTTTTTAATAGCATCAAAAAGAAGAAAAAGAAGAGAACAATATAATATAAATAATATCATATAATACAATACAATATATATAATACAATATAATATAAAACAATACAATACAATTTAGATAATGTAATACAATATAATATAAATAATATAATATAATATAACATAATACAATATGGTAAAATCTGTAGCTACGTTTGTTTTTAATAGCATCAAAAAGAAGAAAAAGAAGAGAACAATATAATATAAATAATATCATATAATACAATACAATATATATAATATAATATGATAGAATACAATATAATATAAATAATACAATGTAATATAAAACAATACAATACAATTTAAATAATGTAATACAATACAATATAAATAATATAATACAATATAATATAAATAATATAATATAATATAATACAATACAATATAATATAACATAATACAATACAATATAATATAAATAATATCATATAATATAATACAATATAGTATAAACAATATAATATAATACAATACAATATAAAATAAATAATATAATATTATATAATACAATACAATATAATACAATACAATATAAATAATATTATATAATACAATAAAATATAATGCAATACAATATAATATAAATAATATAATATAATACAATAAAATATAATGCAATACAATATAATATAAATAATATAATATAATACAATAAAATATAATATAAATAATATAACATAATATAATATAATACAATACAATATAAATAATATCATATAATACAATACAATACAATATAATATAATACAATATAAATAATATTATACAATACAATGCAATATAATATAAATAATATAATATAATATAAATAGTTTAGCATTGGTAACGGGATTTGGAGTTTCCAATGAAACCGTTTATTGAAGAAACATTTCAGTCTGTAGAATGTTATTGATGGGAAATAATACAGAGAAGGCAGAGACTGCCCCCTGCTGATCACTCTGCAGAATACACTCATTAATAACACCCTGCTGCAGGAATAGACTTCATGGATCTGCATGGCAGGCTATTAAGATGATACATGTGCATGTCCTTGTCTAGGATGGTGCTGTCAGCTCCAACACTATTTACACTCAGCCATTAATTATTATTATTACCCAGGATTTACACAGTGCCAACAGTTTGCACAGCACTTTACAATGGCAGAGAGACAGTACAGCTACAATACAATTCAATAGCAGAGGGTTAGGAGGGCATTAATATACGCTGTAACAGGCTAATGTAATTCTATAAAAATCTGCAACTTTTGTTAAAGTATTCCCTAGTGATCCTGCCATGAAGGTCCTTTCCCAGGCACTTCCTGTTATAAGGTGACAACACTCAGTCTCTGTGTCCTAATTGTGTTCTTTTGTTGTCACCCTGCCACATGCTTTCCCAATGCAGACTATGAGTGGTCAGGCAAAAACACATTACATAGGCATGGCCCACTTTTGTCACCATCAGGAATTGCCATGGAGCCATTGCTGGAGTGCATATAGATGAGAAGTGGCTGCAAAGAGACTTCAGGAGATCAGCAGCCCTGAGGAAGGGATGAAAAAAGGTGAAAATACTATTTTATTACTTTTTTTTTTTTAAAAGGCAATGGTTTATTCTACTGTACATGATGCATTAGCAAAGCACAGTATGTTATTTAGGTGTCATTTACATCTACTTTAACTCCTTCAATACCGGGTGCTTTTACCCCCTTCCTGCCCAGGCCAATTTTAAGGTTTCAGCGCTCTCACACTTTGAATGACAATTGCGCGGTCATACAACAGTGTACCCAAACTAAAGTTTTATCATTTTCTTCACACAACTAGAGCTTTCTTTTGAAGGTATTTAATCACCGCCGGGGTTTTCATTTTTTGCAGAATTAACAAAAAAAGACTGAAAATTTTGAAAAAAAAATATGTTTCTTTGTTTCTGTTATAAAAGTTTGCAATTAAATAATTGTTCTTCATAAATTTAGGCCGAGATGTATTCTGCTACATGTCTTTGGTGAAAATAACCCAAATTAGGATGTATTATTTAGTCTGTAGGAAAGTTATAGAGTTCACAAACTATGGTATAGATCTGAATATTGATCAATCCTAAAGTACTGACAGCCAATCTAATTTCTTGAGGTCCAAGAATGTCAGAACAGTACAGATATCCCCAAATGTCAGGACAGTACAGATATCCCCCAAATGTCAGGACAGTACAGATATCCCCCAAATGTCAGGACAGTACAGATATCCCCCAAATGTCAGATAGGTACAGATATCCCCCAAATGTCAGAACAGTACAGATATCCCCCAAATGTCAGGACAGTACAGATATCCTCCAAATGTCAGGACAGTACAGATATACCCCAAATGTCAGAACGGTACAGATATCCCCCAAATGTCAGAACGGTACAGATATCCCCCAAAAGTCAGGACAGTACAGAAGTACAGATATCCTCCAAATGTCAAAACAGTACAGATATCCCCCAAATGTCAGAACAGTACAGATATCCCCCAAATGTCAGGACAGTACAGATATCCTCCAAATGTCAGGACAGTACAAATATCCCCCAAATGTCAGAACGGTACAGATATCCCCCAAATGTCAGAACGGTACAGATATCCCCCAAAAGTCAGGACAGTACAGAAGTACAGATATCCTCCAAATGTCAGAACAGTACAGATATCCCCCAAATGTCAGAACAGTACAGATATCCCCCAAATGTCAGGACAGTACAGATATCCTCCAAATGTCAGGACAGTACAGATATCCCCCAAATGTCAGGACAGTACAGATATCCCCCAAATGTCAGGACGGTACAGATATCCCCCAAATGTCAGAACGGTACAGATATCCCCCAAATGTCAGAACGGTACAGATATCCCCCAAATGTCAGGACAGTACAGATATCCCCAAAATGTCAGAACAGTACAGATATCCCCCCCCCCAAATGTCAGGACAGTACAGATATCCCCCAAAAGTCAGGACAGTACAGATATCCCCCAAAAGTCAGAACAGTACAGATATCCCCCAAATGACCGCTTTTTTGCAAAGTAGACAGTCCGACTTATTTCATAAGAGGCATGGCGAGTTTTTTGAAGTTGTAATTTTTTTGTCCAAATTTTTCGTAAATGAAAAAAATATATATTTTCACAATTCTTTTTTTACATACTGTCACCAGTGCAGTACAGCATCATCATATAACTGGTGTGGCAGTGATCAGGGACACTGACTGGTGACAGTACAAAAAAACAAAATTTATATTTTTTTTAATTTTTAAATTTTTTTATAATTTTTAAATTTTTTTATAATTTTTTTTCTCTTTTTTTTAAGATTTTTTTTCATATTGCAGTAACATAGTAACATTGTACTACTTTGGGGAAGTTATCAGTATTTTTGTTTTTTTTTACACAATTTGATTTCTTTGCTATAAGCAAGTATTTAACGGAATGAAATCGATTAATTCAGGGTTTTTTTGCTGTGATTAGCTGTGATTGGCCACGGCTAATCACATGACACAGATGGGCTGTGATTGGCCCAGCTTGTGCATGTGATCACTGTGACCATTCACAGCTAGACACACTTGTATACAATGGATGGCATGAAAGGAAGCCATCCATTGTATACAACTGTCATGTGACCTGCTGTGATTGGTCACAGCAGGTCACATGGTACTGGCAATGGGTACACAACCGGTGACAGATCTCGCCACAGCGCAGCCCTGCGGGCACGGTCAAGGCGCGATCTGGGAAGGACGTCATATGACTCCCTCCCGGAGGGACGAGAGGTTTGCCTGGCCATCATTTTCCTATTGGCAGGGCAGGAAGTGGTTAACCACATCAGCTCTTGTACCTGTATACCCCTTGTTGCGGGGCCATTGCTGTTTCCCTTTTAAGACTGCATGTTGTCAGAAAGGGTTTGATTGGCTCAGCTCTCAGCAGTACTGGAGTGTTTGTGGGAGTTGCAGTTTCATTACAGAGGAAGAAAATGAATCGGATAAGGAACTTCTGGATGAGAATGCCTCTCAACCTGAAGGAGGATTTTCTAAGGAAAGCCACCTTGGACCTGATGAAGAACCCTGTGAAGAGACGCACCTTGAACCCAAAGAACAGAGAGTTTTAGAGAACAGTGAGACCCCCACTCAGAATAATAAATGACACCCCTGGAACCAGCTCAGAAGAAACCCCTATTTCTCCAGAAGAAGAGAGAATTGAGTCCCCTCAACCTGTACTACAACCTGAAGATGATTCTTCAGATAAAGATCCCTTATGGCTTCTAGAATCAAGGTCTAAGCTACCGGTGCGACCTCCTCAGAGACTCACGACTTATCTGGTAATAGCACAGAAGAAGCTGTAACTACTGTGCGAAGATCACCTGAGGTGTCCACCCTGTCCATAGACATATCAAGGGACTTGAGTCCTCCCCAGGCCATCAGCACAGCTTGGTGGAATTTCCCCCTACCCACCTCATTTGTTAAGAGGTGGTGCAAATTGAGTCTACCATCTCAAAGAAAGGGTGTATAATTTGAAATGTCATGTGATTTTTGCAAAACTGTTGAAATTTGTATATACAGAGTTATCCTTTGGGAGGACCAAAAGATTTAAGTGGGGGGAGAGTATAGCGGGGCCATTGCTGTTTCCTTTTTAAAGAACTGTTTCCCTTTTAAGACTGCGGGTGTCAGAGTGGGTTTGAATGGCTCAACTCTCAGCAGTACTGGAGTGTTTGTGGGAGTTGCAGTTTCATCACAGAGGCAGACAATGTAACTTTATACTGCACAGGACTACAGGACCAGGATGCTTTGCAAGAAGGAAGGGGTGAGTGAGCCACGTGTGCCTTGGCAGAGGACATGTGGGAGCTGGTCTGCAGCCCCTACTGTTGAAGTACACTGACACTGTTTCCAGAACAGCAGAGGTTGCTAAGGACATTTATCTACAGCAGCTGAAGTCAGCAGCAACTGTGATCATTGGTACAAGTCACCCGCGACAGCAGTTACTGACAGCAACGACATCTCCCACCACAAAGAGAGGTCAGAGTGTTGGAAATCGCAGAGGAGGCACGTGACCATCCCAGGTGAGGCACCTCAGAGATTGTGCAGCACCGACAATTGACAACAGAAAAAAACTAGCAGAGAGACAGAGCCCCAGTCTTCATCCCTTCAAGGAATTAACCCCTGGAGACTGTTCTTCGTGGATGTGGTGAGCAACTGCTAACCAGTGACATGTCAGTCCTTAAGAGCGCTCCACCGATTCATTAACACAGGCCTGTGCAACACATAGACTCACACAGTGTTACAGTCCTAGAGCATACAAGTGAATTTGGGACTGAGCCTCCTTCGGGGGTGAGCTCTACACCCTTATGGACCACCGCAATTTTTACATTTCCACCACGGGCCGATTTTATATATTTGGCTATAACTTTGTAATTTTTTGAGATGACAAAAGAAGTCAATACGTTGTTTTCTGGGGACAAACTAGGCTTTCTTGTGGTAATTGGAGGTGCGTTACTGGCCAGATCACCAGGTAAAAACAGAGGTGGGGGGAAAAAGCATAAAAAAAAGAAAACGAATGCAGCCACCACCTCAATTTTTTGATATCGTACATTTTTGGCTTTGGGTTTATTATTATTATTATTATTATTATTATTACACAGGATTTATATAGTGGCAACAGTTTGCTCAACGCTTTACAATATAACGGGAGACAATACAGCAGCAATACAAGAGGGATAGGAGGGCCCTGCTCCTTGGAGCTTACAATCTAGGATCTTTAGTTGCACGCTAACAAGTTATTCATTGGATCTAGAAGTTGAAAAAGAAAAAAAAAAAGCTGAAACTTGTTTACACTAGAAGTTAGTAAGCCCTAACTACAATGCATGCTGAAGTTCATATTTTCATATCATTGATGAATAAATGGCACTTAACTGCTTCCCGACCACCCTATAGCAAAACTTCTACAGGGTGGCAGGGCTGCACAAAATCAAGTTTATATACACATGACTTTCCATTTCCGGGCAGGGGGCACGTGCGCCGCCCTGGACGGCTACAGCTATCGATCAATTTATTATCACTTTTCATTTTTGCTAGGAAATTCGTCGTATGTGGTCGGCCTTCTGGAAGATGTTTCCTCAGGCTCAGGGGCGGACTGCCAACTCATGGGGCCCCCGGACAATAGGGGATCATGGGGCCCCTGTGTCCTTGCCAACACTCAAACCACTCCCAAAAAAGCCTATGAAAGGTATGAGGGGCATCTCATGGGGCCCCCTACTGACCCGAGTTTCCGAATGGTCAGTCTGCCTCTGCTCTGGATACAAGGACACGCAATCCAGTGTCCATCACTATGAGTGCAGGCCAGGGAAGAAGCTCCTCTCTGCTCCAAGCAAAGGATGAATCCCATGAAGGCCCAGCGGGAGCCCTGGCTGAGACTGCCATTCATTCCAATACCAGCGGGTCTTCATAGACATATGGCCTCATGAGATCCATCCTTTGCTTTCCAGCCAACACCTAACGCCCTATGTGGTCTCCTTAGGGCCTCCTGTCTTTTTTTTCTTGGAGAAGTTGTTTTAGGCTGTTAGTACTTGATTCATTTATATACGTTCCTAATTCTATCTTTTATTACACCTCTCATATAGGCTCCATCGCTCTCCGAAGAATTTATGATGGACCGAGAGGGCTTAGAGCTCACAAAGAAATAAAACATGCAAAACGAGTATACAACATAACAACGGACACAGAAATATTGTCAGTAAATACACAGAGCATAGAGACTCATTTACATTGCAAAGGAGGCGAACACAGAGTACCATAAGATCTTCACAGCGAGGAAAGGAAACAGTGCCGCGCTAAAAACCAAAAAAAGCTTAAAACGACATAAATGAAAAGTAAATAATAAATTTGGCTAAATACGTGATATGCAGTATAAAATATAGATAATAATCAAGTGACAGCACGACGTTGCTTCACGTACAGGCTGCCGACGTCACGTACATTTCAGCATGAAGAAAGGAAATAGTGCTGCGCTAAAAACCAAAAAAAGCTTAAAATGACATAAATGAAAAGTAAATAATAAATTTGGCTAAATACGCGATACACGGTATAAAATAAAGATAATAATCAAGTGACAGCACAATGTTGCTTCACGTACAGGCTGCCGACGACATGCACATTTGAGCGTAAAGAAAGGAAAAATAGTGCTGCGCTTGTGAGGATCGCGGCGTCATTCTCACCAAACTCGTGACCGAAGCACTAGCCAGTCTGAAACCGCGATGTCACGTGCGTAACAATACCACGCCCAGCTGCACCCTGCACGATTTTTCAGCTAATGGACCACAAATCGATGTACCGGCAGCCTGGGAGCGATTGTTAGGTTAATTATGCAATTAATCCTTCACACTGCCACCACCTCCTTATTGTACAGAGAAAGAGGAAACTCAGCGATATCAGCTATAACACTATAACTATGGTGATAATTGTCTGTATAGCACGGTCACCGCAGACAGGTTATACAGAGGGTTAAACAAAAACAGTAGCGCTCTTTTAGAGGCAGGATTCGTAAATTGCATTAACGAGCTTTAGAAACAGTTCAACACTTTCAGAAAGAAAGATTTATTACTAAAAGGTCAAAAGGGTGCAATAAAAATATTTACAGAAAAAAGATGTAACCAATATACAGAGACATGTTGTTCTCTGTATATATATATATACAGAGAACAACAGCACAGCAAAGGGGTAACAGAAAGGAGGTTAAAAGGTCAAAGTACTTGCCAATCAGCCTTGGGTTTGCAGATCAAGTTTCAAAGCAAAAGGGTATGTCTCCCAGGTTCGTTCTGATGTTAAAAGAGAGAATTCTTCAACTTCCCTTTCTTAGGCCTGACAGCCCATTTTGTAGTTTCCCAGCAGGGGGTGTCTCTGAAGTCAAGGACCAATGCCCCGTTTAGGGAGGGATCCTCTGGGCGGATACCTAAACTAGAGCCAAAATCTCTCATAGTTCATATTTTGCTCATAACTTTCCCTATGCACAAGTGACATTCCATCCGCGGGTAGATTATTATGCAGACACATCTGAGTAACGGTTACATATGAAATATGAAATGCATATTTGAAGGGTTCAAGAGATGTAATTTTCTGCTGTCCTAGGTATTCCAGTCAGGGAGTGTGACCTATCAAACTCTTTGTCTTCTCGTGGCCAATATGAAGATATACCTGGTATTTAAGTCTCCCATATTCCAAGATATGATACATAGGGGAAAAATGAATTTTAAAAGTGTTAGCTAGTCTCTACTCCTCTGGAATGTCTTTGAACTCAGGGGAAGGCTTGGGTTATCTTTACGATGTGCTAGATTGCACAGGTTCTTTGGACAGCAAGGCCCCAGCTCCCTTGGGGGTTTTATAGCTCGTAGCCCCCTGCTGTGCTCTGTCCTCCTGTGACACTGCCAACACACAGGCCGTATGTCACTGTGGCTGAACAGAGAGGAAGAATGAGACTGAGGGGGATATGTTTGTACAAGATGGAGGATCCTTTGCCAAAATGGAGATTGGAGCCAAAATAGTTGAACCGCGTCCATCTCTGTGGTCATGATTGCTACAGTGCTAAAAACCAAAAAAGCTGAAAACGACATCAATGAAAAATAAATAATAAATTCGGCTAAATACGTGATACGCGGTATAAAATCTAGATAATAATCGAGTGACAGCACAACGGTGATTCACATACAGGCTGCCGGCGACGTGTACATTTGAGCATAAAGAAAGGAAATAGTGCTGCGCTAAAAACCAAAAAAAGCTTAAAACAATATAAATTAAAAATAAATAATACATTTGGCTAAATACATGATACACGGTATAAAATAAAGATAGTGTCCTTAAGAAAGAAAATGGAATATATAATATGTAAAGTGCACACACACACTATAACAACTGGTGTAAATGAGGTCTACAAACAACTCCCTGGCAGGGGGTATATACCGTAATGGACCAATAAAATATACAATATACAGAAAAAGCACAGTAAGTCATATAAATATTGTGAAATTAATTGACATGAATAAAATATAACGTGACAGTCCATATAAAGTGAATAACAAAAAGGTATATAATTCTGTGAATCTTCTCCTTTAACCACTTCAATACCGGGCACTTTTACCCTCTTCCTGTCCAGGCCAATTTTCAGGTTTCAGCGCTCTCACACTTTGAATGACATTTGCACGGTCATGCAACACTGTACCCATATGAAATTTTTACCATTTTGTTCACACAACTAGAGCTTTCTTTTGTTGGTATTTAATCACCGCTGGGGTTTTTATTCTTTGTTAAATTAACAAAAAAAGACCGAAAATTTTAATACCCCCATGTTTTTGTTTGTTTCTGTAAATGTTTGCAAATAAATAATTGTTCTTCATAAATTTAGGCCAAGATGTATTCTACTACATTTCTTTAGTGAAAATAACCCAAATCAGTATTTATTATTTAGTCTGTAGGAAAGTTAGAGTTCACAAACTATGGGATATATCTGAATATTGATCAATCCTGAAGTATATTTTTCACATATTTTGTAATAAAAACGCATTTCAGCATACAGTATATATATATATGTATGTATGTATATATATATATATATATATATATGTCAATATATTTGGGAAGAATATTTTTAAAATATATTTCTTCCATATGGGAAAGGGCGCACACCCTAAACGAGTAAAGAAGTAGCATGAAAGGGTTAAGAAGGGGAAGAAAATAAAAAAAGGAAGTATATAAGGGTGGGGAGTGGGGGATGTTTGGGTGTTTGGGGGAAGAGTGACTAAAGGAGTCAAAGAAAGACCTAAATACCTAAGAAGGTATATTTTTTTACTGTTCCAAGTCCAGCAGATCCCATATGGAAGAGAAATATATTTTCAACATATTTAGAAAAAAATATATACATGCAACATATATTTACAATCTATTGGCCTACATGAATATATTTTAACATGTATTCCAAAAATGTACATTAAAATATATTTTCCAAAGGCTTACATTTAAAAATATATTTTTTAAAATATATTTTCCAGATATTTTTCAGCATCTAAAAGAATGCATTTAAACATAGATTTTTAAATATACTTGTAAATGCATTCCAAAATACAGTTTGAAATATATTTCAGCCTGTGTTCTGAATATATCTTTAATAATATATTCACAAATATAGTGAAATATATTTTTGAAATATATTGAATATGGCCAAAATTGTAGTATTTGAAATATATGTCAATATAGTTGGGAAGAATATATTAAGAATGTATTTTTTTAAATATATTTAAAATATACTTTTCTTCCATGTCAGATGTTTGTGGGGAGGTACAGCGTGGTGCAGCGGTTGTGAACACTCAGAGTCCGGTTGCAGTAAAACTCGAAACTTGTATTGAACAGAATACCTACCTTAGGTACCCGAGCAGGAGAGCGCCGCCTAGGGAAACAACTCACAGTTCAATGCAGTCAAAGCCGTCTTTGAAGGAGAGGTGCTGACCGCATGGGTACCGGAGGTTGAAGTGTGGCCTGGATGGTCCAGTCCCAAACAGGGCAGCTTCCTTCCAGGTAAGGAGTTTCTAGCATGTTCCAACTCACCAGGAACCTTACCCTACCATCAATGGCTTTCTTTAACAAGCAGAGTTTCTCTCCCTACACTAGACTCCTACTGCTTGTCTTGCCAAATAGACCTTTTGTATTGACTTTGCTTTATACCCAACAGGTGCTTTACTGGCCCTTGTTCTTTCATACTCCCCGAAACCTGGGGGCAAGAGACCCTGCTGACTCAAGAAGGTCACCAAGGGTCACATGACTGCAGCGTAGCCAACCAGAATTCTGCTCCATTGACCTAGAAAATCGGTGTTTCACCTTGACTTCCACTCCAGGCTGTAGTACCGCTCAGATGGAGTACCACCCACAGTGGTGAAAACAGATTGCACCTGCCTACATCCCAGTCAGAATCTACCAGTAAAATGTGTAAAATCCATGGTTCCCAAGTTTTCATACATTTTGGCATAGTGTCAAGGAGTTTCGTTGATGGTTTCTCCTTTGAGAAGGTCCAGTGAGTCTGGCGGCCAGGTTTTTCGCTACCGGAGGATGCCTTGCCATGCCCGGTACCATGCTTTGTGACTGGTTGCAATGTACCTTGCACTACCTCTTGGTTGCATTACTCCTACTGCTTGTCTTGCCAAATAGACCTTTTGTATTGACTTTGCTTTATACCCAACAGGTGCTTTACTGGCCCTTGTTCTTTCATACTCCAGAAACCATTATGCACCCCTTTAGAGTAACTTCAGACCAACAGTTCAACCTCACAATCTCAGTCATCCCGTGACAGAGATTGAGCACTGAAGTCACTTTTTCAGCAGTTGTTTTCTTATTCCGTGCATTGTCCTTTTGTCTCTTTTGGTCAGGTGACCATGTTGACTGCGTTTATGCCTATCAGACCACGTTTTCCCGGAAACTGTATAGGCCATCATGACGTTTGCTCCTGGACCTCGCCACACGGCCAGTAAATTAACAACTTCAGTCACAGCTAAGCGGCACCAACAATTTGCCCTCTTTGAAGCTCTGTAAGCTCCGACATGACTCCGTATTACTAGCAGTGCACACAATGAATGACCAAAGTAAGGTTTCCCACCTATTAGCTGGGTGTCTCATCACACAGCTGAAGCAAAAGAATGTTACATCGCTTCCACTTTCAACACACAGCATGTTGTCACTTTCAAATCTGCAAATCATGTAGTGCAGGGGTGTCAAAATGGCGGCCCTCCAGCTGTTGCAGAACTACAAGTTCCATCATGCCTCTGCCTTTGGGAGTCATGTTTGTATCTGTCAATTTTGCAATGCCTCATGGGACTTGGCAACAGCTGGAGGGCTGCCAGTTTGACACCCGTGATGTAGTGTTTCCATTTTTTTTTGTCCTTCCTCTGTAAATCCCATGTGGAAGGTAAACAGGGCTCTGAGCCCACCCCTGATATTTATGTGGCTTGCAGAAGGGGGAAGGACTTCACAAAAACTGGAAAAAGAGTCTAGACACAGTTAACCACTTCCCATCCTAGGCAGCCTGTTACTGTCCGTATAACTACACAGTGCATTACAAAGCACAGTAACATAGAACTTTATTTTGGTTCACATTATAATAATGTAGCACCCTCCAGTGTGCAGTTAGAGGTAGTGTGGCAGCACCCAAATATTGTGGAGTTCCCCTTACGTTTTAACATTTCTAACAGGCTCTGTTCGCAAGGTCATCAGCTCACTTCCCCCCTCCCTTATTTCCTGTGAAATAATGTGTTCCAATCTGTAGCTGGTACTTTTATTTTTAGCTGAAGATTAATTATCTAGCAAGGCCACATTCTGTACTATTTAGAAAGCCTTTTGAATGTACAGAAAATGAAGGAGGAAATATATGCATTGTGATGTAATTGCTGATATGTATACCCTGTGAGATGCTTTTAAAGGCTTTGCAGACATGAGTCTGGCTAGGTCAAACCAGCTGGTGAATAAAAGATTTGTTTTCCTCAAGTTTGTGTCTGGAGTTTTACCTGGTATACCCAAAGTTGCTACTACAGTAGGACATTTTAATGGCTCGCGGTAGTGAGGTGAGTCTGGGCGATTTGTTTTGGGTCCACTTTAGGTCAGGCTGGGGGGCCCTACAGGTCAGGACTCTGGTACCTCCCTCTGGTTTTGGAATTTTCCAGTAGATTCTAGAAGCTAGTGGTTGGAGGTGAAGAGGTGGTGATCTGCATGTGTATGGGAGTCTGACCAATCTCAGGCAGGAGACCTAGCACTGCGGTGAGATGGGCCTATAAATATGAAAGAGCCTAGCCAGCAGGGGAGTCTGGTGTTCTCGTGAAAGATGAAGTGTTGAGGATTGTGAGGCTTGGGAGGGGGCCCCAGAGAAAGGGGACTCTGCCTCCAGGCTGGAGTTATGGATGGAAGGAAAGGAAACTGGAAAGAGGAACCTCCACCCTGCAGTCTGGAGAAGAAGACAACCTGCATAGCCTGGGAAAGACTAGCAGAGTATAAGGCCTAGAAGCAGTCTCATCCAAAGCAGCAGGACACAAGCGACAGTGTGAGTACCTCTACACCCCCAGGGCCCAAAAGAGAGAGGGCTGCCAGATGCAAAATCCAGCAAGTTCTCATTAGGACAGCGTCACAGCTACCTAAATCTTTCCCTAAGCTGATCAACTAACAATCAAGATCCAACTGGTTGTGAAGTTTGGACATGCATAATATGCTCAGCTGAGGATACCTAGCCTTTGATACTCTGGAGCAATCCTGTTATCTGCCCTTTTAACAAGGATGTATTGAAATATAATGTAATTCTCTTTTTGGAGAGAAAGGATTTATAAGAAATGCAGACTTGTCAAGGATTATGTCCTTTAATGTTGAATAGTTTCTTTTAAAACCAAAAAGAATAATATAAGTATGGTTTTATGATTTTACACTTGTGCACTTGGTTGCCATCAAAATCCCATTTAGAGGATAATTCGATTGGTATGCTATATTAGGGGTGGTGGCAACCACACCCATAGTCACATAGACCCTTTTTGTAGCTACCTAAATCTTTTGCTCTGGGACACTCTCCAAGGCAGCCAGGTGGACTAGTGCTCTTTAAAGTAACATGGCTACTGATCCTTAAAGGGACAGATACCTCTCTGGCTGGAGTAATGTCCAGGATCCATTTTTCTTGTACATAGTGTAAGACGTTTTGTCCCCAGGTTGTTTCACCAAGACAAGTTAGCTATCCCATAATCCCCAATCCCTATCCAAGTCAGTTACCCTTAATAAAACAACAAAAACAAGCCCAAGGACTGGGCATTGCCTCTGCAAGAAAGTTGGAGAAGAAAAAGTATTGCCTGGCTGTGCAAGAATAGGGGACCCAAAAATCCAGTGGCCCTCTATGGGGTAGCATTACATGTGGATTTGCAGACCATCTGTCATCCTCTTTATTGTCTTTACTCACATACAGAAATTAAAAAGATAGAGGGGAATTTTTGCACATCACTAGTTGCAATGGTAAATAAAGGCGTTATGAGACATGCTACCTATCCATCTTGTCTAGCCTACTGCTGTACTTGCTACTGCTTTATGATATCCAAGAAACAGAGGGAGGGGAGGGAGTCTCTGTGGGATGTAAGAACAAGGAATATATTCACTTTGCTTATTGATGACTCTGTTTTATGGTTTGCCTGGAGCTGTTTGTAAAGTTGTAGGATACTCATGTAGGAAAGTGTGTCAAAATTTAAATATACAGCCATCACATTGCTCCAAGAAGGGAAGAACGAGAAGCGGG
The DNA here is from genome assembly GCF_062004578.1 of Staurois parvus. NCBI lineage: Eukaryota > Metazoa > Chordata > Amphibia > Anura > Ranidae > Staurois > Staurois parvus. The sequence goes on along the minus strand of NW_028318656.1, from coordinate 3,350,566 downwards.
AAGATCATTCACATTTTCAGGAGCTCTAATGGTACAGAACTATTCTTATCATCGGTGATTTTTCAGAAATTCTGGAAAACCTAGAATGACCTGGTCAAGGTCTGTTACACAATGTCTGCTGCTGCTGCTGCTGTTTACATCAAATTTTCTTGCGCAAAACATAGAAGAACTTATGAAGGACCATAGTAATGTAAGTAGAAGCCATGTTTCATATTTGTTATATTCATTATATCATTTTCCAGCTACTTAATTCTTTAAGAGTCTGGGGGAATATAGATTGACACTTCACTTTGATGAGACATTCTAGTGCCTTGTAGTGCCAAACCAACTGGTACAACCCTTGGAGCTTTTTCCCAGTGGTTGCAGCCCCAGAGTAAGAGGCCCTCACAGAGCCTAATGGGAGATCTTCTCCCACCAGTATGTTATGGAGCTACCCTTGGATCTTCTTGTAGTTGAATGAATCCTAGTACAGCATCTGAAAAAGCCTCCTAAAGGTGTAAAATGCACTATTAAGCCAACTGGGAGATATACTCCTACCCATATGTTATGGAGCTACACCAAGTTTTCTTCAAGTTAGATAGCCCAGTGAAGATCTGACAGGTCCTCTCCAAGACAATTGGTAGATACAATATATTGCTATCGCTGTGCTGAATGGCTACCACTTTGGGTTCTTTCAGTTGGACGAACCAGTTAAAAACCTCAAAGTTATAGGTTTTCCTCTCAAGTAAAAGAAAAGAATATTACATTCATAGACTGCACACAGCTCACCGTATCATTGGATAGTTAGACCAGCAATACAGTAGAATAACCTCATTTGCACCACTCCTGTGCTATAGTGAGCTATCACATTATATATCAGGCAGCTGAAGAAGATATGGTCTAGAACAGGGGTTTCCAACCTCAAGCCCATGGGCGGCATGTGGCCAAAGATAGCTATGAATGTGGCCCAACACAAAATTGTAAAATTATGTACAAATGCTGGGGGTTTTTGGAATTGTTTTGTAAAAATGCCTTTACACTTAGAGAACACATGCGGCGAAAGAAAAATTTGAGAGTGTCTCTTTCCTGGACTTTAAGTTTTATCTTCCCAAAGAAAATTCTTCCACTCTTCACAATCACACCTTATTCATGTCATCAGTTTTTAGCAGCCCCTATTGTGAACAACTATATTTAGAGATGAAGCACACGAAGGGCAAAATTACAACCAAAATATCTGATGAGCACCTTCAGAATTCATTGAGAATTTCTACTCCATCCATCAAACCAGATATCGATGCGTTAGTTTATCAAAAACTGTCAAATATCGCACTACTTTTATGTATCTTTTAATTTACAATAAGAAAGATTGTGAAAAACTGAAATTTTATTACTCATATAAATCCAAAATTGGTTTAGAGGCACTCATGGATGTTGCAGAGGAGGAGAATAAAGAACAGCAGGGTATTTATTGTCAACGTTTCGATGACGCTCAGTCCATCTTAGTTTTATTACTCAGATAAGTACATTATCTATATGAATGATCATTAACTTGTGATCTGCCCGACTTTTTTTGCTCATCAGCTATCTTTATAGTGTATTTTATGTGTGTCCCAAGACAATTCATCTTCTTCCAATGTGGCCCAGGAAAGTCAACTAGGACACCACTGGTCTAGAAGATATGGTCTTAAAGTTTCCTACAAGTTTTGCAGCTGCATGTGACAATACTAAATTCTATTTATTTTACAGAAATGTATCGTTCTCCGGTAGCAGCTAATTTGCTGTGTGTCTAAAGGATGGGAGATTTTACTTCGAACACAATGTGCTAGATGCAGATTGCCAGATTGGTCTGTTTCACATCCTTCTATGCTATATGGCCAAAAATAGGTAGACTTCTATACAAAATGCTTGGGTTCCGGGTTTTCCCAGTGAAAGGCCCTGGTATTGCTACAGCCTATTAAAACATTTTAGTAATCGTGTGCTTCCAACCTTGTAGCTACATGACCAGCACTGATTTTTGGACATCTGACCATCACACCTACAGTCATGGCCAAAATTATTTGTCCCCCCCTGCATTTCTGTCAGATAATGCACCACTTCGCCCAGAAAATTGTTGTAATGTAGGGCCCAGTGTCAGAAACTTGGGTCTACGTCAGAGGTCATGGTTCTTACAGCAGGACAATGACCCAAAGCACACATTAAAAAGCCCAGAAATGGTTTCAGACATAGCGCTGAAGAATACTAAACTGGCCAGCAATGAGTCCAGATCTGAATCCCATAGAGGACCTGTGGAGAGATCTCAAAACAAGAGTTCGGAAAAGGAACCCTTCCAATCTGAGAGACCTGAAGCAGTTGGCGAAAGAAGAGCGCTCCAAAATTCTAGTAGAGAGGTGGAAGAAACTCATTTCTGGTTACAGAAAGCCTTTGATTCAGTTATTTTTTCCAAGGGTTGTGCTACCAAATATTAAATGGAGGGTGCCAATCATTTTGTCCAGTCCATTTTTGGGGTTTTGGATGGAATGTGTCAGATTTGGCTTTTTGCTTGTCCATGTTGTTGTGTCATACCAATACAAACAAACAAGACATAAACAATGAGAATTCCTAAACAGTTGTAATTGTAACAATTTTCAGGGTGAAGTGGTACATTATCTGACATAAATGCAGGGGTGCCAATATTTTTGGCCATGACTGTATATGAGTTTGTCGGACACCAGACTGTGGGCATTAATATAGAGTTTTTCCCATCTTAGCAGCTATGACAGCCTCCACTCTTATGGAAGACTTTGCATATGTTTTTTGGAATGTGTCTAAGGAAGTTCATGTCTGTTTAGCCAAAAAAGTAATTGTGAGGTCAGGTACTGACTTGGTTTGAAATCTGCATTCCAAATCATCTCAAGTTCCTCCACACCAAACCCATGAAACCATGACGTTTTGTGCACTTCAACACAGTCAAGTTGGAACAGAAAATGGCCTATCCTACACAAGGTTGGAAGCGATCCCTTGCACTTTTTATATGTTAGAAAAAATCTGCAGAATATATATATTTTTTTAAATATTTTAAAAATTCTATATTTTTAAATATATTATTCAGATTTTTTTTACATATAAAAAAGTAATTTTAACATATATTTTTGCATATATTTGTAAATGCATTCCAGAAATATAGATTTGTATTTTTAAAGACATACAGTATATTTGAAATGTATTTTTAAAAATATTTTTCATATATTTTATAATAAAAACACACTTCAACATACAGTATATATATATATATATATATATATATATATATATATATATAGATATATCTATATATATATATCTATATATATATATATATAGATAGATATATATATATAAATATGGCCAAAATTGTAGCTTTTCAAATATATGTCAATATATTTGGGAGGAATATTTTAAAAATATATTTCAAATATATTTTTCTTCCATATGGGAAATCCTGACTGTAGAAGGATTGTATAAAACTCAGACTAAAGGGGTTCTGAGATGAGTTTTTCAATTAAACTGCTGCTGAGTTTCAAGCTGGTGTTTAAAATTTGTAGTTAATTTTAGTTTTTTTCTGTTTTGTAGAGGGGCTCCATCTCTAACAAAGAAAATGTTAATCAGCCAGAGAACGTACGAGAGAGAGACAAGAGATGTGAGTAGAACATGTTAAATGGGTAATGTTTGAGGAAAAAAACAGTTGACTGTAGTCTGAACATGTGGCAGGTCATTAGAAATGAAATCACTCAAAGTAGGCTCTCAGAGCATTCGCCATAATGTCCAAGTATGCAAGGCAAGAATTGACCCTTACTTTGCACTCCTCCAGCAATTTAACATCCTCGCTCCCGTCTTGTTCTGTTGCCTCCACTGCCATCTTCTCCTGGTCTTCTGGCCTGGTGTCTTCTCTTTTCAGTCACTGGTGATGCAACTTCCTGTCATGTACCTGATAGGAGCCCAAGATGTTGAAGACAATCTCCCTTGTTTCTCCAGCTTAAGTTCACCTGGACACGAGATAGGATGTGCTTTGGTACACAAGGAACACTAGTGCCTAAGAATTTTGCATGCAGATATTTGGACTAGCAATGCCAACTAGGAGGAACCAGCAGGTAGAAGTATCAGGCGAACTGTTTGTGAATCTATAGGAAGAACCAGCAGAAGTTGAGGACTTTCTGGTGAGTTGAGGACAGAAGGACAAAACCGGTACAAGAAGTGGGCACAACGCCAGCTGCCCTGGGCACTGTGGTATCATGTGAGGTGAGAGGGGCAAAGCGAGGAGATTTGGAGAAGGATTTGTGTTGGAAGGAGGAATTTGCGAGACAGAAGGGGATAAGAATAGTTCTAGGAAGGGAAATTTGGGGAGCTGTGCTAGGAGTGGTGATTTGGGGGGATTTATGTAGGAAAGGAGGAAGAGAATTTGTGCTAGGAGGGGAAATGTTTTTGGGGGGAGGGGGAATTTGTGCTAGTATGGATGCTTAGGGGTATTTGTGTTAGGAGGGGAACTTGGGGGAGGGGGATTTGTGCTATAATGTGAGATTGTGGGAGTGGAATTTGTGCTGGGAGGGGAGGATATGAAGTGTGTGGGGGTGGAATCTGTGCTCAGAGAGGAAATTTGAGGGGTAGAGGATTTGTGCTAGGTGAGTGAAATTTGTTTTGGGGGTGGGTGTGGGATTTGTGCTGGGGCATATAGGGAGAGAGAGGATTTGAGCTGGGGGATGGGGGGGCAAATATTTATGCTGGAAAGGGGGGATTTCAGTAGGAGCAGATTTGAACTGGGAGGAAGGGGCTACTAATGATTAGGGGGTAAGCATGCGGATTACTGCTCAATTTTTTGGGGGGCTTGAGGGGATATTTGCTGAAACATAATGTTCATACTTCTTGGGGGGGGGGGCACAATTTGACATGTTCACACTGAGCTCTAGATGGGAGAAATAGTGTTCCATAATTGGTATTAGTTGGAGGAATAGTGCCCCATCATTGGTATCAGTGGGAGGAATAGTGCCCCATCATTGGTATCAGTGGGAGGAATAGTGTCCCATCATTGGTATCAGTGGGAGGAATAGTGCCCCATCATTAGTATCAGTGGGAGGAATAGTGTCCCATCATTGGTATCAGTGGGAGGAATAGTGTCCCATAATTGGTATCAGTTGGAGGAATAGTGCCCATCATTGGTATCAGTGGGAGGAATAGTGCCCCATCATTGGTATCAGTGGGAGGAATAGTGCCCCATCATTGGTATCATAGGAAGGAATAGTGCCCCATCATTGGTGTCAGTGGAGGAATAGTGCCCCATCATTGCTATCAGTGGGAGGAATAGTGCCCCATCATTGGTATCAGTGGGAGGAATAGTGCCCCATCATTGGTATCAGTGGGAGGAATAGTATCCCATCATTGGTATCAGTGGGAGGAATAGTATCCCATCTATTGGTATCAGTGGGAGGAATAGTGTCCCAATATTGGTATCACTGGGAGGAATAGTGCCCCATCATTGGTATCAGTGGGAGGAATAGTGCCCATCATTGGTGTCAGTAGGAGGAATAGTGCCCCATCATTGGTATCAGTGGGAGGAATAGTGCCCTATCATTGGTATCAGTGGGAGGAATAGTGCCCCATCATTGATGTCAGTGGGAGTAATAGTGCCCCATCATTGGTATCAGTGGGAGAAATAGTGCCCCATCATTGGTATCAGCGGGAGGAATAGTGCCCCATCATTGGTATCAGTGGGAGGAATAGTGCCCCATCATTGATGTCAGTGGGAGTAATAGTGCCCCATCATTGGTATCAGTGGGAGGAATAGTGCCCCATCATTGATGTCAGTGGGAGTAATAGTGCCCCATCATTGGTATCAGTGGGAGGAATAGTGTCCCATCATTGGTATCATAGGAAGGAATAGTGCCCCATCATTGGTGTCAGTGGAGGAATAGTGCCCCATCATTGGTATCAGTGGGAGGAATAGTGCCCCATCATTGGTATCAGTGGGAGGAATAGTGCCCCATCATTGGTATCAGTGGGAGGAATAGTATCCCATCATTGGTATCAGTGGGAGGAATAGTATCCCATCTATTGGTATCAGTGGGAGGAATAGTGTCCCAATATTGGTATCACTGGGAGGAATAGTGCCCCATCATTGGTATCAGTGGGAGGAATAGTACCCATCATTGGTGTCAGTAGGAGGAATAGTGCCCCATCATTGGTATCAGTGGGAGGAATAGTGCCCCATCATTGGTATCAGTGGGAGGAATAGTGCCCCATCATTGGTATCATAGGAAGGAATAGTGCCCCATCTTTGGTATCAATGGGAGGAATAGTGTCCCATCATTGGTATTAGTGGGAGGAATAGAACCCTCTCATTGGTATCAGTGGGAGGATTAGTGCCCCATCATTGGTATCAGTGGGAGGAATAGTGCCCCATCATTGGTATCAGTGGGAGGAATAGTGCCCCATCATTGGTATCAGTGGGAGGAATAGTGCCCCATCATTGGTATCAGTGGGAGGAATAGTGCCCCATCATTTGTATCAGTGGGAGGAATAGTGTCCCATCATTGATATCAGTGGGAGGAATAGTGCCCCATCATTGGTATCAGTGGAAGGAATAGTGCCCCATCATTGGTATCAGTGGGAGGAATAGTGCCCCATCATTGGTATCAGTGGGAGGAATAGTGCCCCATCATTGGTATCAGTGGGAGGAATAGTTCCCCATCATTGGTATCAGTGGGAGGAATAGTGCCCCACCATTGGTATCAGTGGGAGGAATAGTGTCCCATCATTGGTATCAGTGGGAGGAATATTGCCCCATCATTGGTATCATAGGAAGGAATAGTGCCCCATCTTTGGTATCAATGGGAGGAATAGTGTCCCATCATTGGTATTAGTGGGAGGAATAGAACCCTATCATTGGTATCAGTGGGAGGATTAGTGCCCCATCATTGGTATCAGTGAGAGGAATAGTGCCTCATCATTGGTATCAGTGGGAGGAATAGTGCCCCATCATTGGTATCAGTGGGAGGAATAGTGCCCCATCATTGGTATCAGTGGGAGGAATAGTGCCCCATCATTTGTATCAGTGGGAGGAATAATGTCCCATCATTGATATCAGTGGGAGGAATAGTGCCCCATCATTGGTATCACTGGGAGGAATAGGGCCCCATCATTGGTATCAGTGGGAGGAATAGTGTCCCATCATTGGTATCAGTGGGAGGAATAGTATCCCATCATTGGTATCAGTGGGAGGAATAGTGCCCCATCATTGGTATCAGTGGAGTATAGTGCCCCATCATTGGTATCAGTGGGAGGAATAGTATCCCATCATTGGTATCAGTGGGAGGAATAGTATCCCATCATTGGTATCAGTGGGAGGAATAGTGCCCCATCATTGGTATCAGTGGGAGGAATAGTGCCCCATCATTGGTATCAGTGGGAGGAATAGTATCCCATCATTGGTATCAGTGGGAGTAATAGTGCCCCATCATTAGTATCAGTGGGAGGAATAGTGCCCCATCATTAGTATCAATGGGAGGAATACTGTCCCATCATTGGTATCAGTGGGAGGAATAGTGTCCCATCATTGGTATCAGTGGAGTATAGTGCCCCATCATTGGTATCAGTAGGAGGAATAGTGCCCATCATTGGTATCAGTGGGAGGAATAGTGTCCCATCATTGGTGTCAGTAGGAGGAATAATGCCCCATCATTGGTATCAGTGGGAGGAATAGTATCCCATCATTGGTATCAGTGGGAGGAATAGTATCCCATCTATTGGTATCAGTGGGAGGAATAGTGTCCCATTATTGGTATCAGTGGGAGGAATAGTGCCCCATCATTGGTATCAGTGGGAGGAATAGTGCCCATCATTGGTGTCAGTAGGAGGAATAGTGCCCCATCATTGGTATCAGTGGGAGGAATAGTGCCCCATCATTGATGTCAGTGGGAGTAATAGTGCCCCATCATTGGTGTCAGTGGGAGGAATAGTGTCCCATCATTGGTATCAGTGGAAGGAATAGTGCCCCATCATTGGTATCAGTGGGAGGAATAGTGCCCCATCATTGGTATCAGTGGAAGGAATAGTGCCCCATCATTGGTATCAGTGGGAGGAATAGTGCCCCATCATTGGTATCAGTGGGAGGAATAGTGCCCCATCATTGGTATCAGTGGGAGGAATAGTTCCCCATCATTGGTATCAGTGGGAGGAATAGTGCCCCACCATTGGTATCAGTGGGAGGAATAGTGTCCCATCATTGGTATCAGTGGGAGGAATAGTGCCCCATCATTGGTATCGGTGGGAGGAATAGTGCCCCATCATTGGTATCATAGGAAGGAATAGTGCCCCATCTTTGGTATCAATGGGAGGAATAGTGTCCCATCATTGGTATTAGTGGGAGGAATAGAACCCTATCATTGGTATCAGTGGGAGGATTAGTGCCCCATCATTGGTATCAGTGAGAGGAATAGTGCCTCATCATTGGTATCAGTGGGAGGAATAGTGTCCCATCATTGGTATCAGTGGGAGGAATAGTGCCCCATCGTTGATATCAGTGGGAGGAATAGTGCCCCATCATTGGTATCACTGGGAGGAATAGTGCCCCATCATTGGTATCAGTGGGAGGAATAGTGTCCCATCATTGGTATCAGTGGGAGGAATAGTATCCCATCATTGGTATCAGTGGGAGGAATAGTGCCCCATCATTGGTATCAGTGGAGTATAGTGCCCCATCATTGGTATCAGTGGGAGGAATAGTATCCCATCATTGGTATCAGTGGGAGGAATAGTATCCCATCATTGGTATCAGTGGGAGGAATAGTGCCCCATCATTGGTATCAGTGGGAGGAATAGTGCCCCATCATTGGTATCAGTGGGAGGAATAGTATCCCATCATTGGTATCAGTGGGAGTAATAGTGCCCCATCATTAGTATCAGTGGGAGGAATAGTGCCCCATCATTAGTATCAGTGGGAGGAATACTGTTCCATCATTGGTATCAGTGGGAGGAATAGTGTCCCATCATTGGTATCAGTGGAGTATAGTGCCCCATCATTGGTATCAGTAGGAGGAATAGTGCCCATCATTGGTATCAGTGGGAGGAATAGTGTCCCATCATTGGTGTCAGTAGGAGGAATAGTGCCCCATCATTGGTATCAGTGGGAGGAATAGTATCCCATCATTGGTATCAGTGGGAGGAATAGTATCCCATCTATTGGTATCAGTGGGAGGAATAGTGTCCCATTATTGGTATCAGTGGGAGGAATAGTGCCCCATCATTGGTATCAGTGGGAGGAATAGTGCCCATCATTGGTGTCAGTAGGAGGAATAGTGCCCCATTATTGGTATCAGTGGGAGGAATAGTGCCCCATCATTGATGTCAGTGGGAGTAATAGTGCCCCATCATTGGTGTCAGTGGGAGGAATAGTGTCCCATCATTGGTATCAGTGGAAGGAATAGTGCCCCATCATTGGTATCAGTGGGAGGAATAGTGCCCCATCATTGGTATCAGTGGAAGGAATATTGTCCCATCATTAGTATCAGTGGGAGGAATAGTGCCCCATCGTTGGTATCAGTGGGAGGAATAGTGCCCCATCGTTGGTATCAGTGGGAGGAATAGTGCCCCATCATTGGTATCATAGGAAGGAATAGTGCCCCATCATTGGTATCAGTGGGAGGAATAGCGCCCCATCATTGGTATCAGTGGGAGGAAAAGCGCCCCATCATTGGTATCAGTGGGAGTAATAGTGCCCCATCATTGGTATCAGTGGGAGGAATAGTGCCCCATCATTGGTATCAGTGGGAGGAATAGTGCCCCATCATTAGTATCAGTGGGAGGGAAAGTGCCCCATCATTAGTATCAGTGGGAGGAATAGTGTCCCATCATTGGTATCAGTGGGAGGAATAGTGTCCCATCATTGGTATCAGTGGAGTATAGTGCCCCATCATTGGTATCAGTGGGAGGAATAGTGCCCATCATTGGTGTCAGTAGGAGGAATAGTGCCCCATCATTGGTATCAGTGGGAGGAATAGTATCCCATCATTGGTATCAGTGGGAGGAATTGTATCCCATCATTGGTATCAGTGGGAGGAATAGTGTCCCATTATTGGTATCAGTGGGAGGAATAGTGCCCCATCATTGGTATCAGTGGGAGGAATAGTGCCCATCATTGGTGTCAGTAGGAGGAATAGTGCCCCATCATTGGTATCAGTGGGAGGAATAGTGCCCTATCATTGGTATCAGTGGGAGGAATAGTGCCCCATCATTGATGTCAGTAGGAGTAATAGTGCCCCATCATTGGTGTCAGTGGGAGGAATAGTGCCCCATCATTGGTATCAGTGGGAGGAATAGTATCCCATCATTGGTATCAGTGGGAGGAATTGTATCCCATCATTGGTATCAGTGGGAGGAATAGTGTCCCATTATTGGTATCAGTGGGAGGAATAGTGCCCCATCATTGGTATCAGTGGGAGGAATAGTGCCCATCATTGGTGTCAGTAGGAGGAATAGTGCCCCATCATTGGTATCAGTGGGAGGAATAGTGCCCTATCATTGGTATCAGTGGGAGGAATAGTGCCCCATCATTGATGTCAGTAGGAGTAATAGTGCCCCATCATTGGTATCAGTGGGAGGAATAGTGCCCTATCATTGGTATCAGTGGGAGGAATAGTGCCCCAGCATTAATGTCAGTGGGAGGAATAGTGCCCCATCATTGGTATCAGTGGGAGGAATAGTGCCCCATCATTGGTATCAGTGGAGGAATAGTGCCCCATCATTGGTATCAGTGGGAGGAATAGTGCCCCATCATTGGTATCAGTGGGAGGAATAGTGCCCCATCATTGGTATCAGTGGGAGGAATAGTGTCCCATCATTGGTATCAGTGGGAGGAATAGTGTCCCATCTTTGGTATCAGTGGGAGGAATAGTGCCCCATCATTGGTATCAGTGGGAGGAATAGTGTCCCATCATTGGTATCAGTGGGAGGAATAGTGCCCCGTCATTGGTATCAATGGGAGGAAAAGTGCCCCGTCATTGGTATCAGTGGGAGGAATAGTGCCCCGTCATTGGTATCATTGGGAGGAATAGTGTCCCAGGGTCCACTGATGACAGCAGTTAGACAACAGGAGGATCGCTCATAGAAGTCTGCAGTCAGATATCAGAGATGGACAGGCACCCAAACTGTGGCGTGGGGCCAAATTAGAGGCAATAGCAAAGTTACAGAGCAGGTCAAGGTCAGCAGGAGTAGGCAGGAGTCAAAGACAAAGCCAATGTCATGAACTGTATAAGCAGACTTCCAAGCATATGTACATATAAAGATCCAATGGCGGGTCAGGAGTAACCCGTGTCGGCAACGAAGAAACATACAGCAGAGTGCAGGTCATGTCAGAGGGACCTTGCTGAAGACCTGTAAGAACTGATCCTTTGTCAAGCAGTCCTTTAAGGCCGAACCTCACTCTCTCAATCAACATGGACTATTTTTAATCCTTATGCTGTTAGCATTAGTAAACAGATAGGACGGTATATTGTATTTACTTGTTTTAGACCTCTTTCGTACATATCTTCAGTTGCTTTCTGGTTTCTGGTGTAGGCCAATGGATGTCATACATCATGGGCATTTTTCTTTTCATCTAGAGGTGGGGAGGAGGGGCTTTCTCAGCTATGCACACCCTTTTGCATGCATGCCTAAGCTAAGGGCAGGTTGATTCCAGGAATAAATGGCTACAGGAATAATCTACCCTTACTCAAGTTGGCCCCAGCTAGACATGCTAGGAGTATGTTATTATAAGTGATCTCTCAACAAAATAAAACATGGAGACATGGATGGGGTGGGATTTGCTTTAAATATTAAATACTTGGTGTTCAGGTACAGTTTAGTTTCACTTCAACCCTATAGGATGTGCACATATGTCCCCTAATTGAAGCCATGAACCCGGCATCCATGTTTTCAGCCAGCGATGCTGAACACTGTAATAGCAATCCGAGCAGCTTAAAAGAAGCTGGATGGGGGCCACCCTCCTGAGCTCTCCTGTCCCACAGGGGAGCCCAGGACTACAGCCGGCAGTTCCACCAGCTGAGATGAATGAGAACATCCTCAATCGTCTCTATGGTCTGAAAAACTGGAAGCAAAGTGTATTTTTTCACTTCCGGTTAGCAACAAAATTGATTTAAAAAATGTAACGAGACGGCATAAAAATGTTTTTTAAATAAAACAAATAATAAAATATTAATAGAAAAATGTAAATCAGTCCCTCCTCCCGGTGCTCACACGCAAAGGCACATGCATACATAGGTCGCACACCCATACCGTATGTAAACAGTGTTCATGACACACATGCGAGGTATCACCACAAACATTACACCCTGTTCCGAATTATTATGCAAATTATATTTTTCTCATTTACCTAAATAATTGATGTAAATAACAGTCAGCATAATCCTCATGTTACAACTATTAAGAGTACAATTCACATTTTATTGAACAAACCTCCTAATGATAACAGGATTTTTGTTAAACATAAAACACTTCCAATGACTGTTCCAAATTATTCCGCACAGTAAGTTTCAAAACACTTTATAGGTTGTAAAGAACTGAAAATTGTCATTTGTTGTGTTTGCAGCATATTTACTGAAATCAAAAGCTATTTCAATCAAACTTTTAACAACATTTTACCTTTTTAAACATTTGAACCGGTCACGTTACATTGTAACATAGGACCCCTTATTTGATAGCAGCTTCACAAGTCTTCCATCCATTGAACTTGTGAGTTTTTGGACAGTTTCTGCTTGAATTTGTTTGCAAGATGTCAGAATAGCCTCCCAGAGCTGCTGTTTGGATGTAAACTGACTCCCACCCTCATACAGTCAGGTCCATAAATTATTATATTATTATTATACAGTATTTATAAAGCGCCAATAGTTCGCTCATCGCTGTACATTACAAAGGGGGACAGAACATGTGACAGAACAATACCAATACAATGCAGAACATGAGGGGATCGAGGGCCCTGCTCTTTCGAGCTTACAATCTAAATATTGGGACATCGACACAATTCTAACATTTTTGGCTCTATACACCACCACAATGGATTTGAAATGAAACAAACAAGATGTGCTTTAACTGCAGACTGTCAGCCTTAATTTGAGGGTATTTACATCCAAATCAGGTGAACGGTGTAGGAATTACAACAGTTTGCATATGTGCCTCCCACTTGTTAAGGGACCAAAAGTAATGGGACAATTGGCTTCTCAGCTGTTCCATGGCCAGGTGTGTGTTATTCCCTCATTATCCCAATTACAATGAGCAGATAAAAGGTCCAGAGTTCATTTCAAGTGTTCTATTTGCATTTGGAATCTGTTGCTGTCAACTCTCAAGATGAGATCCAAAGAGCTGTCACTATCAGTGAAGCAAGCCATCATTAGGCTGAAAAAACAAAACAAACCCATCAGAGAGATAGCAAAAACATTAGGCGTGGCCAAAACAACTGTTTGGAACATTCTTAAAAAGAAGGAACACACCGGAGAGCTCAGCAACACCAAAAGACCCGGAAGACCACGGAAAACAACAGTGGTGGATGACCGAAGAATTCTTTCCCTGGTGAAGAAAACACCCTTCACAACAGTTGGCCAGATCAAGAACACTCTCCAGGAGGTAGGTGTATGTGTGTCAAAGTCACCAATCAAGAGAAGACTTCACCAGAGTGAATACAGAGGGTTCACCACAAGATGGAAACCATTGGTGAGCCTCAAAAACAGGAAGGCCAGATTAGAGTTTGCCAAACGACATGTAAAAAAGCCTTCACAGTTCTGGAACAACATCCTATGGACAGATGAGACCAAGATCAACTTGTACCAGAGTGATGGGAAGAGAAGAGTATGGAGAAGGAAAGGAACCGCTCATGATCCTAAGCATACCACCTCATCAGTGAAGCATGGTGGTGGTAGTGTCATGGCGTGGGCATGTATGGCTGCCAATGGAACTGCTTCTCTTGTATTTATTGATGATGTGACTGCTGACAAAAGCAGCAGGATGAATTCTGAAGTGTTTCGGGAATATTATCTGCTCATATTCAGCCAAATGCTTCACAACTCATTGGATGCCGCTTCACAGTGCAGATGGACAATGACCCAAAGCAGACTGCAAAAGCTCCAAGAACAAGCAGGAACTGAAGACAGTTGCAGTAGAGGCCTGGCAGAGCATCACCAGGGATGAAACCCAGCGTCTGGTGATGTCTATGCATTACAGACTTCAGGCTGTAATTGACTGCAAAGGATTTGCAACCAAGTATTAAAAAGTGAAAGTTTGATTTATGATTATTATTCTGTCCCATTACTTTTGGTCCCTTAACAAGTGGGAGGCACATATGCAAACTGTAGTAATTCCTACACCGTTCACCTGATTTGGATGTAAATACCCTCAAATTAAAGCTGACAGTCTGCAGTTAAAGCACATCTTGTTCGTTTCATTTCAAATCCATTGTGGTGGTGTATAGAGCCAAAAATGTTAGAACTGTGTCCATGTCCCAATATTTATGGACCTGACTGTAGATCTTTTGCTTGAGGATGCTCCAAAGGTTCTCAATAGGATTGAGGTCAGGGGAGGATGGAGGCTACACCATGACTTTCTCTCCTTTTATCCCCATAACAGCCATTGATGCAGAGGTATTCTTTGCAGCATGAGTTTGTGCATTGTCCTGCATGAAGATGATTTTATTACGGAAAGCATAGTTCTTCCTTCTGTACCAGGGAAGAAAGTGGTCAGTCATAAACTTCACATACTTTGCAGAGGTCAGCTTTACACCTTTGGGGACCCTAAAGGGGCCGACTAGCTCTGTTCCCATGATTCCGGCCCAAAGCATGACTCCACCACCGCCTTGCTGACGTCGCAGCCTTGTTGGCACAGGGTGGCCATCCACCAACCATCCACTACTGCATCCATCTGGACCATCCAGGGTTGCACGACACTCATCAGTGAACAGGACTGTTTGAAAATTAGTCTTCATGTATTTTTCTGCCCAATGCAGCCATTTCTGCTTGTGAGCATTGGTTAGTGGTGGCTGAATAGAAGGTTTATGCACAGTTGCAAGACTCTGGAGGACTCTACACCTTGATGTCCGTGGGACTCCAGAGGCACCAGCAGCTTCAAATATCTGTTTGCTGCTATGTAATGGTATTTTAGCAGCTGCTCTCTTGATCCGATGTATGGATCTGGCAGAAATCTTCCTCAATGTGCCTTTATCTGCACCAACCCATCTGTGCTCTGAATCAGCCACAAATCTCTTAATAGTGCGATGATGACGCTTAGGTTTTCGTGAAATATCGAATGTTTTCATACCTCGTCCAAGGCATTGGACTATTTCACTCTTTTCGGCAGCAGAGAGATCCTTTATCTTCCCCATATTGCTTGAAAATGGTGCTCTGCTTAATAATGTGGAACACCGTCCTTGGGTAGTTTTTCCTTAAATTGGGCTCACCGGCCAATCTAATTATCACAGGTGTCCGAGATTGTTTTCAGTGATCAAAAGAGCCCTGACACACAATGCCATCCATGAGTTACACTGAAAAACAAAATATTTAATCTTTATGACACTTAAATATAATTTGCATAATAATTTGGAACAGGGTGTATAGCAAGAACAATAATTCTAGCACCAGACCTTCCGCGTAACTCTAAAGTATTGCCTATGGAGATTTTTAAGTACCGTAGTTTGTCTCCATTCCACGAGCGTGCGCAATTTTAAAGACTGCCACATTAGGTATCTACTTATGCATTGTAACATCACCTTTTATATTTTGCCAAACATTTAGGTATTAGATTGTGTTTCTATACATTAAAATTTATTAAAGTGTATTTTTTCCAAAAAAATTGCATAGAAAAAACTTCTGCGCATATACCGTGTGACATAAAAAATTGCAACAGCCACCATTTTATTCTCTAGGACCTCTGTTTAACCACTTGCTTTCCAGAGGATTTACCCCCCTTCCTGACATTTGTTTACGATACTTTAACTGACAATTGCGTGGCATGCACCCTAATGAAATTTACGTCCTTTTTTCCCCATGAATAGAGCTTTCTTTTGGTGGTATTTGATCGCCTCTACGTTTTTTATTTTTTGTGCTATGAAGCTATGAAAAAAAAAACCCAACAATTTTGAGAAAAAAACAATATTTTTGACTTTTTGCTATTAAACATGTCCAGTAAAAAAATGTGAAAAAATAAAATTTCATCATAAATTTAAGTAAAAATTTATTCTGCGACATGTCTTTGCTAAAAAAAAATCCCAATACGTGTAAATGAATTGGTTTACGTGAAAGTTATAGTGTTTAAAAACGGCGGTATATATAGTGGGATTTTTAAATTTTTTTTTTACTAGTAATGGCGGCGATCAGCGACTTATAGCAGGACTGTGGCAGGCTTTCTGACACTGGGGGGGGACTGACTTGGTGTCACTGACATCCCCAGTGACACCAAGACAGTGATTAGTGCTAATAAAGATCACTGACTCTGTACTAATGACACTGGGCAGGAAGGGGTTAACATATGGGGCCATCAAAGGGTTAACTGTGCGCTGTTTTACTCTGAGGCTGTGTGTGTGTTTCACTGTAAGCACACTGCTTTGTATGGCTCTGCTCAAAGCAGTGTAAGGAGCATTCGTCGGTAATGCTCTTTGATCACCGGGTGCCGGCGAGTAATCACCGGCCAGGACCCGGTGATTGACAGCCAAGGCTGCGAATAGCAGCGCGGCTCGCACGCCCCCCCCACCTGGAAATGCAAAATGACATATATATATAAAATTTTGCGCACCCTTGCCACCCTGTAGCAGTGTATCTGCAATAGGGTGGTGGGAAAGCACTTAAAAAATATATAATGTTTGGGGGTTCTAAGTACTGTTCTAGCAAAAAAAATGCTAATTTTTACATTTTGGAGAGAAGTGTCAGAATTGGCCCAGTAGGCAAGTGGTTAAATAAGCTGTCTGGTGCCCCTGTTGGCACTGGGCATGTGCAAACACCCACATGTGCACCGTGAAGCAGGGGAATGAAGATGCACACGACTCTACCTCTACATGCAAAGCCATGAGCAGAGCCAATGCCACCACGAGGTGAACTAGGCATCCGCCTAGGCCTCATTGCTGCATGGTTTCCCTACTCTCTACTGGATCTAGGGGGTTGATAGGGGTGGGCTACACAGCCCCAGATTTCAGTTGTGCCCCCCCCCCAGGCCGGTCTTTCCATGGACGCTGAGTGCTTTACCCCATCCCTGCACTCATGGCTGGGACAAGGGCAGAGTAGCCTTGAGCAGTGAAGCTTGCAAAGGAGAAATAACAGGAAAGAATTGGGAGGTGCGGGCTGTGCTCTCCTCTCCTGTCAGTGGAGAGATCCTCTATAAAGCAGATGACACAGGAACGCTCGTACATGTGTTTGATTTATTCCTCGGCTCCCTACTGCCGAGAGATGAGCGATCAATCATTGGAGGAGATAGGGGGCGGTGTAATCAAGCAGCATTGCAGCCGAATCCAAGAGTGATCCTGTGTCATCTGCTGTATGGAGGATCGATTCACTGACAGGAGTGAGAGTACAGCCCGCACCTCTACCTGGTTTTCCACTTGTAAGTTTGGGGGGGATAACAATAATTTGTGCTGAGATGAGAGGTTTTGAGGGGGAGGCGCTATTTGTGCTGGGAAGGGTAATAGGGAGGAAGAATTTGTGCTAGGAGAAAAAATGGGGGAATATGTGCTAGAAATAGGAGCCAGGTTTGGGAGGGGGGGAGTAATTTGGGCCAAAGGGGGAGGGGGTTGGGTAAAGTGGGAAGATTTTATGCTGAGAAGGGTAATTTGGAGAGGTTTTAGCTAGAGGAGGGATTTGGGGGAATTTGTCCTAGAAGGGGTGATTGAAGGAAGAGGATTGGTGCTGGGAGGGGGGATTTGTGTAAGGAGGAGGAAATTTTGAAGGGGGAATTTGCAAGGAGAGTGGATTGGGGGGGGGGTTTATACTTGAAATGGTAATTTGGAGAGGTTTCAGCTAGAAGAGGGAATAAGGGGAATTTTTCCTAGGAGGGGTGATTGAAAGAAGAAGATTTGTGCTGAGAGGGGGGATTTGTGTAAGGAGGAGGAAATTGGGAGGGGGGAATTTGTACAAGGAGAGGGGATTGAGGGGGGGGGGGGGAGTTTTATACTGGAAATGGTAATTTGGACAGGTTTTAGCTAGAGGAGGGAATTAGTCCTAGGAGGGGGTGATTGAAGTAAAAGGATTTGTGCTGGGAGGGGGGATTTGTGTAAAGAGGAGGAAATTGGGAAGGGGGAATTTGTGCAAGGAGAGTGGATTTGGGGGGAGGATTTATGTTAGGAGGGATGACTTTTGGGGAGATTTGTGTACAGAGGGGGGGATTGGGGGAGGATTTATACTAGGTTGGATTCGGTGGGGGGGGGTTGTGCTAGAAAGGAGGACTGGGGGGGGGATTTGTGCTAGAAGTGGGCAATGGGGGGGGGGGGTTGTGCTAGGAGGGGGCATTTGAGGGGAATTTGTGCTAGGAGGGGGGTTTGGGAGGGGTTGTGCTAGGATGGGGGATTTGGGGGGAATTTGTGCTAGGAGGGGGGTCTGGGAGGGGTTGTGCTAGGATGGGGGATTTGGGGGGAATTTGTGCTAGGAGGGGGGTTTGGGAGGGGTTGTGCTAGGAGGGAGGATTTGGGGGGAATTTGTGCTAGGAGGGTGGTATGGGAGGGTTGTGCTAGGAGGGAGGGTTTGGGGGGAATTTGTGCTAGGAGGGGGGTTTGGGAGGGGTTGTGCTAGGAGGGAGGGTTTGGGGGGAATTTGTGCTAGGAGGGTGGTTTGGGAGGGGTTGTGCTAGGATGGGGGATTTGGGGGAATTTGTGCTAGGAGGGAGGGTTTGGGAGGAATTTATACTAGGAGGGGGGTTTGGGAGGGGTTGTGCTAGGATGGGGGATTTGGGGGAATTTGTGCTAGGAGGGGGTTTGGGAGGGGTTGTGCTAGGATGGGGGATTTGGGGGAATTTGTGCTAGGAGGGGGTTTGGGAGGGGTTGTGCTAGGAGGGAGGGTTTGGGGGGAATTTGTGCTAGGAGGGGGTTTTGGAGGGGTTGTGCTAGGATGGAGGATTTGGGGGGAATTTGTGCTAGGAGGGAGGTTTGGGAGGGGTTGTGCTAGGATGGGGGATTTGGGGGAATTTGTGCTAGGAGGGGGGTTTGGGAGGGTTTGTGCTAGGAGGGAGGGTTTGGGGGGAATTTGTGCTAAGAGGGAGGTTTGGGAGGGGTTGTGCTAGGATGGGGGATTTGGGGGAATTTGTGCTAGGAGGGGGGTTTGGCAGGGGTTGTGCTAGGAGGGAGGGTTTGGGGGGAATTTGTGCTAGGAGGGTGGTTTGGGAGGGGTTGTGCTAGGAGGGAGGGTTTGGAGGGAATTTGTGCTAGGAGGGTGGTTTGGGAGGGGTTGTGCTAGGATGGGGGATTTAAGGGATATGTGCTACGAGAGGGGATTTGGGGTCAGAGGATTTGTGCTAGGGTGGAAATTTGGCGCTAGGAGGGGTGATGTAGAACTACAGGTGAGGTTTTATTTTTTGGGGGAAGGGGTGCAAGTCATTGAGCTGGTCTTGCCTAGGGCGCAAAATAGTGTAGCACCGGCCCTGTCCATGAGCAATAACATGAATACATATTTTTCAGTCCTCGGATCCTATACAGTCAGTCTCTTCAAAGAAGTCCCATAGCTGCTAAAGATAAAACACCACCCCGGCGAATGAATATGTGCAAATGTAACCGACACTTACAGTCATTAATCAAATATTAATGCCTGCAGATATACGGATTCTTATAACAAATTTGAATTTTTGATTTGAATTTGTTATAAGAAGCAGTATGTCTGCAGGCATTAATATTTGTTTAATGACTGTATTAGCGCTGGTTTCATTTGCACATCCACAACTACTCGGCACAGTAGTCGGCGTCACTCTTTGCATACAGATTCTTGGGGAGTACACTGTACTGCACATACACCACAGTCAGAGTACAGTTAAAAAAAAATTGTTTGCAAAAAGGGAAAAAAACTTTTTTTTCTACAGAAAAGCCATGCAAAGTCTATTCTAAGATGAAACTCTACCTGCTATTGCAATTCTTCCATCGCTTAGCTGTGGTGATGGGATTTGGTGCATACAGAATAAAACCCCTGACCCCTACCCTTATGCAGGCCATAGATGGGTCGAAAATCGGCCGATTTTTCGGCCGAAAATAAAATCGGCCGATTTTCGGATCGTTAGTGGGCGATTTGGTCGGCAGTTTTTCGGTATTTTGGCCGTTTTTTTTTTCCGGTAAAGTTGGAAAAAAATCGGCCGATTTTGCCGATCGGCCGATTTTCACGGCAATTAGTGGGCAAATCGGCCGATTTTTTACCGATAAAAAATCTGCGCATGAGCAGTGACCTGCAAGAGGAAGACAAAAAGAAGAAAAAGAAGAGGAAGACGATGAAGAAGAGGATGAAGAAAAAGAAGAAGAAGAAGAAGAGGATGAAGAAGAAGAGGATGAGGATGAAGAAGAAGAAGAGGATGAGGATGAAGAAGAAGAAGAAGAGGATGAGGATGATGATGAAGAAGAGGATGAGGATGATGATGAAGAAGAGGATGAGGATGATGAAGAAGAAGAGGATGAGGATGAGGAAGAAGAAGAGGATGAGGAAGAAGAAGAGGATGAGGATGAAGAAGAAGAAGATGAAGAAGAGGATGAGGATGAAGAAGAAGAAGAAGAAGAAGAAGAAGAAGAGGATGAGGATGATGATGATGAAGAAGAAGAGGATGAGGATGAAGAAGAGGATGAGGATGATGATGATGAAGAAGAAGAGGATGAGGATGAAGAAGAGGATGAGGATGAAGAAGAAGAAGAAGAGGATGAGGATGAAGAAGAAGAAGAAGAAGAAGAGGATGAGGATGAAGAAGAAGAAGAAGAGGATGAGGATGATGAAGAAGAAGAGGATGAGGATGAGGAAGAAGAAGAAGAAGAAGAAGAGGATGAGGATGAAGAAGAAGAAGAAGAAGAGGATGAGGATGAGGATGAAGAAGAAGAAGAAGAAGAGGATGAGGATGAAGAAGAAGAAGAAGAGGATGAGGATGAGGATGAAGAAGAAGAAGAGGATGAGGACGAAGAAGAAGAAGAAGAAGAAGAAGAAGAAGAAGTAGGATGAAAATAAGAAGAATTCCAGTCCAGCATAAAGTGTCTCTGCAGAGAGCTCCGCTATTTCTGACAGTTCTCTGACAGTTCCTTGACATTTACAGCGGTTGAAACATTGTATCTATTTGTTTCCGAATAAAAACATCTGTATCCTAAATGGAAACAAATAGATACATTGTTGCAACTTCTATAAATGTCAAGGAACTGTCAGAGAACTGTCAAAGAAATAGCAGAGCTCTCTGCAGGGACACTTTTTGCCGGCTCTAGACGGGTAGAAAATCGGCCGATTTTTTTTACCATTGATGGTAACGTCGGCCACTTGAACAACCGATTTTTCATTTTTTAAAAGAAAAATCTGCAGTTTTTCTCCCCATCTATGGCCTGCATTACTGTCCATAACTCCCACTGGGGAGATTTTCCTTCATTTCCTGTCCTGGTGGCAAGGGTTTGGAGGATCAGAAAGTGATGGGAGAGCTCCTAAAACAAAGCCAGCTTACTTAAACACAAAGGGCAAAAGTTGAACTCGCTGTACATTTTTTATTGCTTTATTCATCCGTTCCTCACGGTGACCTCTTGTTCCCCTCATTTCTTATCTTGGTGTCACCTGGATAAAAAAATCTCCCTGGTCGAGTTAATTATAGCAAAAAAAAAGTGGCAAAAAGTTTTAACTTTTCTATTTCTTCAAAACAAACAATAATATGGTCTTGGTCTGCCTTGATGGTTTTTAGTAAACCCATACGTTGACCCTACAAGGCCAAGCATCAGGTTGACTTTTCTGTAGAGTTGTCACTCTCGTTCCTTGCGATCGATCCTCGGGTCACCCGAGTGGCACTACAGGATCCCGCTGTGTGAAACTGCACTAGGCCCCCGACACCTTTTTTTTTTCTGCACACCACCTCATGGGTTAGGTCTTTGGGCAGAGACAGGAGCAATTTTTGTTACCAGGTCAAAAGGCCCAGCTATTGCACTTGCACATGCACTGGCACTTTTTTTTATTATTACTTAATAATTTTACTCTCCACATGCACTTATACATACCTCTCAACTTTTTGAAGGACACCTATTAGCAAATGCATGTGGGCATAAGACACACTCCCTGCCACGCTCCCTTAAAGGAGTATTATACCAAAAAAAGATTAGTTAAACCTGAAAGCGCTTTTTTTTTACCACTACTATTCTTCTATTATTATTATTATTATTATACAGGATTTATATAGCGCCAACAGTTTGCTCAGCGCTGTACAATATAAAGGGAGACAATACAGCAACAATACAGTTCAATACAAGAGGGATTTGAGGGCCCTGCTCCTTGGAGCTTACAATCTAGGAGGGAGGGGCTAGTGGTACAAAAGGTAGTAACTGTGGGGGATGGACTGGTTGGAAGAGTAGAAGATTCCAGTATTAGCTGAGGGCAGGATAGGCTTCCATGAAGAGATCGCGTAACAGTGAGCAGAGTAGGCGACAGTCTGATAAATTGGGGTAGAGAGTTCCAGAGGACGGTTGAAGCTCTGGAGAAGTCCTGGAGATGAGCATGGGAGGAGGAGACAAGGGAGCTAGAGAGTAGGAGGTCTTGCGAGGAGCAGAGAGTATGGTTTGGGTGATATTTAGAGACAAGATCGGTGATGTAATTTGGGGCAGAGTTATAAATGGCTTTATACTTTATTGTTATTGTTTTCAATTTTATCCATTGGGCAATGGGAAGCCAGTGGAGGGATTGGCAGAGAGGGGTGGAGGACACTGAGTGGAGGTCAGTGGAGGGATTGGCAGAGAGGGGTGGAGGACACTGAGTGGAGGTCAGTGGAGGGATTGGCAGAGAGGGGTGGAGGACACTGAGTGGAGGTCAGTGGAGGGATTGGCAGAGAGTGGTGGCAGATACGGAACGGTTAGTAAGGTGGATGAGTCTGGCAGCAGCATTCATTATAGACTGAAGAGGGGATAGCCTGCGATGAGGTCGGCCAATGAGGAGGGAGTTACAATAGTCAAGGCGAGATATAAGCAAAGAGTGAATAAGTTGCTTAGTGGTTTCCGAGGTTAGGAACGGGCGTATCTTGGAGATGTTGCGGAGGTGAAGTCTACAAGATTTGGACAGTGATTGGATTTGGGGCTGAAAGGACAGATGGGAGTCTAGGATTACACCTAGTACCCTGGCATGAGGGGAGGGACTGATGGTTGTATTATTGGTCTTTATGGAGAAGTGAGGGGAGGGGACATGGGCTGGGGGGAATACTAAGAGCTCAGTTTTGGAAAGATTGAATTTGAGGAAGTGGAGTGACATCCATGCCGATATGTCACTTAGTAGGGTACTAATGCGAGAGGAGACTGAAGGGGTGAGGTGAGGAGTAGAAAGATAGATTTGTGTGTCATCAGCATAGAGATGGTACTTAAAGCCGTGGGAGTTTATCAAGTGACCAAGGGAGGAGGTGTAGATGGAGAAGAGAAGGGGTCCAAGGACAGAACCTTGAGGGACCCCTACAGAAAGAGGGAGTGAAGAGGAGGAGGCAGCGTTATAGGTAACACTGAAGGAGTACTGCGATAGGTAGGAGGAGAACCAGGAGAGAGCAATCTCTGAGGCCAAGAAAGTGGAGTTTTTTGAGGAGTAGGGGATGGTCAACCGTATCAAAAGCCGCAGAGAGGTCAAGTAGTAAGAGTATGGAGTAGTGGCCATTGGTTTTAGCAGTTAGTAGATCATTAGTGAGTTTTAGTAGGGCAATTTCAGTGGAGTGTAGTGAACGAAAGCGAGACTGTAAAGGGTCAAGAAGGTTTTTGTCAGTGAGGTAGGAGCTCAGACGATTGTAAACTAAGCGTTCTAGGCGTTTAGAGGTAAATGGCATCAGGGAGATGGGTCTTAAGTTGTTCAGGTCAGTGGGGTCCAGGGAGGGCTTTTAAGTATGGGAGTAATGTGTGCATGTTTTAGAGGGGAGGGGAAGGCACCAGTAGAGAGGAAAAGATTGAAGATGTGAGTGAGGGAGCATAGGTTGGAAGAAGATGGTGACCGTAGTAGATGTGAAGGGACAGGATCCAGGGGGCAGGTAGTGAGATGGGCTTCTGAGAAAACCTTAGTGACCTCTTCAGTAGTAGCGAGGTCAAAAGAGGAAAGTGTTGAGGGAGGTTTAGTACAAGGTATGCTAAGTGGGATGGATGTCTGCGCAGTGGAGATGCCCCTACAAATTGCATCAATCTTGTTTTTGAAATGATTTGCAATCGCATAAGCAGTGAGTGAATTACTGGGTGGAGGTGGAGAAAGTAGAGAGTTAAAAGTAGAGAAGAGACGACAGGGACTGGATGACAAGCTATAGATGAGAGTGACAAAGAAAGCTTGTTTGGCAGCATGGAGGGAGGAATGGTAGGTTATGAAAGCAGATATATATCGGGTGAAAGCTTGCTGAGATTTGGTTTTATGCCACAATTGCTCCAATGCATGACTATGTCATTTAACCTCTTCACGCCGGCCGAACGCAAATGTGCGGCCTCCTGGCGTCTAGGCCTAGACGACGAGCGGCTGCACATTTGCGTTCTATTAAAAAAGAGCATATGTGCTGAGAGCGCGCGCCCTGCGCGGTCCAAGCATACATGTCCAGTACTCACGGAAAGGTCCCGATCTCCTCTTTTGATTGGGACCTTTCCCGATCATGTGACCGCCGTGACACGCCGTCACCCTAAACCCCACCCCGCCTCCAAGCTTCTGAAACCCTTAAAGGGCCGGGAGGCGCCGGCGTGAAGGGGTTAAGATTTCTGGTGTCATCAGTCTGCCACGGTTGTAATGGTCGGGGCCTGATACTTTGTGTGGTTAATTCTACAACATTCTGTCCATTTTCTTTTTAGCCCTTCTTTATGGTCCTTGTCCTGCACTATTAGATTCAGGACAAGCTTTGTAACTTGGGGGAGGAGGATGATTTGGGTAAGAGGATGCTGTGGGAGATGAAAATACTGGGGAGTAAACTTGGGGCAACTCATCGGGTGAACGAAGGGTCATTGTTTTCACTTTATCCTTCCGGCCACTATCGCTATCTTCATCCTCACTGCCCTCACTCTCTACCTTTTTTTTTTCTTTACCTCTCCTTTATTTTTCCCTCTTTTACTTTGTGAGGGGAGTTGTGGGCTATCCCAGGATCAACCTAATTTTTCAGCCATCTCTGACAGATGTTCTTCACATATCTTTCCATTTCTTAAACATTTTGATAACATTTACATTGCTTGGTGTGATTCTGTCTTACTAGGCCCGTCAGTAATATGAGTTAGAAAAGTCTTAACAGGCTTATGACCAATCAGAATTTCATCACGTTTCATACATTCAAAAATCCAACATTGTAGACATTTAATTCCCACCATCAATTCTGTCAGTCTGCCATGAAAGTCAACATACACAGAGATTCAGGTTGATACACTCCTTCTTTTGGGATTGGATCAGGTCTGCTTTTAGTCCAACTTATAATAGCCTTGGTGTTATCTCCTAACCACTGTCCATATTTATTTGTCATTTCTGCCAAAGGACTTAATTTACTTGTGCCATTTATACCTCTCCAGACATCGAGAGGTCCATGGGACTGCCTTCCTACCAATCGTAGAGTCCTCCTCTTGAGTCTCTATTACAGTTTTGGTTGTCACCTAAATTGTTTTCCCCTGGCCACACACAGTAGCCATCAATGACACTTCTCTACACTTGCCAGATAGGCTTCGTATTCGCCACACAGGCTTCTTATACTACTTCAGTCCTTCGGTCAGACCTTCTCACAATTCTCACAAAACTATTGACACCCCAAACATAGAAACAAAACATCAGCAGCCCACCAAAAGTAATAATTAAAGGTTTTATTATTTCTGTAACATATAAAGTAATGGAGCTTTTTGGGTCAAACTGTGTGATATTAATGTTACTCTGGCTTACATTCATCTCACCATCTCATCAACATTACAAGACTCTTCTGATCCAAAATACCTCAGACACCGACTGCTATTTGCCACAGGGGGCAGAGTAAGTAAGAGCAAAGGTCTTACCGTGGCCACTGGTCTGTCCACTGTGGATTTCACATCTCTTTTGGTCTGGGATCAATGGAGCGGATCCGAGTCGCAGGCACCAGGCTGTAGAGTTATGATAGGAGGTCCACAATCGAGACCTTTCAGATGAGATAGTGAGTCCAAATTGAAAGAAAGGTGCATTTATTACACTGCAGTGGAGCTATTATAGCATACAAAAGTTCACCTCGTATGAGGTGGACCAAGGTAATCAATATATCTGAACTCTTAAACTTAAAACTGATATATATAGTCATAAAGTCCAGGCATGATCGTATAAGGTCCAGGCTTGGTCGTATAAGGTCCAGGCTTGGTCGTATAAGGTCCAGGCTTGATCGTATAAGGACCAGACTTGATCGTATAAGGACCAGGCTTGATCGTATAAGGTCCAGGCTTGATCGTATAAGGTCCAGGCTTGATCGTATAAGGTCCAGGCATGGTTGTATAAGGTCCAGGCGTGATCGTATAAGGTCCAGGCTTGATCGTATAATGGACCAGGCATGATCGTATAAGGTCCAGGCGTGATCGTATAAGGTCCAGGCTTGGTCGTATAAGGTCCAGGCGTGATCGTATAAGGTCCAGGCGTGATCGTATAAGGTCCAGGCGTGATCGTATAAGGTCCAGGCATGATCGTATAAGGTCCAGGCGTGATCGTATAAGGACCAGGCGTGATCGTATAAGGACCAGGCGTGATCGTATAAGATCCAGGCTTGGTCGTATAAGGTCCAGGCGTGTTCCTATAGTTTTAATCCAATCAAATCCTTATATGCTTAACAGCAAGCTCAGAGTTAAATGGGTGTTAACATCATGTGACTAGTCCAAAATGGAGACTTGTGGTCATCTGCCATGACAATTGCTGGTTCACACTGGTTTGACCACAAAATGCTTTTCTTAGACTTGATAGCGGCTAGATGCTTACGTCACAAACACAAACTTAAAACCACATTTCCTGAGTGAAAGAAAGAGCAAAGTAAATTAAAAGCTCTTTTACAAAATGACAGTATACTGTATATGTTTACAAGAACCTTCATTTTTAGAGCCCCTATATTTCTACTCACAACCAACCATCACACCTTCCATATATGAGCTTATTGGACATCCCATTCTACATCTATTGGTACAAATACTCCAACCTTTTGTGGGTAGAACAGACTCTACTTTTCTCTGAAACCTTTCAACAAGATGTTGGATAGTGTCTGTGGAAATTTGTGACCATTCAATCAAAAGAGCATTTCTGAGGTCAGGCACTGATGAAACTGTTTATTATAATTCGTGTTCCAGTTCATCCCATAGGTGTTCAGTAAGGTTGAGGTCAGGGTTCTATGCAGGACACCCTTACTACTTTCACACCAAACTGGTCAAACCATGTCTTTATGGAGCTGGATGGACCTTCACCAAGCTATTGCCACGAGGTTGGAAGTAAATAATTTTTTAAATGTCTTTGTATGGTGTAGAATTAATAGTACCATTCACTGGAAACTCCTTAATATGGAGAGGTGTCTGTATTATTTTGGCCATATAGGAGGTGTGATGGTCAGGTGTTAAAAAACATTGGATTGTATATTATAAGTCCAGGAATACTCTTATATTTGCTGTTTACTTAACCAAGAACAGATTTTTTTGACAACAGGCACAAACTGACTTCTCCTTGTTTCTCCACAGTTTTGGGATTACCCGATCTATTTGCAGGTAGGTATGGAACCACCTCCTGATCTTATTAGGGTTTGCCAGTCTAAGATGAGTCACCCTGACAATTTGACTCTACTATGTGTCCTTTCCTAGTTAACTACCTACCTCTATATTCTAAAATTCTCTCCACTTACCTCTTAAATTGCCACAGCCGGTTCTGGCTCAGTGAGCAAAGGACTCCTCCGCAATTTATGAATGTTTCTGAGTTGCTTTTTTATATCCATGTGACCAGAGGAACGGATCAAATCCTAATGCAGAAATACAGGGCTTCAAACTTTGTACAAGATGAAGACTGGAGAGCTTTATCAAATATGCAGTAAGGTATGTTCCACAGAAACCAAGGGACTGGCCGCAACAGCATAAATTGGAGATATACTGTACCTCTAAGTAGGCAGGTACGGTTGGCCACTTTGCCACTAGGTCAGTGGTTCTCAACCTTCCTAATGCCGTGACCCTTTAATACAGTTCCTCATGTTGTGGTGACCCCCAACCATAAAATTATTTACCCAGTAATCATAATTCATGAGTGTCCTTTTACCTCCAATACTGCTGCTTTCAACACAGTAGCTGCTTTTAACAGAGTAGCTGCTTTCAACACAGCAGCTGCTTTCTACACAGTAGCTGCTCTTTACACATCGGAAATATGTGTTTTCTGATGGTCTTAGGGGACCCCTGTGAAAGGGTCGTTCGACCCCCAAAGGGGTCGTGACCCACAGGTTGAGAACCACTGCACTAGGTGGTTCTGTACCAGAATAGTGTACAGCAGATAGTGACACTGGGTGTCAGGCCCCTTTTAGGTAGAGCCCCCCACAGTGATGTCAGGGGTGAATCAGCACCCACATATAAGCGAGGTGGGGAGGGACACACAAGGTCTTGGGGCACAGGATCCAAACACCCCATACCTTTGAGCATGTAACTAAAACATGTGGGCCCTAGTCAGGGCAGTAGGTCGGATGGAGTGGAGCTGTATGTAGTTGGCTGTAAATATTCTGTCCCTTAAAGAGGAGGGGAGGCTACAGATTGCAAATGGCCTTTTAGGCCAGGCTGGAGATCCCTTTATAAGGCTGCTTCCCAGGGCATACCCATCTAGGAGCTATCTACAGAGCACACAGTCCTATGAATACTGGTGACTCCGGGCAGAGGAGAGACAAGAGTGAGATGGAGGCTATAAGGTAGGTACTGCATGTTCTTTCACTGGTGATTATTGCGGATTGTCCACTTGAGTCCTCATGCACACTGGACGCTTTTACAGCAGCTGTTTTTGGCATTTGACATTTTTTTTCTACAGCCAGTAAACCCCCAGCATGTTATCCTATGTGTCCATGCACACATAGACTGTAATCATTGTTTTTTGGCTGGGACGTTTTTGGTTGGAAAAAAAACCGAGGACTAGTGGGCTGTAGAGGAGTTTTTTAGCTGTAAAAATGCTCTAACACTGAAAAATGCGGAAAAATGCGGTAAAACGCTGCAAACCGGTGTTTTTGGATGTTTTTGTAACAACAAAAATTTGGGGGGTAAAAAACGTTATAAAATGCAAACGCGGAAAAATGGCGCTAAACGCTAATGCAAAAACGCTACAAAAAGCTAAAAAAAAAAAATCACGTTTTAAATATGACTTTACACAGCTAACGATACCAACATTATCAAAACACCCAGTGTGCATGGAGCCTTAGGTGATTGACTGTGTCAGGACCGGGACAAGAGGTGGGCAGGAAGGGGATTTGGAGGGGGGAGGATTTGTAGTAGGAGGGTGGATTTCTGTTAGGAAGAAATCTAATGTCAATTGCCCAAACTACAATAATTTAGCCAAAGGAATTGAGCTAGCAAAAACTGTTCGGACCCAGGTGGCTGTAAGAGGCCTTGAAGAGGCAAAATGCCATAGCCCGGCTAGCTCAGTCGGTAGAGCATGAGACTCTTAATCTCAGCGTCGTGGGTTCGAGCCCCACGTTGGGTGTCCAACACTGCCTGTTTTTGGCCAAGTGAAAGGCCTTTGCAAAACTTGCCAGAACTCAGTATCTCCAGTTCCTTCATGCGCACTGCAGAATCACACCTTTACCATATCTACTGGCTTGGCTTCCTTTCTCACCACGAATGGGGAAATATTTCTAGCTGACCTTCCTAGTGGCCAGTTGGTACGTCAGCAAATCGACCTTGCGCTGGAGGGGGTCTGTCGAGTCAGCGTCATGTGTGGCCTTAATTGTATAGAGGTAGCATTATATACACAAAAGCCCCTAGAAACCCCCCACAAGGTTAAAAACATTTAAAGCTACGCTCTGGTCAAAATATGACCCACCTTTTATCACTCCCTTCCACCACCCCTCAAATACATTCTGCAAGGATGTTTTATCCTTAATTTGTGAAGCAACTAAAATTCCCCCAATTGCCCTTCTGGGTTCTTTGCTGGGGCCATTTCTGGATATGGGAGGACCGCTAATCCAGCACTAGAGATAGTCCCTCTCTGCCTGGCTCCCCCCGAAAATGTCACTCCTCTTTTGGATCTCTCCGATGGACAGCCAATAGAAAATGTTTACATCACTTGCCTGCGGGAAGAAGAAGAAGGACCCCTTGTAACGATTATGCGCAATAGAGACATGGAAGGTTATGCGACAGCCATCTTGTTAAGGTCTCAGCCATCTTTCCCTCCTCCTCTTGAAAATGGAATTTGTAGCTGTAAATTGTAACAAAACTTCAAAAGAACCTCTTATCTTAAATAAAACACAAACAGGGGCCAGCTCCAGAAACTGCTAATTAGGCTTGGCGGGATGTCTCTATTGCAAAGACACTTTCCTCTGCCTTGGCGTAAAACAATAACTCAGTTAGCTGTCACACATGACCTGTTAGGCCATTAGGGCTCTAGGAATGCAGAGCGTGCCATAAAACATCTTTTCCACATGTAGCAATTTCACATACAGTTCATAAAATTCAACAGGAACTGGGCACATTAATATTAGGTATAGATTTGGAGAGATAACTTCATGCCGAGCCAAACAAGGTCTTACATGACTATGTTAGCACATACGAGAGAGGAGAAAGCAGTCTCTTCCCTCCTGGGTGACAAGGTTACGTTGTATTTGGTTTCCCTGAGTTTGAAATATAATTCTGAATATTAATCTGCCAGTTGCTAGAATGCCACCTGCACATATTGGAGGTTATTAATATTAGTATGAAAATGTAGTTGCGACTTGGTCACAAACTTGGTGACTTCCTAGAACCCATCCCCAAACTGGATGATTGGTCAGTTGTTCTCAGGCAGCACACCTTTAATATCATAGAAAAGGACTGACAAGTCTGGAGAGGAGAGCTCTCGTTTAACATCAATCAAGGAGCATCTAATGGACTTGAGAGCCAAGGCAACCTTTTTGCTCGGACAATTGGACTCTGCTAAAACCAAGGACTTTGCAAGTATTCTGCCTTCTTAACTCCTCTCTTTTATTTCTCTGTTGCATTATTGTTCCCTTTATATCTTTATTACATCTTTTTCTGTAAATATTTAATTACACCATTTGGAACTTTTTAGTAATAAACCCTATTTTGAAAAGTGTTGAAATTGTCTCTAAAGCTGGTAATGCAAACTAAAGAATCCCTGTCTCTTGAAGAGTGCTCCTGTATGTAACAATCCTCTGAATATCCCTGTCTGTGGTGACAGTGTGTGTTACAGATGCTTATACTAATATCATAGTGTTATTGCTAGGATTTGTGAGTTTCCTCCTTCTCTGTAAAAAGGCGGTGGTGGCAGTGCGAAGGGTTAGTTGCGTAATTAACCTAACCCAGTAACAATCGCTCACTAAGTGCAATGAACAGGCATGGACAGCTGCGGCCAGCGCTGACCTATCATTGCTTTTGTAGTGCCCCTTTAGTTAGCCAAGGGGAGTTACCCAGGTTTTTGTTAGAGGCTAGATAGCAGCATGGTATGAATCAGCCAGGTAACGTTAGGTCAGGGCTGAGGGCTCTGCAGGTCAGTTCCCTGATACCTCCCTCTGCTCGGGAAGCTTGAGTAGTTTCTAGAAGACAGTGGGTGGGGGTGAGGAGGGGCTGATCTGCATACTCAGGGGACTCTGACCAGTCTCAAGCAGGAGGCTTGACATGGGGTAAGAACAACCCTTAAGTATAGAAGAGCCTGATTAGGAAGTGGTCAGTGTCGGGTGGAAGATGATGTGAGAAGGCTGGAGTGTGGAGCCTGGGAGTGGGCCCAGGAGAGGGGCTTACCTGGAGGCAGGATCTTGGAAGGAGGATCTCACCTTCAACCATCCCCTGAGAAAGGACATCCTGGGAAGCAGGGAAGGAGCCAGCCCAGCTTAAGGGTGAGCTGAAGGTCAAATATTGAATGCATTTTTTGCTAGCTCTCACATTATACTTTATTTTTTTCAGCGACACTGGAACCATACTGGTTTCTGCCCGGAGTTCAACCACTACTTGAAGGTAAAACAAATGAAAAACATAATAGATCATAAGGCGTTAAATTTACTTTGTATCAATAAATTAAAAGTATACTATATGGCTAAACATTTGGGGAACATGACCATCACACATAAGGACACCCCTCCAAATGATTGTGTTCAGGTGTTTCCAGTTCCAGCTCCATAAAGACATGGTTTGATGAGTCTGGTGTGGAGGAACTTGGCTGTTCTGCTCAGAATTCTGACCTCAACCCTACTGAACACCTTGGGAATGAATTGGACAGCCAAGCCAGGTCTTCCATCCAACATCATAACCTGACCACATCACACAAATGCTTCCTATAGACACACTGCAAAACCTTGTGGAAAGCCTTCACAGATGAGTGGAGGCTGATTTAGCTGAAGGGGAGCCAACATAATATAATATCCATGGTTTAGGAATGGGATACCCAACAGACTCATATAAGTGTGATGGTCAGGTGTCCACAATCTTGTAGCCATATAATGTAGTGGCCTTTATCCAGCAATTGTGGCACTATTCATCCAATTGACATTAATAATG
The DNA here is from genome assembly GCF_062004578.1 of Staurois parvus. Taxonomy (NCBI): domain Eukaryota; kingdom Metazoa; phylum Chordata; class Amphibia; order Anura; family Ranidae; genus Staurois; species Staurois parvus. The sequence goes on along the minus strand of NW_028318656.1, from coordinate 3,317,796 downwards.
GGGCAAAATTTCTGCCAGCAACACCAACAATGGGGCACTATTCCTCCTACTGACACCAATAATGGGACTCTATTCTTCCAACCGGAGGCAGACTAGTTTACCCCTTTTTTTAGACTTTCTGTTCCGTTTAAAGTAGAATTCCAGGTTTCCTGTTACTTTAAGGCCTTCATGCACCCCGGGCATTCCCAGCATTTTGGTGAGAGGATAAGGCACAGGCCCCCTGCCCTCTGCTGGCTGCTCCTTCTGTAAGTGTTCTTCCCTTTCTAGGAAAGTGCACCTCAGCACACATAATTGGTTCCCCTCTCTCTCCTAGTACTGCTGCAGCCCCTGGTACCTTTTTCATAGACTTTTTTGAGTTTGGGCAAGGACACAGGGGCCCCATGATCCCCTATTGCCCGGGAGCCCCATGGGTTGTCAGTCCGCCCCTGTGCAGCAGTGTACAGTTGAATAGTTAAAGACAAATTCAGGTACATTAGCTATATTCTGAAATACCTATTAATTTCTGGCTTCACCCCTCCCACAATGGCCATATTTGGTCAATAATGTCAGCCACCATTCTCGGCCCCATAGTTTACAATCTGCTGTCGGCTGAGGAATGTCCTGGATGGCAGCTGAATACAGTTTGGGATCCATCAATGGTTGTTAGGACACTGACAGCCATTGGCACTGTAGCAAGCAATAGGCTCTGAGTGGGAAGCTACCACATTTGCAACAACTTTCTTGTGTTGCAGATTTGGCAGGCGGGTGGTCCAGCTGGTCATTTAGTTTACCTACTTGATGAACAGAGAGCAGCCAGATTTCGGTGCTGACATGAACTCCATCCCTAGTCCTGAGAAATCACAGCGAGATCTCTGCATCATTACACTATGAATGCAGGGCACTTTAATGTCGATCCCTCAGGGGCGGGTTTATGACAGACTGAACTTACAGTATGTCCTTGGTCTACAGTGGTTGAATGTTACTCTAGCATTATTAAAGCTGAACTCCAGGAATCCAGCTACTTTCTAAAACGTGCTGGATTACTATGACTTAAATTTAAAGCCGTGTTTGCCCCCTTGTGGATTTATCTCTTTTAATTTTCATTTTTTTTGAGCACTGGGATGATAGCTATAGCTATTCTTCCGGCAGCACTCTGTCACTGGACTTTCTGGTCCCAGCTCCTGTACCTGTAGAGTCATGCAGCCTGCAGTCGCTCTGCCCACCCCTCCTCTTCTCCTACCCAATCACAGACTGCTTTTTTGTTAGGAGAACACATTCACAAAATACAAAGCCTTCGCTCCTGTCAGAGTACCAGGAGTATAGCGAGTATAGCAATAGCTGTACTCCCAGTGCTCAGTAAAACTGTCAGCTGTAATTAATAGATAATACAGTAAGTCCATGAGGTAGCATGCACCTTGTTAGAATTAACCCATAGTAAGAAAGTAACTGAATTCTTGGAGTTCAGCTTTAAACTTGGCAGATTGAGCACATCTACTATTATTAGTGCATGGGACAGCTGTGGAGAGAGTCTTAGTATTACAGTGGGAGCTGCTTCTTTGTTTCTTTTAGGCCACTTTATGCATTGACATACCTTCTTAGATCCAGTCTGTCCAGACAGTATGGTCACTTGCTGACTTGGCACCAGCCACAGGCAGCTTAAAGCGATACTAAAGGTTCTTTTTTTTTTTTTTTTAAATAACAAACATGCTATACTTACCTGCTCTGTGTAGTGGTTTTGTACAGAGCAGCCCCAATCCTCCTCTTTTCAGGTCCCCCGTTGGCGCTCCAGGCTCCTCCTTTCTGTTGAGTGCCACCATAGCAGGCAGCTTGCTATGGGGGCACCTGCTGCTCTGTGTGTCCATTCACACATAGAGCCATGGCTTAACCCCACCCCCTCTCCTTCCTTATTGGCTGACTGACTGTGATTGACAGCAGTGGGAGAGAATGGCCCATGCTTGCTGTCTCAACCAATGAGGAGGCAGAGACCTGGTACAGCCAAGGCTGTTGTGCACATCGCTGGATCTCGATGGGGCTCGGGTAAGTATTGAAGGGGCTGGGGGGCACTGCTGCACACAGAAGGTTTTTTACCCTTTTACAACCACTTTAACTCTTCAATAATACACAGAAGTTGAATGCAACACAATTTTACTTTCTGCTAATTGCTGTATTGGGGATTTTTTTCCAGTCTTTTAAATACAATCAATTTCCTGAGCCCCATCTCTGTTGATAACTAACACTGACTGAGGGAACATGGAAGAAGTGGGGAGGGTCTAGCTATGACTAAACGAACTAGCACTAAACATTAGGGGAAAACCAAGGAAGATACGAAAATCACAATAGTAAAAACATTGTAGTGGCCCAAAACAACCATTAGATGTCAGCATACAAGAGAAAAATTATAGCCTAAAGCAGTTCAATACAAGCCATAAAAAAAAAAAAAAAATACATGAAAATGGGGCAGAATAGCTTCTGTGGGACTCACAGAAAAAAGAAAATTGGTTTGGCTTGAATTACTTTTTAATCAATCTATAACTTTTCATTTTAAACAACTACTTGGAATTCAGTTTCAACCACTGACATCAGAAACTTACCATACCGACACCCAGGTATTGGTAGAGTAAGCTCCATTTCCTGAACCAAGGTGAACTGTACCTGGATCGATGTGCAGAGGGCAGAGAGCTCTATTGTTCACATTCTATGAAATGCATAAAACATTATTAATCATTCATTCTCATTCATTCCTAGCTCCTGATTTGCAGTATGTCTTGGATCAGTTGCTCAGCAAATCAGGTCTCGTAAGTAACATTCTTTTTACATTAATGGGGGGAATTGGTGCTGGGAGTGGGAGAACTGTGACAAGCCTGTTGTATGTGCTCATAATGGACTAACCTTGAAAGAAAACAGGCAAAGGGGAAAGGGGTGGGGATCTTGCTTCTCTGACTTATTCAGCAGTGTATGTAGTCCTCCAGTTAATAAAGCTGAATAGGCTTTTCACAGCATAGCAGTAAATCAGACTCCAGAAGACTTGGCATTTTTAGCTTTGCACCTTCTCCTAAATATAAAATGTCTGCATCAAATATTTAATCTGTTCCCAAAACATCATACCTTCCCTTTAGGTTTTCCACCCCTAATCTGGGGATTTTCTTATTGCTTCACATTTCTTCTGAAAGCTCGACTCTGGGCAAAAACTGTTTTTTTTTTTAACTCTATCTCCCCCCCACCAATTAGAACCCCCTTTACCTGGTGAAGTTTCCCACCCAGACCCCTCAAACTGCATATTCCGGTGTGGTGGACTGTTGATCAATAGTTACAGTGACACCCTGAGACCATTGGTCCCTTGCCATCTCTTTGTGATAACGTTGTCCTCTTCTCTCACTTGAGAGGACCACACCAGTGGCCATGCTATAGAAAGTGTCTACATCTCACATTATACTTTCCCTTTAGATATTTCAACCCTAATCTGAGGGTTTTCTTATTGCTTCACATTTCTCCTGAAAGCTCAACTCCGGGCAAACACAGTTTTTTCTATTTCAATAGTTTTTATTAATTTAAACAGTATAAAACAGAGGCAATAAAACACGCCCACGCAGGGGCTATCAATTGAAAAACAGTTTTTTAACCCTACCTCCCCCCCCCACCAACTCAAATCCATCGGGAGAGTCTCCTCTTCTTAGCTTTTGAATTTCCCCACCCAGACCCCTCAAACTGCTTGTTCCGGTGCAGGGGACTGCTGATCAATCATTTCAGTGACACCCTGAGACCATTGGTCCCTTGCCGTCTCTTTGAGATAACGTTGTCCTCTTCTCTCACTTGAGAGGACCACACCAGTGGCCATCCTATAAAAAGTGCTGACATCTCACATTATACTTTTCCTTTAGATATTTCAACCCTAATCTGAGGGTTTTCTTATTGCTTCACATTTCTCCTGAAAGCTCGACTCTGGGAAAAAACTGTTTTTAACCCTACATCCCCCCACCAACTTTAACCCATTGGGACAGTCTCCTCTTCTTACCTTTTGAATTTCCCCACCCAGACCCCTCAAACTGCTTGTTTCGGTGCACGGGACTGCTGATCAATCAATTCAGTGACACCCTGAGACCATTGGTCCCTTGCCGTCTCTTTGAGATAACGTTGTCCTCTTCTCTCACTTGAGAGGACCACACCAGTGGCCATCCTATAAAAAGTGCCCACATCTCACATTATACTTTCCCTTTAGATATTTCAACCCTAATCTGAGGGTTTTCTTATTGCTTCACATTTCTCCTGAAAGCTCGACTCTGGGCAAAAACTGTTTTTTAACCCTACCTCCCCCCCACCAACTCAAACCCATCGGAAGAGTCTCCTCTTCTTACCTTTTGAATTTCCCCACCCAGACCCCTCAAACTGCTTGTTCCGGTGCAGGGGACTGCTGATCAATCATTTCAGTGACACCCTGAGACCATTGGTCCCTTGCCGTCTCTTTGAGATAACATTGTCCTCTTCTCTCACTTGAGACGACCACACCAGCCATCCATGAGAAAGTATCTACATCTCACATTATACTTTCCCTTTAGATATTTCAACCCTAATCTGAGGGTTTTCTTATTGCTTCACATTTCTCCTGAAAGCTCGACTCTGGGCAAAAACTGTTTTTTAACCCTACCTCCCCCCCACCAACTCAAACCCATCGGGAGAGTCTCCTCTTATCTTTTGAATTTTCCCACCCAGTCCCCTCAAACTGCTTGTTCCGGTGCAGGGGACTGCTGATCAATCATTTTAGTGACACCCTGAGACCATTGGTCCCTTGCCGTCTCTTTGAGATAACATTGTCCTCTTCTCTCACTTGAGAGGACCACACCAGTGGCCATCCTATAAAAAGTGCCCACATCTCACATTATACATTCCCTTTAGGTTTTCTAACCCTAATCTTGGGGTTTTCTTATTGCTTCACATTTCTCCTGAAAGCTCGAATCTGGGCAAAAACTGTTTTTTAACCCTACCTCCCCCCACCAACTGTAACCCATCGGGAGAGTCTCCACAGCTTACCTGGTGAAGTTCCCCACCCAGACCCCTCAAACTGCTTGTTCCGGTGTGGGGGACTGCTGATCAATCGTAACAGTGACATCCTAAGACCATCAGTCCCTTGCCGTCTCTGTGATAACATTGTCCTCTTCTCTCAATTGAGACGACCCCACCCGTGGCCATCCTTTAGAAAGTGTCCATGTCTCACTGGCTGTGACATGGACACCCAAAGAAGAACAGTCACAATAAACCTAACCCATCTCTCTGTAGCTCACTGCCCAATTGATTTAAACAAAAAAACAAATCTAAATGTTCCAAATACTCCATGGTCATATGATGCTCCAAGTTCCTCTCTCTTCTGGACTACAGAGTAGGTGGTCTTTCTTCTGGTGCCTGTGATGGACTCCTGACACCCCGACTGGGTATCGCCACCAAGAAGCTGCTTCCCAAGCTCTGGAACATGGGGCAAGTGACTCTAGCTGTCGGTATCTCAACAGAACTAGACAACACCAGTTTTTGGAGTAAACAAGAGGAACTGCTTTATTTGAGAAACACACTGAATTTAATACAGAAAACCATCAGATAATCTTAGACAATGCCCACCCCAGACAGTCCGGTGCCCACATAGCAATACGTTATACATAGAAAGCAATATTTTACAATGATAGTTCTTTTGGGGTGAATTCGAGGGAGCGGGGACAATCCCAGAATGCCATTCGACAGCCCCAGAACCCCAGATTATATGATCCAAAAAGCTATATATTCCATGGACGGGGCCCTTTGGATTTTCCAACCCTAATCTAGGGGATTTCTTATTGCTTTACATTCCTTCTGAAAGCTCAACTCTGGGCAAAAACAGTTTTTTTTTAACCCTACCTGCCCCCACCAACTCAAACCCATCAGGAGAGTCTCCTTCCCTTAATTAGGGAAGTTCCCCACCCAGACCCTCAAACTGCTTGTTCCGGTGTGGTGGACTGCTGATCAATTGTTGCGGTGACACCCTGAGACCATCGGTCCCTTACCGTCTTTGTGATAATGTTGTCTTCTTCTTTCACTTGAGAGGACCACACCAGCCATCCAATAGAAAGTGTCGACATCTCACATTATACTTTCCCTTTAGCTTTTCCAACCCTAATCTGGGGATTTTCCTATTGCTTCACATTTCTCCTGAAAGCTCGACTCTGGGCAAAAACAATTTTTTAATCTGACCTCCCCCCACCAACTTTAACTCATCGGGATATTCTCCACCTTTTACCTGGTGAAGTTCCCCACCCAGACCCCTCAAACTGCTTCAAAGGATAGGTTCTCCTTTCATAATATGTTACACCCATATTCAGGGAGTAACATGTAACATGTTACTGTAGGATTGCCCCCCCACCTAATGCCCTGCAGCTCAAATAAGTTCCGGAGCTTTTTTATTGCTCAAATCGGGCGGATTTAAGTGTTCTTAAAAGCAATGGAAACGTGTGATTCGAAAATATTTTTGAGCATTTTTCCAGTATTTTGTTGTGTTTTTGAAGCGTTTTTTTTCCTGAAATGTCAAAATATGTAAAATAAATAAAATGAAGCAATAAATGTTAAATAAATAAAATAAATACAAAAATCAATAAAAATAAATAAAAAAAGGTGTAATAATAAATACAAAAATAAAAAGTAACCCTTAACTTTAACTCCTAATACCCCCCCCAAACAAATTAAAATAAATATTATTATATTATTATTATAAATAATAATAATAAACACCCTAACAAGAAATATATTATCATCATTATTATTAGAGATGAGCGAATCGAACCAGGCGAAGTGGAATTCGTTTCGAATTTCAGGAAAAATTTGATTCGCGTCGAATCCGAATATTTGCATAATTCGGGTGTGCGAATCGGATTTTTCCCGATCAGCCGGCAAAAGTGTCCCTGCAGAGAGCTCCGCTATTTCTGACAGTTCTCTGACAGTTCCTTCACATGTACAGCGGTTGAAACATTGTATCTATTTGTTTCCATTTAGGATACAGATGTTTTTATTCAGAAATAAATAGATACAATGTGTCAACCGCTGTCAACCGCTGGAACTGTCAGAGAACTGTCAGAAATAGCGGAGCTCTCTGCAGATACACTTTTTGCTGTACTGGAATACTTCTTCTTTTCATTCTTCTCATTCTTCTTTTCATTCTTCTTTTCATTCTTCTTCTCATTCTTCTTTTCATTCTTCTTCTTCTTTTCTTTCTTCTTTTCATTCTTCTCATTCTTCTTTTCTTCTTCATGAAAAGAAGAATGAGAAGAAGAATGAAAAGAAGAATGAAAAGAAGAATGAAAAGAAGAATGAGAAGAATGAAAAGAAGAATGAGAAGAAGAATGAAAAGAAGAATGAGAAGAAGAATGAGAAGAATGAAAAGAAGAATGAAAAGAAGAAGAAGAAGAATGAAAAGAAGAAGAAGAATGAAAAGAAGAATGAAAAGAAGAAGAAGAAGAATCTTTTCATTCTTCTCATTCTTCTTTTCATTCTTCTTTTCATTCTTCTTCTTCTTCTTTTCATTCTTCTTCTTCTTTTCATTCTTCTTTTCATTCTTCTCATTCTTCTTTTCATTCTTCTTCTTCTTTTCATTCTTCTTTTCATTCTTCTTCTTCTTCTTTTCATTCTTCTCATTCTTCTTTTCATTCTTCTTCTTCTTCTTTTCATTCTTCTTCTTCTTTCCATTCTTCTTTTCATTCTTCTTCTTCTTCTTTTCATTCTTCTTTTCATTCTTCTTCTTTTTCATTCGTCTTCTTTTCATTCTTCTTTTCATTCTTCTTATTCTTCTTTTAATTCTTCTCATTCTTCTTTTCATTCTTCTTTTCATTCTTCTTCTCATTCTTCTTCTTTTCATTCTTCTTTTCATTCTTCTCATTCTTCTTTTCTTCTTCATGAAAAGAAGAATGAGAAGAAGAATGAAAAGAAGAATGAAAAGAAGAAGAAGAATGAAAAGAAGAATGAGAAGAAGAATGAAAAGAAGAATGAAAAGAGGAATGAGAAGAATGAAAAGAAGAATGAAAAGAAGAAGAAGAATGAAAAGAAGAATGAGAAGAAGAATGAAAAGAAGAATGAGAAGAAGAATGAGAAGAATGAAAAGAAGAAGAATGAAAAGAAGAAGAAGAAGAAGAATCTTTTCATTCTTCTCATTCTTCTTTTCATTCTTCTTTTCATTCTTCTTCTTCTTCTTCTTTTCATTCTTCTTCTTTTCATTCTTCTTTTCATTCTTCTTCTTCTTCTTTTCATTCTTCTTTTCATTCTTCTTCTACTTCTTTTCATTCTTCTTCTTCTTTTCATTCTTATTTTCATTCTTCTTCTTCTTTTCATTCTTCTTCTTCTTCTTTTCATTCTTCTTCTTCTTTTCATTCTTCTTCTTCTTCTTTTCATTCTTCTTTTCATTCTTCTCATTCTTCTTTTCATTCTTCTCATTCTTCTTTTCATTCTTCTTCTCATTCTTCTTTTCATTCTTCTTCTTCTTCTTTTCATTCTTCTTTTCATTCTTCTCATTCTTCTTTTCTTCTTCATGAAAAGAAGAATGAGAAGAAGAATGAAAAGAAGAATGAAAAGAAGAAGAAGAATGCGAAGAAAAATGAAAAGAAGAATGAAAAGAAGAAGAAGTAGAATGAAAAGAAGAATGAAAAGAAGAATGAGAAGAAGAATGAGAAGAATGAAAAGAAGAATGAGAAGAATGAAAAGAAGAATGAAAAGAAGAAGAATGAAAAGAAGAAGAAGAATGAATGAAAAGAAGAATGAAAAGAAGAAGAATGAAAAGAAGAATGAGAAGAAGAATGAGAAGAATGAAAAGAAGAATGAAAAGAAGAAGAAGAATGAAAAGAAGAATGAGAAGAAGAATGAAAAGAAGAATGAGAAGAAGAATGAGAAGAATGAAAAGAAGAATGAGAAGAATGAAAAGAAGAATGAAAAGAAGAATGAAAAGAAGAAGAAGAAGAAGAAGAAGAAGAAGAATGAAAAGAAGAAGAAGAATGAAAAGAAGAATGAAAAGAAGAAGAATCTTTTCATTCTTCTCATTCTTCTTTTCATTCTTCTTCTTCTTTTCATTCTTCTTCTTCTTTTCATTCTTCTTTTCATCCTACTTCTTCTTCTTCTTCTTCTTCATCCTCATCCTCATCCTCTTCTTCTTCTTCTGAGGATGAGGATGAAGAAGGAGAAGAAGAAGAAGAAGTAGGATGAAAATAAGAAGAATTCCAAGCCGGCAAAAAGTGTATCTGCAGAGCTCCTCTATTCTGCAGATACACTTAGAGGAGCTCTGCAGATACACTTTTTGCCGGTTTGGAATTCTTCTTATTTTCATCCTACTTCTTCTTCTTCTTCTTCTTCTTCTTCTTCATCCTCATCCTCATCCTCGGAAGAAGAAGAAGAGGATGAGGATGAAGAAGAAGAAGTAGGATGAAAATAAGAAGAATTCCAAGCCGGCAAAAAGTGTATCTGCAGAGCTCCTCTATTTCTGACAGTTCTCTGACATAGAACTGTCAGAAATAGAGGAGCTCTGCAGATACACTTTTTGCCGGCTTGGAATTCTTCTTATTTTCATCCTACTTCTTCTTCTTCTTCTTCATCCTCATCCTCTTCTTCTTCTTCTTCTGAGGATGAGGATGAGGATGAAGAAGAAGAAGAAGAAGAAGAAGTAGGATGAAAATAAGTAGAATTCCAAGCCGGCAAAAAGTGTATCTGCAGAGCTCCTCTAAGTGTATCTGCAGAATAGAGGAGCTCTGCAGATACACTTTTTGCCGGCTTGGAATTCTTCTTATTTTCATCCTACTTCTTCTTCTTCTTCTTCTTCTTCATCCTCATCCTCATCCTCTTCTTCTTCTTCTGAGGATGAGGATGAGGATGAAGAAGAAGAAGTAGGATGAAAATAAGTAGAATTCCAAGCCGGCAAAAAGTGTATCTGCAGAGCTCCTCTAAGTGTATCTGCAGAATAGAGGAGCTCTGCAGATACACTTTTTGCCGGCTTGGAATTCTTCTTATTTTCATCCTACTTCTTCTTCTTCTTCTTCATCCTCATCCTCTTCTTCTTCTGAGGATGAGGATGAGGATGAAGAAGAAGAAGAAGAAGAAGAAGAAGTAGGATGAAAATAAGAAGAATTCCAAGCCGGCAAAAAGTGTATCTGCAGAGCTCCTCTAAGTGTATCTGCAGAATAGAGGAGCTCTGCAGATACACTTTTTGCCGGCTTGGAATTCTTCTTATTTTCATCCTACTTCTTCTTCCTCTTCATCCTCATCCTCATCCTCTTCTTCTTCTTCTGAGGATGAGGATAAGGATGAAGAAGAAGAAGAAGTAGGATGAAAATAAGAAGAATTCCAAGCCGGCAAAAAGTGTATCTGCAGAGCTCCTCTAAGTGTATCTGCAGAATAGAGGAGCTCTGCAGATACACTTTTTGCCGGCTTGGAATTCTTCTTATTTTCATCCTACTTCTTCTTCTTCTTCTTCTTCATCCTCATCCTCTTCTTCTTCTGAGGATGAGGATGAGGATGAAGAAGAAGAAGAAGAAGAAGTAGGATGAAAATAAGAAGAATTCCAAGCCGGCAAAAAGTGTATCTGCAGAGCTCCTCTAAGTGTATCTGCAGAATAGAGGAGCTCTGCAGATACACTTTTTGCCGGCTTGGAATTCTTCTTATTTTCATCCTACTTCTTCTTCTTCTTCTTCCTCTTTATCCTCATCCTCATCCTCTTCTTCTTCTTCTGAGGATGAGGATGAGGATGAAGAAGAAGAAGAAGTAGGACAAAAATAAGAAGAATTCCAAGCCGGCAAAAAGTGTATCTGCAGAGCTCCGCTAAGTGTATCTGCAGAGCTCCGCTAAGAAATAGCGGAGCTCTGCAGATACACTTTTTTCCGGCTTGGAATTCTCCTTCTTCTCATCCTTCTTCTACTTCTCATCCTTCTTCTTCTTCTCATCCTTCTCCTTCTTCTCATCCTTCTTCTTCTTCTCATCCCTCTTCTTCTTCTCATCCTTCTCCTTCTTCTCATCCTTCTTCTTCTTCTCATCCTTCTTCTTCTTCTCATCCTTCTCCTTCTTCTCATCCTTCTTCTTCTTCTCATCCTTCTCCTTCTTCTCATCCTTCTTCTTCTTCTCATCCTTCTTCTTCTTCTCATCCTTCTTCTTCTTCTCATCCTTCTTCTTCTCATCCTTCTCCTTCTTCTCATCCTTCTTCTTCTTCTCATCCTTCTTCTTCTTCTCATCCTTCTTCTTCTTTTCATCCTTCTCCTTCTTCTCATCCTTCTTCTTCTTCTCATCCTTCTTCTTCTTCTCATCCTTCTTCTTCTTCTCATCCTTCTCCTTCTTCTCATCCTTCTTCTTCTCATCCTTCTCCTTCTTCTCATCCTTCTTCTTCTTCTCATCCTTCTATTCCTCATCCTTCTCCTTCTTCTCATCCTTCTTCTCATCCTTCTCCTTCTTCTCATCCTTCTCCTGCTTCTCATCCTTCTCCTTCTCCTTCTTCTCATCCTTCTCCTTCTTCTCATCCTTCTCCTTCTCCTTCTTCTCATCCTTCTCCTTCTCCTTCTTCTCATCCTTCTCCTTCTTCTCATCCTTCTCCTTCTCCTCATCCTTCTCCTTCTCCTTCTCCTTCTTCTCATCCTTCTCCTTCTTCTCATCCTTCTCCTTCTTCTCATCCTTCTCCTTCTCCTTCCTCATCTCCAAGGGCATTTAAATTAAAGGTACAGTGTTCTGCACTAATTTAAAGGCTCTCTGAAGCCTAGAAACCCTTTTTATAAGTTGAATTCGTAGCGAATAAATTCGCATCGAATCGAATTTCTTCCTCAAATTCGGCGAATCAGCCGAATCGAATTTTTGAATAATTCGCTCATCTCTAATTATTATTATTAATATTTTTAATACACCCTAAATAAATAAAAAGAAGACAATAAAATATAAACCCCCAACCCAAACCCTAACCCTAAACTGAACCCCTAACCCTAACACCTAACCTCTAACCCTAAACTTAACCCCTAACCCTAACCCTAAACTTAACCCCTAACCCTAAACTTAACCCCTAACCCTAAACTTAACCCCTAACCCTAAACGTAACCCCTAACACCTAACCCCTAACCCTAAACTTAACCCCTAACCCTGAACGTAACCCCTAACACTTAACCCCCAACCATAAACTTAACCCCTAACCCTAAACGTAACCCCTAACACTTAACCCCCAACCATAAACTTAACCCCTAACCCTAAACTTAACCCCTATTCCTAAACTTAACCCCTAACCCTAAACTTAACCCCTAAACCTAAACGTAACCCCGAATCCTAAACTTAACACCTAACCCTAAACGTAACCCCGAATCCTAAACTTAACCCCTAACCCTAAACGTAACCCCTAACACCTAACCCCTAACCCTAAACTTAACCCCTAACCCTAAACGTAACCCCTAACACTTAACCCCCAACCATAAACTTAACCCCTAACCCTAAACTTAACCCCTATTCCTAAACTTAACCCCTAACCCTAAACTTAACCCCTAAACCTAAACGTAGCCCCGAATCCTAAACTTAACACCTAACCCTAAACGTAACCCCGAATCCTAAACTTAACACCTAACCCTAAACTTAACCCCTAACCCTAAACTTAACCCCTAACCCTAAACGTAACCCCGAATCCTAAACTTAACACCTAACCCTAAACTTAACCCCTAACCCTAAACTTAACCCCTAACCCTAAACGTAAACCCCTAACCCTAAACATAACACCTAACCCCTAACCCTAAACGTAACCCCTAACCCTAACCCTAAACTTAACCCCTAACCCTAACACCTAACCCCTAACCCTAAATGTAACCCCTAACACCTAACCCCTAACCCTAAACTTAACCCCTAACCCTAACCCCTAACCCTAAACGTAACACCTAACCCCTAACCCTAAACGTAACCCCTAACACCTAACCCTAAACGTAACCCCTAACACCTAACTCCTAACCCTAAACTTAACCCCTAACCCTAACACCTAACCCTAAACTTAACCCCTAACACCTAACCCCTAACGCTACACTTAACCCCTAACCCTAAACTTAACAGCTAACCCCTAACCCTAAACATAACCCCTAACCCTAAACTTAACCCCTAACACCTAACTCCTAACCCTAAACTTAACCTCTAACACCTAACCCCTAACCTTAACCCCTAACACCTAACCCCTAACCCTAAACTTAACCCCTAACCCTAAACGTAACCCCTAACCCTAAACTTAACACCTAACCCTAAATGTAACCCCTAACCCCAAACTTAACACCTAACCCCTAACCCTAAATGTAACCCCTAACCCCTAACCCCAAACTTAACGCCTAACCCCTAACCCTAAATGTAACCCCTAACACCTAACCCCTAACCCTAAATGTAACCCCTAACACCTAACCCCTAACCATAAACTTAACCCCTAACCCTAACACCTAACCCTAAACTTAACCTGTAACCCTAAACGTAACCCCTAACACCTAACCACTAACCCTAAACTTAACCCCTAACCTTAACCCCTAACCCTAATTCTAACTCTAACCCCAACCCCTAATCCTAACCTTTTACCCTAACAAAAATAATAATAATAATAAATAAATAAAAGCTAATGGAAAAGCTACAGAAGCTGAAATACCTAGCAACAAATGATGAAACGGATGATATTTTTCTCTGTTGGCCATTAAAAAGATGCAAAACTTTGTAAAAAAAATGTGGATACAAACACGTGACAAAATGCCCCCCTTCCCCCCCCAAAAAAAGACATTAAAAACTTGATGCTCAGCTGTGAATGAGCTTGATGATGCTGGATGTCCTACACCCAGGAAATGAGGCAGGCTCTGTCTGACTTGCTGCAGCTTCTAGTGCACATTGGGTGAAGCTCACAGTGTGCAGTGAAATCAGAAATACAATCTAGAAAATGGAAAAACACTCAGCAGTTTCTCCAGAACAAAGACTGTTACTTTATGCTGTTTTTATCGTTTGCATGGATGAGATGATCTTTTGTTAACCATTTCAATACCGGGCAATTTTACACCTTGGCCCAGGCCATTTTTCAGGTTTCAGCGCTTTCACACTATGAATGACAATTGCGCGGTCATACAACATTGTACCCAAACTAAAATTTTATCTTTTTTTCACACAACTAGAGCTTTCTTTTGGTGGTATTTAATCACCGCCGGGGTTTTTATTTTTTGCTAAATTAACAAAAAAGCATGAAAATTTTGAAAAAAAAAACACGTTTTTCTTTGTTTCTGTTATAAAAGTTTGCAAATAAATAATTGTTCTTTATAAATTTAGGCCGAGATGTATTCTGCTACATGTCTTTGGTGAAAATAACCCAAATTAGGATGTATTATTTAGTTTGTAGGAAAGTTATAGAGTTCACAAACTATGGTATAGATCTGAATATTGATCAATCCTGAAGTACTGACAGCCAATCTAATTTCTTGAGGTCCAAGAATGTCAGAACAGTACAGATATCCCCCAAATGACCCATTTTTGCAGAGTAGACAGTCCGACGTACTTCATAAGAGGAATGGCGAGTTTTTTGAAGTTATATTTTTTTTGTCATAATTTTTTTGAAAATGAAAAAATAAAAAAAATTATTTTCACTATTTTTTGTTTACATACTGTCACCAGTGCAGTACAGCGTCATCATATAACTGGCATGGCAGTGATCAGGGACACTGACTGGTGACAGTGTGAAAAAAATATATATATATTTTTTTATTTTTTTTTTATTTTTAATTTTTTATTAAATTTTTTTTTCTTTTTTTAAGATTTTTTTTTCATATTTTACTATGTCCAAAGTAGTACAATGTTACCATAGTAACATTGTACTACTTTGGGGAAGTGATCAGTATTTTTTTTTTTTTTTACACAATTTGCTTATAGCAAAGAATTACTTTGCTATAAGCAAGCATTTACCTGAATGACATCGATTCATTCAGGTTTTTTTTTTTTTTGTGGTTAGCTGTGATTTGGCCACAGCTAATCACATGACATGTGCATGTGATTAGGTGTGACCATTCACAGCTAGACACTAGTATACAATGGATGGCATGAATGAAGCCATCCATTGTATACAACTGTCATGTGACCTGCTGTGATTGGTCACAGCAGGTCACATGGTACCGGCAACGGGGTCCGGTACTCAGATCTGTCATCGGCCATGTCCGAGGTACACGGCCGGTGACAGATCGCGCCGCTGCGCGGCTCTGCAAGCGCGCGAACTGCGCATGTGCGGAAGGACGCCATATGGCGGCCTCCTGGAAAGGTAATGCATTTTTGCGGATGCCATTTGGCCATAGGCGGGGCGTCAAATGGTTAACGAAACAGGAATGACTGCAATGATTATTTGTGTTCTACAGGTGGCATTTGGTGTTAATGCAATTCCCTTTATAAGCACACAACTACAGTTGTGACCAAAATTATTCAACCCCCAATGCTGTAAAGGGGTTTAGGGACTATAGTGTACATTTGGAATTGTATTCAGAATCAAATCCTACAAGGACGTTGTAACTACCCAAATGCAACTAAAATGACATCAATTGTTTATGTAATACAGTAGTAAATGGTTCTTATGTGGTTTCTTCATTGCCACAATTATTCAACCCCTTAAAGACTACCACTCTGAAGAACAGAGGTTCATACAGGTGCTTTCCATCAGGTATTGAAAACACCTGTGGATGTCACCGAGCAGCAATCAAGCATAATAAGCACCAATTAGGCAGCTTTAAAATGACTGTGATACTCAGCTCCTTCTAGACATTTACTGGTGTGGTTACAAACATGGTGAAGGCAAGAGAATGGTCCAGGAAGACAAGAGAAGAGGTGATTTCTCTTCACAGGAAGGGCAATGGCTATAAGAAGATTGCAAAGATGTTAAACATACCAAGAGACACCTTAGGAAGCATCATTCGCAAATTCAAGGCAAAGGGCACTGTTGAAACGCTACCTGGTCGTGGCAGAAAGAAGATGCTGACTTCGACTGCTGTGCGCTACCTGAAGCGTAGAGTGGAGAGAAGTCCCCGTGTGACTGCTGAGGAACTGAGAAAAGATTTGTCAGATGTGGGTACAGAAGTTTCAGCCCAGACAATAAGACGCACACTGCGTAATGAAGGCCTCCGTGCCAGAACTCCCAGGCGTACCCCCTTGCTGTCTCCAAAGAATAAGAAGAGTCGACTGCAGTATGCCAAAAGCCATGTGGACAAACCACAAAAGTTGTGGGATAGTGTTCTGTGGACTGATGAAACAAAATTAGAACTGTTTGGGCCCATGGATCAACGCTATGTTTGGAGGAGGAAGAACAAGGCCTATGATGAAAAGAACACCTTGCCTACTGTGAAGCATGGTGGAGGGTCAATCATGCTTTGGGGCTGTTTTGCTTCTGCAGGTACAGGGAAGCTTCAGCGTGTGCAAGGTACCATGAATTCTCTTCAGTACCAGGAGATATTGGATGGAAACGTGATGCAGTCCGTCACACACCTGAGGCTTGGGAGACGTTGGACCTTTCAACAGGACAATGATCCCAAGCATACCTCCAAGTCCACTAGAGCATGGTTGCAGAGGAAAGGCTGGAACATTTTGGAGTGGCCATCGCAGTCACCAGACTTAAATCCGATTGAGAACCTCTGGTGGGACTTAAAGAAAGCAGTTGCAGTGCGCAAGCCTAAGAATGTGACTGAACTGGAGGCCTTTGCCCATGAAGAATGGGCGAAGATACCCGTAGATCGCTGCAAGACACTTGTGTCAAGCTATGCTTCACGTTTAAAAGCTGTTATAACTGTAAAAGGATGCTGTACTAAGTACTAAGATTGAATGTCACTTGGGGGTTGAATAAAACTGATAATGCTGTGAGCACAGAAAAGACATTTGTGGTTATTTCATTATAACTGTTATGTTATATTTGTCTGACCTACAAGTGCCTCTTTAATGTAAATGTAAGCAAGATGACTGAATGATCAAAAGCAATGTCAAACTGGCCAAAACACTCAATTTCAGTGGGGGTTGAATAATTTTGGTCACAACTGTACGTATAGTAGCAGGTAAGAAAATTGTGTAGAATCTTTATTACACTTCAAAAACATGCCAATGTAAAATAAACACCGTGTAGCAATTTACTTTGTATGTATTTATGTATGTACTGTATTATGCCTGTTGTAAAATGTTGTTAAAGGATATCTAAACCCTGGTCTGTTTCAGCTGCAGCTTTATGCATTGACATACCTCCTTAAACCCAGTCACTTGCTGACTTTGCACCATCCACAGACAGCTTAACTCTTCAATAAGACACAGCTATTGAATCAAGTGCAGTTTTACTTTAGCTAATAGCAGTACAGAGGATGTTTTTCCAGACGTTTGCATTGTAAGAAGATAATGGGGTTGATTTACTAAAACTGGTGCAGTTGTGGATGGTAGCCAATCCGCTTTTAACTTCAGCTTGTTCAACTAAGCTTTGACAGTGAAACCTGGAAGCTGATTGCAGAATTGCACCAATTTTGGCAAATAACCCCCCGATGACTTTCCCGAGCTGTATCTCTGTGAATAACTCACTCCATAATGTTTCAAAGGGTGCTTTTGTATTTTTAATAGCACCTACCTTTATATTTATGGATTTGATGTTATTTTATTGATGTCATATTGGTCTCTATTGGAAAGGATGAGAGAATGATCCTGAGCAATTTTTCACAAAAAAAATTAAATTCTGGATATAGAAATTTTGCTTAAAGTGTTACTAAACCCAGGTCCCTGCGTTCACTATATCCGGTCTCCCCGGACCCTGCGTTCACTATATCCGGTCTCCCCGGACCCTGCATTCACTATATCCGCTCTCCCCGGACCCCGCATTCACTATATCCGCTCTCCCCGGACCCTGCGTTCACTATATCTGGTCTCCCCGGACCCCGCATTCACTATATCCGCTCTCCCCGGACCCCGCTTTCACTATATCCGGTCTCCCCGGACCCTGCATTCACTATATCCGCTCTCCCCGGACCCCGCATTCACTATATCCGCTCTCCCCGGACCCTGCATTCACTATATCCGGTCTCCCCGGACCCTGCATTCACTATATCCGGTCTCCCCGGACCCGGCATTCACTATATCCGCTCTCCCGGGACCCGGCATTCACTGTATCCGCTCTCCCCGGACCCTGCATTCACTATATCCGCTCTCCCCGGACCCTGCATTCACTATATCCGCTCTCCCCGGACCCTGCATTCACTATATCCGGTCTCCCCGGACCCTGCATTCACTATATCCGGTCTCCCCGGACCCTGCATTCACTATATCCGGTCTCCCCGGACCCGGCATTCACTATATCCGGTCTCCCCGGACCCGGCATTCACTATATCCGGTCTCCCCGGACCCGGCATTCACTATATCCGGTCTCCCCAGACCCGGCATTCACTATATCCGGTCTCCCCGGACCCGGCATTCACTATATCCGGTCTCCCCGGACCCTGCATTCACTATATCCGCTCTCCCCGGACCCTGCATTCACTATATCCGCTCTCCCGGACCCTGCATTCACTATATCCGGTCTCCATGGACCCGGAATTCACTATATCCGGTCTCCCCGGACCCGGCATTCACTATATCCAGTCTCCCCGGACCCTGCATTCACTATATCCGCTCTCCCCGGACCCTGAAATCACTATATCCGCTCTCCCCGGACCCTGCATTCACTATATCCGGTCTCCCCGGACCCTGCATTCACTATATCCGCTCTCCCCGGACCCTGCATTCACTATATCCGCTCTCCCCGGACCCTGCATTCACTATATGCGCTCTCCCCGGACCCTGCATTTATTATATGCGCTCTCCCCGGACCCTGCATTTATTATATGCGCTCTCCCCGGACCCTGCATTCACTATATCCGGTCTCCCAGGATCCGGCATTCACTATATCCGGTCTCCCCGGACCTTGCATTCACTATACCCCCTCTCCCCAGACCCTGCATTCACAAGACCAGCATCCCTAACCATACTATTCAAAAAAACGTTATCATATCCCAGCTTGTCTTTGAAGTCCTTCCTGTCTTGGGCCTAGTCACAGTATTAAAGTCACCTCCAAAGACCACTTGCCGGGATGTAAAAAAAAATGGCTTGATCCTTGTAAAAAGGCATTTCCTGTCCCACTTTGTGTGCGCCCCATAAACATTAATTAGGCGTAGGTCCTGCCCTCCCACAAGGATATCTAAGACCATACATCTCCCAGTCTCCACCTCAATAACTCGCCGGATAGTTACCATTCCCATTTCAGATTCTGAACTACATTCAGAAGAAGTTCCTGATGAGGAAATATCTAAATTGGAAAAACGGTTGGAGACAGGCACTGGAGCTTCCCGTCCCTGTTCCGTCCCCACCATCCACCTCTTCAACCTCACATACTTCGCTCTCCCCTCTAGGTACTGCCAGTCAGACTCAGAGATGCTCTCATCTCTTGCTTTTTTTTTTTTTTTTTTAATTCTTCACAGAAGACTTCTTTTCAGAAGAGACAACAGCACAATTTTTGCCACCCTCCACCACTCTTGGTGGGGGGGACCTTCCTTCAAGTCAGACTTGAGAGGAGAAGACTCACAGGGGATAACTGACTCAGGGGGCACAGAATTGGAAGGTTCTGACACAAGGGGAGCAGGTACAGTAGGTTGGGGAGACACAGAGACAGGAACAGAAGGAATACTTACAGACACAGGAAGGGTGGCCAATGGAACTGGAAAGGGTTGCTGAACACAACCAAGGGAGTCAGTCACCGGAGAGGAGAATGTTACACCAGGGGCCTCACCCTCCATCCTGTCCAGCCTCAACAGCTCATCCATCACCTCTTTCTCCACATTGTGCCAAGCCTCAGGACATTGGCCGTAAGTGTGGCCAAGGCATAGGTACAGGTTGCACCTTATCTGGGTGCAGTCCTTGGCCACATGACCCTTACCCTGACACATTGAATATATCAAAAATGAACAGGAGGAGCTAAAGGGCCCTTTTTTTCCACACCGGTGACACAGTTTTGGCTGACCAGGATAGAAAATAGTCATCCTGTCCCACCCTATAAAAGTGGAGGAGGGCAGGTAATGAACAACATTCCCATCCCTGGCCAACCTGACTGTCACCGACCAACCCCCAGTCCAGATGTTGCATTCACCAAGAATTGTATCCGGTTTTGTCAAAACCTCCCCATAATGTCTCAACCAGACCTCTGGGTCCCAAGCAGGAACACTCTCATTACTGAGGATGATGGTTATTTTTTTCACTGTTGACCTCTGTGAGACATAAACTGGTGCCAGACCTTCCCATTCGAGTCTTGACCTGCTCTGAGCCTCATACCGTTCCCAAAAAAGGTCAAGACCCTCTAGCCTGGTGAAGCTTATGGTGTATTCCCGGCTCCCGGCTACATGAATGAGGGCATAGTGGTCATTTGCCCTGAATCCCATCCCCAAGATCAAATCGATCGCCACTCGCCTTGCTGGAGGGACTGCACCACCTTCCCATTTAAGTGACATTTCACCTTGGATCCCCGGCAGAGGCCAGAGACCCTAGACCCAACCCTGGGGTACTCTGGAGCCCCTCCCTCCTAGATTGTAAGCTCCAAGGAGCAGGCCCTCCTTTCTCTCTTGTATTGAACTGTATTGTCTCCCATTCTATTGTAAAGCGCTGAGCAAACTGTTGGTGCTATATAAATCCTGTATAATAATAATAATAATTCCTCCCACTGACCCCAACAACAGGGCACTATTCCTCCTACTGACACCAATGATGGAGCACTATTCCTCCCACTGACCTCAACAACAGGGCACTATTCCTCCAACTGATACCAATGATGGAGCACTATTCCTCCTACTGACACCAATGATGGAGCACTATTCCTCCCACTGACACCAATGATGGGGCACTATTCCTCCCACTGACCTTAACAACAGGGCACTATTCCTCCAACTGATACCAATGATGGGGCACTATTCCTCCTTCTGACACCAATGATGGGGCACTATTCCTCCCACTGATACCAATGATGGGATACTATTCCTCCCACTGATACCAATGATGGGGCACTATTCCTCCCACTGATACCAATGATGGGGCACTATTCCTCCCACTGATACCAATGATGGGATACTATTCCTCCCACTGATACCAATGATGGGGCACTATTCTTCCTAGTGACACCAATGATGGGGCACAAATCCTCCTACTGACACCAATGATGGAGCACTATTCCTCCCACTGACCTCAACAACAGGGCACTATTCCTCCAAATGATACCAATGATGGAGCACTATTCCTCCTTCTGACACCAATGATGGGGCACTATTCCTCCCACTGATACCAATGATGGGATACTATTCCTCCCACTGATACCAATGATGGGGCACTATTCCTCCTTCTGACACCAATGATGGGACACTATTCCTCCCACTGATAATAATGATGGGACACTATTCCTCCCACTGATACCAATGATGGAGCACTATTCCTCCTTCTGACACCAATGATGGGACACTATTCCTCCCACTGATACCAATGATGGGACACTATTCCTCCCACTGATACCAATGATGGGGCACTATTCCTCCTTCTGACACCAATGATGGGACACTATTCCTCCCACTGATACCAATGATGGGGCACTATTCTTCCTACTGACACCAATGATGGGGCCTTATTCCTCCTACTGACACCAATGATGGGGCACTATTCTTCCCACTGATACCAATGATGGGACACTATTCCTCCCACTGATACCAATGATGGGACACTATTCCTCCCACTGACACCAATGATGGGGCACTATTCCTCCCACTGATACCAATGATGGGACACTATTCCTCCCACTGACACCAATGATGGGGGCACTATTCCCCCCACTGATAACAATGATGGGACACTATTCCTCCCACTGACCTCAACAACAGGGCACTATTCTTCCTACTGACACCAATGATGGAGCACTATTCCCCCTACTGATACCAATGATGGGGCACTATTCCTCCCACTGATACCAATGACGGGGTACTATTCCTCCTACTGACACCAATGATGGGACACTATTCCTCCTACTGACACCAATGATGGGGCACTATTCCTCCTACTGACACCAATGATGGGGCACTATTCTTCCCACTGATACCAATGATGGGGCACTATTCCTCCCACTGATACCAATGACGGGGCACTGTTCCTCCTACTGACACTAATGATGCAGCACTTTTTCTCCTACTGACACCAATGATGGGGCACTATTCCTCCCCCTAATACCAAAGATGCATTGTTTATTCTGACTGATGACAGGACAATTTCTACTCCCAATGGCCACAGTCAGGCCCCCCTAAAGTTTGAAAGCCAGTAAACTGGCCCTTTGTTCAGAAAGTTTGGAGATCCCTGGTCTAACCCTTTCTTTTATAATTCAAAATTTTTTATATAAATTGCTATACCTATCCTTTAAAACTGCAGTTATCCTTTTACTATTGTTGGTGCATATAAAGGTTACTATATCTACTGTATTACCTGAAAATGCATTGTATTTTGTTATATTATATTAGAGTATATTTGTGTTTCTCTGTTTTATTATTATTTGTAACTGTTTAATGAACAAACTCTTTTCCCTGACTTTTTTTTTAACCTTTTTTGTTGATAAAAGTGTCTGTCTACCTTTGGACTATATGTAATAAACCTACTTTTACTTTTTCTTCTTTGCAGCTTTTTATCTATTAGGTATGTATATAGTATTTTATTTTTAAATTCTGTTAAATGTGCTATCCTATGAAAATGTGTTGGCTGTTTATAGATCTGTTGTTTTGCATTTTTTTGTCTGGTATCTTCATGGACCTGTTGTGTGACTGAATATGAATCACATGTCTGATGGTGGACAAAACTGTATATACACTGCTTCAAAAAAATAAAGGAAGACTTTGAAAACCCATTGTCAAGGATTACCCTGTCACGTGTCCCCGCCACGCCCACAGCGACTAGCTAACCGAGGCACGCACGTGCGGCCGCGACGGGGTGGTAAAGAGGGGGAATAAAGGGGACTAATGCAGGCCATAGATGGGGAGAAAACCGGCCAATTTTTCTTTAAAAAAAATGAAAAATCGGTCGTTCAAGCGGCTGACGTTACCAGGAACGGTAAAAAAAATCGGCTGATTTTCATCCCGTCTACAGCCGGCAAAAAGTGTCCCTGCAGAGAGCTCCACTATTTCTTTGACAGTTCTTTGACATTTATAGCAGTTGCAACAATGTATCTATTTGTATCCATTTAGGATACAGATGTTTTTATTCGGAAACAAATAGATACATTGTTGCAACCGCTATAAATGTCAAGGAACTGTCAAAGAAATAGCGGAGCTCTCTGCAGGGACACTTTTTGCCGGACTGGAATTCCTCTTCTTCTTCATCCTCTTCTTCCTCTTCTTCTTCTTCATCCTCTTCTTCTTCTTCATCTTCCTCTTCTTCCTCTTCTTCATCCTCTTCTTCTTCATCCTCTTCTTCTCTTCTTCTTCATCCTCTTCTTCTCTTCTTCTTCATCCTCTTCTTTTTCTTCTTCATCCTCTTCTTCTTCATCCTCTTCTTCTTCTTTTTCATCCTCTTCTTCTTCTTTTTCATCCTCTTCCTCTTCCTCTTCTTCTTCATCCTCTTCTTCATCTTCCTCTTCTTTTTCATCCTCTTCCTCTTCTTCTTCTTCTTCTTCCTCTTCTTCTTCTTCTTCATCCTCTTCTTCTTCATCCTCTTCTTCTTCCTCTTCTTCATCCTCTTCTTCTTCATCCTCTTCTTCTCTTCTTCTTCATCCTCTTCTTTTTCTTCTTCATCTTCTTCATCCTCTTCTTCTTCCTCTTCTTCCTCTTCTTCATCCTCTTCTTCTTCATCCTCTTCTTCATCCTCTTCTTCTTCTTCATCCTCTTCTTCTTCTTCATTCTCTTCTTCCTCGTCTTCTTCTTCTTCATCATCCTCTTCTTCATCCTCTTCTTCTTCATCCTCTTCATCCTCTTCTTCTTCTTCCTCTTCTTCATCCTCTTCTTCATCTTCTTCATCCTCTTCTTCAGCTTCTTCATCCTCTTCTTCATCCTCTTCTTCATCTTCCTCCTCTTCTTCTTCCTCTTCTTCTTCATCCTCTTCTTCATCCTCTTCTTCTTCCTCTTCTTCATCCTCTTCTTCTTCATCCTCTTCTTCTTCTTCTTCATCCCCTTCTTCTTCTCCTTCTTCTTCCTCTTCTTCATCCTCTTCTTCCTCTTCTTCTTCATCCTCTTCTTCTTCCTCTTCTTCTTCTTCATCGTCTTCTTCTTTTTCCTCTTCTTTTTGTCTTCCTCTTGCAGGTCACTGTTAATGCGCAGATTTTTTTATCGGTAAAAAGATCGGCCAATTTGCCCATAATTGCCGCGAAAATCGGCCGATCGGCAAAATCGGCCGATTTTTTTTCCAACTTTACCGATAAAAAAAATCTGCCAAAATACCGAAAAACAGCTGAACAATTAGCTCACTAACAATCCGAAAAATCGACCGATTTTCGACCCATCTATGGCCTGCATTACACTTGAATATCTAACACCGTATGTAAGATCATCCGTGATACCTTTCACAGCCCGCACTACCTCTGGCCTCCAGCAGATGGAGACTCCACTCCAATCCAGCTAGCTGACCACACACACTGGCAGATAGGAATCTTACATACAACCTGGTGCGCGGATTAGAGTCGAGGACCAGTTTAGTAATTACCCACCCTTCTAGGATTCCTCCAGCTATTCCACAAGCCAGAATCCCTGTGCTAATCACTCTTTCCACTGTCCACACTCCCCTGCACCAGACACACCACAAAGGTAGCCTGCCACCACCCAACAGTTTATCCGCAGAACGGTCTGTTGAGACACTACACACACACAGATCTCTGTCTGGCAGATCTGTCACCTTTGCAATCCACGTGCAATCTGCCCACTCGCAGTGCAGTTGCATACAGATTGGCATTGAGCTTAACCGAGTGTTTAAAGGCACTAAAATACAATACAATCTAACCCAATCTAATCTCTCCAATCTAATCTCTCCGATCTAGTCTCTCCGAAGATATGAGTACGTGCTTCAATACACAGAAGTTCACTAATTAATTTTAAGATTTAATTTACCAAAGTGGGCAGTTCATAAAATATGTACAAAAGATAAAAAGTTACAGAAAATACAAAAGATATAAGAAGACACACAAATGACTAATTACTGTAAAATAAAAAGGGAATAAAAAGACAGAATAATACTTTACCCTGCGGCTGGAGCAAGCCAGAAAATCAGCAGTTTTTTTTAGTCCGCAAACGTGCAACTATAACGAAAAACCCGTAAGTGTTCACAAAAAAAGTGCAAGTGCAAAACACCACACAAAAAAGTGCACTTAGGCGTGTGCTTTGTCCTACCCCCGAAGGGGTTGGACCACTACCCTGATCCCCCGGGGCACGAAGCTCCTGACAGGGACAAGGTTCCCATTTGGTCCTCCTGGCCAAAAGGCCTGGTGGACCACCGTTCCTTGTGTCCAGCCGAAGCCAGTACCCAGTACTTGGTAAGGGGGCTCTCCTGCAGAGAAAACCCCCTAGGGACAGGGGAGGAAGGAACCAAAAGGCCACACATCCTCCCCCTAGACTTCAGGGCGGGCCCGAGGATCCACACCCTCCATCCTGTGAGAAAAACACACACATAAGTAAAGAAAAAGTGACAAAACGTGGGAGTGAAATAAATTAAATAAATAGAAAATAAAAAAAGTGGTCGTGCCAAATTGTGCACAGACCAGGCCCTGAGGCCTGTAGCAAAAATTGCCCTGGTCCTAGCCAGAAGGCCTGGTCCTTAGGGCGCTGTGCAGAAAAAGTTTGTAAACAAGTGACCATGTGCCATCTTCACACTGTGGGGTCCCACACCCAGGTGTTACTAGTGGCACCCCTGAGGCGACTGCTCAGGGGGCACTGGTTTGCGGACTCTCTGCCTTCCCGACCCCTGGCCAGACCAGGTAGATCCGTTCAAATCAGGAGGTACTGGGTCCTTTCGGTCTCCTCGGGGGAATTACTCCCAGGTCCCAGCTACGTGTGGGCATCCCGGTTTCTGTCCCCCCGGTACTAGCCTTCCAGACCCCCATCATACCAGCAGGGGTACTATACAACAGCCATCCCCGCAAAGCTAGAATGGCCGGGAGCACCCCCACTGAAAACTGATAAGAACAGATACTACACTTGATCTTAGCCAAAAGGCCGAGAAGCCAGAAAATCAGCAATTTTTTTTTTTTTTAAGTCCGCAAACGTGCAACTATAACGAAAAAACCCGTAAGTGTTCACAAAAAATGTGCAAGTGCAAAACACCACACGAAAAAGTGCACTTAGGGGTGTGTTTGTCCTACCCCCGAAAGGGTTGGACCGTTCACCCGATCCCCCGGGGCACGAAGCTCCTGACAGGGACAAGGTTCCCATTTGGTCCTCCTGGCCAAAAGGCCTGGTGGACCACCGTTCCTTATGCCCAGCCGAAGCCGGACATCCAGTACTAGGCAAGGGGGTTCTCCCGAAGAGAAAACCCCCTAGGGATCAGGGGAGGAAGGAACCGTAGGGCCACACATCCTCCCCCTAGACTTCAGGTAAGGCCCGAGGACCCACACCCTCCATCCGTGAAAAACACACACATAAGAACAGAAAAAGTGACAAAACGTGGGAGTGGTTAAATTAAATAAATAAATAAATAAATAGAAAATAAAAAAAGTGGTACCGTGCCAAATAGTGCACAGACCAGGCCCTGAGGCCAGAAAATCAGCAATCCGCTAGTCGATCGACCAGCTCCATACGAATCACAAATGTCCAAATGCCCATGTACTCAATTTATTGGGATTTGGACATGGGCGGGACATTAGTCTTCGGCCAATTGACCCTGGGGGGAGGTGGTCCTGACCTGCCCACAAGAGGCACTGTGTGTGGACCTGCCCAAGTTCAATTGAGCCAAGACGGGCCTGAACACCAAGTCAGGGACTGGATTTTCGACACCAGTGCATCAGCCCGATCGCGACAGTACCAAACACTGTTCGATGGTCGCGATCCAGCGTCACCTAACCGTTCCATGCATTTTCCTGGCTTTTCCCCCAAGCCACAACTATGATTTTCATATGCAAGTGCAGCGCACAGAATGGCCTACAAGAAGGGAGTATGTTCATCTCTCTGCAATTAATATTTTAGCTTTTATGAGAGATGAAACATATTTCTTTGATGTATGATGTACCTATAGAGCTTTCCACATCAGGCAGACAGTCTGTCTGCTGTCATTAGCTCCAAACTGGTTTTCCCAGAAAGTGATAACCTGATTGACACACAAAAGGTGTCACATCCAGGAACCTGGCTTTAGGCTAATTAATGCTAATTGATGATTGAGTCTGTAAGGCCTATTGAGTAATTGTGTATACATACACATCTGTGTCCCAGATCAATTGATGACCATTGTTTGTACCCTCTATTCATTACCCTACTGCCCAGGGGCTCAATATACATCCTTAATGACCAGACTGTTCCTGAACACACCTTTGCAATGAAAAGGCCTGGCCTCATCTAATCTACTCAACCTCTTATGGCTATGATTCCATATTTCTACTGATCAAATCTTTATCCTATTCATTCAAATCTTACATCTTTCCACTCAAATCTTACATGTACGTTACACCCATCAGATCTCAATGGGAACAAATCTCCTGCTGGATCTCTATACTGATGTGGACTGGGTAATGTGTTGGGAATGTAAGGATGTCCCATCATTTGACGGAAATGAAAATGATCGACCTACAGAGGACTGAATTAAAAATCAAATCAAAAAATAATGCAGCAGGCGAGTCCATTTTGCTGAAATTTAATTGCAGCAACTCAAAATGGTCCTCAGTAGTTTGTACAGTATGAACCCATGTGCTTGTATGCATGCCTGACAACGTTGGGGCATGCTTCTAATGAGACGACGGATGGTGTCCTGGGGGATTTCCTCCGAGATCTGGACCAGGGCATCACTGACCTCCTGGATAGTCTGAGGTGCAACCTGGCGGTGTTAGATGGACCGAAACATGATATCCCAGAGGTGTTCTATTGGATTTAGGTCAGGCAAGCGTGGGGGTCATTCAATGGTATCAATTCCTTCATCCTCCAGGAACTGCCTGCATACTCTCCCCACATGAAGCCAGGCAAGGAGGAACCTAGGACCACTGCACCAGAGTAGGGTCTGACACTGGATCCAAGGATTTCATCCCGATACTTAACGGCAGTCAGGGTGCCATTGTCTAGCCTGTAGAGGTCTGTGCATCCCTCCATGGATATGCCTCCCCAGACCATCACTGACCCACCGCCAAAACGGTCATGCTGAACGATGTTACAGGCAGCAGAACGTTCTCCATGGCTTCTCCAGACCCTTTCATGTCTGTCACATGTGCTCAGGGTGAACCTGCTCTCATCTGTGAAAAGCACAGGGCGCCAGTGGCGGACCTGCTAATTCTGGTGTTCAATGGTAAATGCAAATCCAGCTCTATGGTGAGCACGGGGCCCACTAGAGGCCACCCTCATGAAGTCTGTTTCTGATTGGTCAGAGACATTCACACCAGTGGCCTGCTGGAGGTCATTTTGTAGGGCTCTGGCAGTGCTCATCCTGTTCCTCCTTGCACAAAGGAGCAGATACCGGTCCTGCTGATGGGTTAAGGACCTTCTATGGCCCTGTCCAGCTCTCCTAGAGTAACTGCCTGTCTCCTGGAATCTCCTCCATGCTCTTGAGACTGTGCTGGGAGACACAGCAAACCTTCTGGCAATGGCACATATTGATAAGCCATCCTGGAGGAGTTGGACTGCCTGTGCAACCTCTGTAGGGTCCAGGTATGGCCTCATGCTACCAGTAGTGACCCTGACCCTAGACAAATGCAAAACTAGTGAAAAACAGTCAGAAAAGAGGAGTAGGGAAAAATGTCAGTGGCCTCCACCTGTAAAACCATTCTTGTTTTGGTGGTTGTCTCATTGTTGCCCATCTTGTATACCTGTTGTTCATTTCATTAGCACCAAAGCAGCTGAAACTGATTAACAACCCCCTCTGCTACTTACCTGACCAGATCAATATCCCAGAAGTTTCATTGACTATACTCTGATTAAAAAGTGTTCCTTTAATTTTTTTGAGCAGTGTATTTCATTTGTGTCTTTGGGTAGCCTTATGCATTGAAAGTCATCATCGCGATCACATTTATGTTAAAAAACTGGAACATGCTGACATCCATATTTTTGTTTCTTTACAGTTCAAGCGGGAATAGATCCATATCAGGGTAGGTAAAGGACTGAACATCCTGCTGATTTTATGCTGGGTTGATGTAAGCCTATAGGTTATACAGGGTCCTGTACCAATCATACTATGGCTGAACCCCATCATTCTTTTTACTCCCCTATTTCACTGCCATGTGTAACACACGCCTAGCCACGGATATTTTGTCACACCTGCTAAACAATTTCTAAAACTTAGGGGTCGTTCACACTTATTGTGTTGATCTACAGCAGGGGTCTCCAAACTTTCCAAACAAGGGGCCAGTATACTGTCCTTCAGACTACAGGAGGGTCGTACTAAGACCAGTGAGAGTAGAAATTGTCTTGGTGTCAGTGGGACTAAACAATGCCCCATCAGTGGTTTTAGTGTTAGGAATACTGCCCCATCGTTGGTGTCATTAGGAGGAATTTTTCCCCTTCATTGGTGTCGGTGGAAGGAATGCCCGATTGTTGCTGTCGTTGGGAGGAATTGTGCCCTATCGTTGGTGTCACTGGGAGGAATTGTGCCACATCATTGGTGTCACTGGGAGGATTTGTGCCCCACTGTTGGTATCATTGAAAGGAATTGTGCCCCATTGTTAGTGCTATTGAAATGAATTGTGTCCCATTGTTGATTTTTTTTTGGAGGAATTGTGCCCTGTTGCTGGTGTCGATGGGACTAAACAATGCCCCATTAGTAGTGTCAGTGGTAGGAATACTGCCCTATCCTTGGTGTCATTGGGAGGAATTGCCCCACTGTTGGTGTCATTGAAATTAATTATGCCCCATTGTTAGTCATTGAAATGAATTGTGTCCTATTGTTGATGTTTTTTGAAGGAATTGTGCCCTGTTGCTGGTGTCAATGGGACTAAACAATGCCCCATTAGTAGTGTCAGTGGTAGGAATACTGCCCCATCGTTGGTGTCATTGGGAGGAATTGTGCCCCACTGTTGATGTCATTGAAAGGAATTGTGCCCCATTGTTAGTGCCATTGAAATAAATTGTGTCCCATTGTTGATGTTTTTTGAAGGAATTGTGCCCTGTTGCTAGTGTCAATGGGACTAAACAATGCCCCATTAGTAGTGTCAG